>NW_028142643.1:545000-944161 GCF_055691185.1 Crinia signifera
TTATGGCATCATGGCAAGGCAAGGATTGCCCTTCAATTTATAAAAACAAAGCAAGGTTTCCACATTTAGTAGATCCTGAGATTCCTGCTTGGTTTCACACACTGATGTACACCTCTTTTAAGTTTCAAATAAAACACGTTTGGTTGTGTAGTGACAGAGATCTCGCCTGTAGAATTCTGGGAAAAAACACCGCCCAACGTGGGGCTCGAACCCACGACCCTGAGATTAAGAGTCTCATGCTCTACCGACTGAGCTAGCCAGGCTTGGTTACTGTTGTGTGACAAAAAGGCCACTCAAGCCAAGTAGTGCCTTACAAGCTATTAAAGTAGATCTAGGCTACCACATTCAGTACACTGAGATGCATGCTTGGTTTCACAAATTGAGGAAAATGGGTAAGTAACCATGAAATAAAATGTGAAGCATTGGTTGTTCAGTGGTAGAATTCTTGCCTGCCACGCGGGAGGCCCGGGTTCGATTCCCGGCCAATGCAGTACTCAAGTTTTACTGAAATTATGGTATATTTTGTTAAAGAGTGTCTGGCTCTTTGCTTTTTGGTGGTGCAGGTAAAGAATTCCACATACAATAAATTAATGTTAGAATCTTGTGGTTAAGTGGTAGAATTCCCACCTGCCAAGAGAGAGGTCTGGATCTGAAAAGGGAATAAACACCAAACAAATGTTGTACTAAAAGCATATGACTCTTAGCTTGGGAGTTTTATTTCTATTGACTAAGCTGGCCAGGCTTTGTTACAGTGTTGTAGCATCAAGGCAAGGCAATGCTTGCTCTTCAATCTACACTATTAAACCAAAGCAAAGTTTCCACATTCAGTAGATCCTGATATTCCTGCATGGTTTCACCCACTGATGTACACCTGAAACAGCGATATATTTTGTTAAATAGTGCATGGCTCTTTGCATTTTGGTGGTGCAGGCATAGAATTCAACATACAATGATTTAGTGGTAGAATCTTGTGGTTTAGTGGTAGAATTCTCGCCTGCCATGAGGGAGGCATGGATCTGAAAAGGGAATAAACACCACCCAATGTTGTGCTCAAAGCAAATGACTCTTAGATTTGGAGTCTTATTCGCTATTGACTCAGATAGCTAGGCTTTTTTACAGTGTTATGGCATCATGGCAAGGCAAGGATTGCCCTTCAATCTATAAAACCAAAGCAAGGTTTCCACATTTAGTAGATCCTGAGATTCCTGCTTGGTTTCACACACTGATGTACACCTCTTTTAAGTTTCAAATAAAACACGTTTGGTTGTGTAGTGACAGAGATCTCGCCTGTAGAATTCTGGGAAAAAACACCGCCCAATGTGGGGCTCAAACCCATGACCCTGAGATTAAGAGTCTCATGCTCTACCGACTGAGCTAGCCAGGCTTGGTTACTGTGATTTGACAAAAAGGCCACTCAAGCCAAGGAGTGCAATACAAGCTATTAAAGTAGATCTAGGCTACCACATTCAGTACACTGAGATGCATGCTTGGTTTCACACATTGAGGAAAATGGGTAAGTAACCGTGAAGTAAAATGTGAAGCATTGGTTGTTCAGTGGTAGAATTCTCGCCTGCCACGCGGGAGGCCCGGGTTCGATTCCCGGCCAATGCAGTACTCAAGTTTTACTGAAATTATGGTATATTTTGTTAAAGAGTGTCTGGCTCTTTGCATTTTGGTGGTGCAGGTATAGAATTCCACATACAATAAATTAATGGTAGAATCTTGTGGTTTAGTGGTAGAATTCCCACCTGCCAAGAGAGAGGTCTGGATCTGAAAAGGGAATAAACACCAAACAAATGTTGTACTAAAAGCATATGACTCTTAGCTTGGGAGTTTTATTTCTATTGACTAAGCTGGCCAGGCTTTGTTACAGTGTTGTAGCATCAAGGCAAGGCAACGCTTGCTCTTCAATCTACACTATTAAACCAAAGCAAAGTTTCCACATTCAGTAGATCCTGATATTCCTGCATGGTTTCACCCACTGATGTACACCTGAAACAGCGATATATTTTGTTAAAGAGTGCCTGGCTCTTTGCATTTTGGTGGTGCAGGTATAGAATTTAACATACAATGATTTAGTGGTAGAATCTTGTGGTTTAGTGGTAGAATTCTCGCCTGCCATAAGGGAGGCATGGATCTGAAAAGGGAATAAACACCACCCAATGTTGTGCTCAAAGCAAATGACTCTTAGATTTGGAGTCTTATTCGCTATTGACTCAGATAGATAGGCTTTTTTACAGTGTTATGGCATCATGGCAAGGCAAGGATTGCCCTTCAATTTATAAAAACAAAGCAAGGTTTCCACATTTAGTAGATCCTGAGATTCCTGCTTGGTTTCACACACTGATGTACACCTCTTTTAAGTTTCAAATAAAACACGTTTGGTTGTGTAGTGACAGAGATCTCGCCTGTAGAATTCTGGGAAAAAACACCGCCCAACGTGGGGCTCGAACCCACGACCCTGAGATTAAGAGTCTTATGCTCTACCAACTGAGCTAGCCAGGCTTGGTTACTGTGATGTGACAAAAAGGCCACTCAAGCCAAGGAGTGCCCTACAAGCTATTAAAGTAGATCTAAGCTACCACATTCAGTACACTGAGATGCATGCTTGGTTTCACACATTGAGGAAAATGGGTAAGTAACCTTGAAGTAAAATGTGAAGCATTGGTTGTTCAGTGGTAGAATTCTCGCCTGCCATTCGGGAGGCCCGGGTTCGATTCCCGGCCAATGCAGTACTGAAGTTTTACTGAAATTATGGTATATTTTGTTAAAGAGTGGCTGGCTCTTTGCATTTTGGTGGTGCAGGTATAGAATTTAACATACAATAAATTAATGGTAGAATCTTGTGGTTTAGTGGTAGAATTCCCACCTGCCAAGAGAGAGGTCTGGATCTGAAAAGGGAATAAACACCAAACAAATGTTGTACTAAAAGCATATGACTCTTAGCTTGGGAGTTTTATTTCTATTGACTAAGCTGGCCAGGCTTTGTTACAGTGTTGTAGCATCAAGGCAAGGCAACGCTTGCTCTTCAATCTACACTACTAAACCAAAGCAAAGTTTCCACATTCAGTAGATCCTGATATTCCTGCATGGTTTCACCCACTGATGTACACCTGAAACAGCGATATATTTTGTTAAATAGTGCATGGCTCTTTGCATTTTGGTGGTGCAGGCATAGAATTCAACATACAATGATTTAGTGGTAGAATCTTGTGGTTTAGTGGTAGAATTCTCGCCTGCCATGAGGGAGGCATGGATCTGAAAAGGGAATAAACACCACCCAATGTTGTGCTCAAAGCAAATGACTCTTAGATTTGGAGTCTTATTCGCTATTGACTCAGATAGCTAGGCTTTTTTACAGTGTTATGGCATCATGGCAAGGCAAGGATTGCCCTTCAATTTATAAAAACAAAGCAAGGTTTCCACATTTAGTAGATCCTGAGATTCCTGCTTGGTTTCACACACTGATGTACACCTCTTTTAAGTTTCAAATAAAACACGTTTGGTTGTGTAGTGACAGAGATCTCGCCTGTAGAATTCTGGGAAAAAACACCGCCCAACGTGGGGCTCGAACCCACGACCCTGAGATTAAGAGTCTCATGCTCTACCGACTGAGCTAGCCAGGCTTGGTTACTGTTGTGTGACAAAAAGGCCACTCAAGCCAAGTAGTGCCTTACAAGCTATTAAAGTAGATCTAGGCTACCACATTCAGTACACTGAGATGCATGCTTGGTTTCACAAATTGAGGAAAATGGGTAAGTAACCATGAAATAAAATGTGAAGCATTGGTTGTTCAGTGGTAGAATTCTTGCCTGCCACGCGGGAGGCCCGGGTTCGATTCCCGGCCAATGCAGTACTCAAGTTTTACTGAAATTATGGTATATTTTGTTAAAGAGTGTCTGGCTCTTTGCTTTTTGGTGGTGCAGGTAAAGAATTCCACATACAATAAATTAATGTTAGAATCTTGTGGTTAAGTGGTAGAATTCCCACCTGCCAAGAGAGAGGTCTGGATCTGAAAAGGGAATAAACACCAAACAAATGTTGTACTAAAAGCATATGACTCTTAGCTTGGGAGTTTTATTTCTATTGACTAAGCTGGCCAGGCTTTGTTACAGTGTTGTAGCATCAAGGCAAGGCAACGCTTGCTCTTCAATCTACACTATTAAACCAAAGCAAAGTTTCCACATTCAGTAGATCCTGATATTCCTGCATGGTTTCACCCACTGATGTACACCTGAAACAGCGATATATTTTGTTAAAGAGTGCCTGGCTCTTTGCATTTTGGTGGTGCAGGTATAGAATTTAACATACAATGATTTAGTGGTAGAATCTTGTGGTTTAGTGGTAGAATTCTCGCCTGCCATGAGGGAGGCATGGATCTGAAAAGGGAATAAACACCACCCAATGTTGTGCTCAAAGCAAATGACTCTTAGATTTGGAGTCTTATTCGCTATTGACTCAGATAGCTAGGCTTTTTTACAGTGTTATGGCATCATGGCAAGGCAAGGATTGCCCTTCAATTTATAAAACCAAAGCAAGGTTTCCACATTTAGTAGATCCTGAGATTCCTGCTTGGTTTCACACACTGATGTACACCTCTTTTAAGTTTCAAATAAAACATGTTTGGTTGTGTAGTGACAGAGATCTCGCCTGTAGAATTCTGGGAAAAAACACCGCCCAACGTGGGGCTCAAACCCATGACCCTGAGATTAAGAGTCTCATGCTCTACCGACTGAGCTAGCCAGGCTTGGTTACTGTTGTGTGACAAAAAGGCCACTCAAGCCAAGGAGTGCAATACAAGCTATTAAAGTAGATCTAGGCTACCACATTCAGTACACTGAGATGCATGCTTGGTTTCACAAATTGAGGAAAATGGGTTAGTAACCATGAAATAAAATGTGAAGCATTGGTTGTTCAGTGGTAGAATTCTTGCCTGCCACGCGGGAGGCCCGGGTTCGATTCCCGGCCAATGCAGTACTCAAGTTTTACTGAAATTATGGTATATTTTGTTAAAGAGTCTCATGCTCTACCGACTGAGCTAGCCAGGCTTGGTTACTGTTGTGTGACAAAAAGGCCACTCAAGCCAAGTAGTGCCTTACAAGCTATTAAAGTAGATCTAGGCTACCACATTCAGTACACTGAGATGCATGCTTGGTTTCACAAATTGAGGAAAATGGGTTAGTAACCATGAAATAAAATGTGAAGCATTGGTTGTTCAGTGGTAGAATTCTTGCCTGCCACGCGGGAGGCCCGGGTTCGATTCCCGGCCAATGCAGTACTCAAGTTTTACTGAAATTATGGTATATTTTGTTAAAGAGTGTCTGGCTCTTTGCTTTTTGGTGGTGCAGGTAAAGAATTCCACATACAATAAATTAATGTTAGAATCTTGTGGTTAAGTGGTAGAATTCCCACCTGCCATGAGGGAGGCATGGATCTGAAAAGGGAATAAACACCACCCAATGTTGTGCTCAAAGCAAATGACTCTTAGATTTGGAGTCTTATTCGCTATTGACTCAGATAGATAGGCTTTTTTACAGTGTTATGGCATCATGGCAAGGCAAGGATTGCCCTTCAATTTATAAAAACAAAGCAAGGTTTCCACATTTAGTAGATCCTGAGATTCCTGCTTGGTTTCACACACTGATGTACACCTCTTTTAAGTTTCAAATAAAACACGTTTGGTTGTGTAGTGACAGAGATCTCGCCTGTAGAATTCTGGGAAAAAACACCGCCCAACGTGGGGCTCGAACCCACGACCCTGAGATTAAGAGTCTCATGCTCTACCGACTGAGCTAGCCAGGCTTGGTTACTGTTGTGTGACAAAAAGGCCACTCAAGCCAAGTAGTGCCTTACAAGCTATTAAAGTAGATCTAGGCTACCACATTCAGTACACTGAGATGCATGCTTGGTTTCACAAATTGAGGAAAATGGGTTAGTAACCATGAAATAAAATGTGAAGCATTGGTTGTTCAGTGGTAGAATTCTTGCCTGCCACGCGGGAGGCCCGGGTTCGATTCCCGGCCAATGCAGTACTCAAGTTTTACTGAAATTATGGTATATTTTGTTAAAGAGTGTCTGGCTCTTTGCTTTTTGGTGGTGCAGGTAAAGAATTCCACATACAATAAATTAATGTTAGAATCTTGTGGTTAAGTGGTAGAATTCCCACCTGCCAAGAGAGAGGTCTGGATCTGAAAAGGGAATAAACACCAAACAAATGTTGTACTAAAAGCATATGACTCTTAGCTTGGGAGTTTTATTTCTATTGACTAAGCTGGCCAGGCTTTGTTACAGTGTTGTAGCATCAAGGCAAGGCAACGCTTGCTCTTCAATCTACACTATTAAACCAAAGCAAAGTTTCCACATTCAGTAGATCCTGATATTCCTGCATGGTTTCACCCACTGATGTACACCTGAAACAGCGATATATTTTGTTAAAGAGTGCCTGGCTCTTTGCATTTTGGTGGTGCAGGTATAGAATTTAACATACAATGATTTAGTGGTAGAATCTTGTGGTTTAGTGGTAGAATTCTCGCCTGCCATGAGGGAGGCATGGATCTGAAAAGGGAATAAACACCACCCAATGTTGTGCTCAAAGCAAATGACTCTTAGATTTGGAGTCTTATTCGCTATTGACTCAGATAGCTAGGCTTTTTTACAGTGTTATGGCATCATGGCAAGGCAAGGATTGCCCTTCAATTTATAAAACCAAAGCAAGGTTTCCACATTTAGTAGATCCTGAGATTCCTGCTTGGTTTCACACACTGATGTACACCTCTTTTAAGTTTCAAATAAAACATGTTTGGTTGTGTAGTGACAGAGATCTCGCCTGTAGAATTCTGGGAAAAAACACCGCCCAACGTGGGGCTCAAACCCATGACCCTGAGATTAAGAGTCTCATGCTCTACCGACTGAGCTAGCCAGGCTTGGTTACTGTTGTGTGACAAAAAGGCCACTCAAGCCAAGGAGTGCAATACAAGCTATTAAAGTAGATCTAGGCTACCACATTCAGTACACTGAGATGCATGCTTGGTTTCACAAATTGAGGAAAATGGGTTAGTAACCATGAAATAAAATGTGAAGCATTGGTTGTTCAGTGGTAGAATTCTTGCCTGCCACGCGGGAGGCCCGGGTTCGATTCCCGGCCAATGCAGTACTCAAGTTTTACTGAAATTATGGTATATTTTGTTAAAGAGTGTCTGGCTCTTTGCTTTTTGGTGGTGCAGGTAAAGAATTCCACATACAATAAATTAATGTTAGAATCTTGTGGTTAAGTGGTAGAATTCCCACCTGCCAAGAGAGAGGTCTGGATCTGAAAAGGGAATAAACACCAAACAAATGTTGTACTACAAGCATATGACTCTTAGCTTGGGAGTTTTATTTCTATTGACTAAGCTGGCCAGGCTTTGTTACAGTGTTGTAGCATCAAGGCAAGGCAACGCTTGCTCTTCAATCTACACTATTAAACCAAAGCAAAGTTTCCACATTCAGTAGATCCTGATATTCCTGCATGGTTTCACCCACTGATGTACACCTGAAACAGCGATATATTTTGTTAAAGAGTGCCTGGCTCTTTGCATTTTGGTGGTGCAGGTATAGAATTTAACATACAATGATTTAGTGGTAGAATCTTGTGGTTTAGTGGTAGAATTCTCACCTGCCATGAGGGAGGCATGGATCTGAAAAGGGAATAAACACCACCCAATGTTGTGCTCAAAGCAAATGACTCTTAGATTTGGAGTCTTATTCGCTATTGACTCAGATAGCTAGGCTTTTTTACAGTGTTATGGCATCATGGCAAGGCAAGGATTGCCCTTCAATTTATAAAACCAAAGCAAGGTTTCCACATTTAGTAGATCCTGAGATTCCTGCTTGGTTTCACACACTGATGTACACCTCTTTTAAGTTTCAAATAAAACACGTTTGGTTGTGTAGTGACAGAGATCTCGCCTGTAAAATTCTGGGAAAAAACACCGCCCAACGTGGGGCTCGAACCCACAACCCTGAGATTAAGAGTCTCATGCTCTACCGACTGAGCTAGCCAGGCTTGGTTACTGTTGTGTGACAAAAAGGCCACTCAAGCCAAGGAGTGCCCTACAAGCTATTAAAGTACATCTAGGCTACCACATTCAGTACACTGAGATGCATGCTTGGTTTCACAAATTGAGGAAAATGGGTAAGTAACCGTGAAGTAAAATGTGAAACATTGGTTGTTCAGTGGTAGAATTCTCGCCTGCCACGCGGGAGGCCCGGGTTCGATTCCCGGCCAATGCAGTACTCAAGTTTTACTGAAATTATGGTATATTTTGTTAAAGAGTCTCATGCTCTACCGACTGAGCTAGCCAGGCTTGGTTACTGTTGTGTGACAAAAAGGCCACTCAAGCCAAGTAGTGCCTTACAAGCTATTAAAGTAGATCTAGGCTACCACATTCAGTACACTGAGATGCATGCTTGGTTTCACAAATTGAGGAAAATGGGTTAGTAACCATGAAATAAAATGTGAAGCATTGGTTGTTCAGTGGTAGAATTCTTGCCTGCCACGCGGGAGGCCCGGGTTCGATTCCCGGCCAATGCAGTACTCAAGTTTTACTGAAATTATGGTATATTTTGTTAAAGAGTGTCTGGCTATTTGCTTTTTGGTGGTGCAGGTAAAGAATTCCACATACAATAAATTAATGTTAGAATCTTGTGGTTAAGTGGTAGAATTCCCACCTGCCAAGAGAGAGGTCTGGATCTGAAAAGGGAATAAACACCAAACAAATGTTGTACTAAAAGCATATGACTCTTAGCTTGGGAGTTTTATTTCTATTGACTAAGCTGGCCAGGCTTTGTTACAGTGTTGTAGCATCAAGGCAAGGCAACGCTTGCTCTTCAATCTACACTATTAAACCAAAGCAAAGTTTCCACATTCAGTAGATCCTGATATTCCTGCATGGTTTCACCCACTGATGTACACCTGAAACAGCGATATATTTTGTTAAAGAGTGCCTGGCTCTTTGCATTTTGGTGGTGCAGGTATAGAATTTAACATACAATGATTTAGTGGTAGAATCTTGTGGTTTAGTGGTAGAATTCTCGCCTGCCATGAGGGAGGCATGGATCTGAAAAGGGAATAAACACCACCCAATGTTGTGCTCAAAGCAAATGACTCTTAGATTTGGAGTCTTATTCGCTATTGACTCAGATAGCTAGGCTTTTTTACAGTGTTATGGCATCATGGCAAGGCAAGGATTGCCCTTCAATTTATAAAACCAAAGCAAGGTTTCCACATTTAGTAGATCCTGAGATTCCTGCTTGGTTTCACACACTGATGTACACCTCTTTTAAGTTTCAAATAAAACATGTTTGGTTGTGTAGTGACAGAGATCTCGCCTGTGGAATTCTGGGAAAAAACACCGCCCAACGTGGGGCTCGAACTCACGACCCTGAGATTAAGAGTCTCATGCTCTACCGACTGAGCTAGCCAGGCTTGGTTACTGTGATGTGACCAAAAGGCCACTCAAGCCAAGGAGTGCAATACAAGCTATTAAAGTAGATCTAGGCTACCACATTCAGTACACTGAGATGCATGCTTGGTTTCACACATTGAGGAAAATGGGTAAGTAACCGTGAAGTAAAATGTGAAGCATTGGTTGTTCAGTGGTAGAATTCTCGCCTGCCACGCGGGAGGCCCGGGTTCGATTCCCGGCCAATGCAGTACTCAAGTTTTACTGAAATTATGGTATATTTTGTTAAAGAGTGTCTGGCTCTTTGCATTTTGGTGGTGCAGGTATAGAATTCCACATACAATAAATTAATGGTAGAATCTTGTGGTTTAGTGGTAGAATTCCCACCTGCCAAGAGAGAGGTCTGGATCTGAAAAGGGAATAAACACCAAACAAATGTTGTACTAAAAGCATATGACTCTTAGCTTGGGAGTTTTATTTCTATTGACTAAGCTGGCCAGGCTTTGTTACAGTGTTGTAGCATCAAGGCAAGGCAACGCTTGCTCTTCAATCTACACTACTAAACCAAAGCAAAGTTTCCACATTCAGTAGATCCTGATATTTCTGCATGGTTTCACCCACTGATGTACACCTGAAACAGCGATATATTTTGTTAAATAGTGCATGGCTCTTTGCATTTTGGTGGTGCAGGCATAGAATTCAACATACAATGATTTAGTGGTAGAATCTTGTGGTTTAGTGGTAGAATTCTCGCCTGCCATGAGGGAGGCATGGATCTGAAAAGGGAATAAACACCACCCAATGTTGTGCTCAAAGCAAATGACTCTTAGATTTGGAGTCTTATTCGCTATTGACTCAGATAGCTAGGCTTTTTTACAGTGTTATGGCATCATGGCAAGGCAAGGATTGCCCTTCAATTTATAAAAACAAAGCAAGGTTTCCACATTTAGTAGATCCTGAGATTCCTGCTTGGTTTCACACACTGATGTACACCTCTTTTAAGTTTCAAATAAAACACGTTTGGTTGTGTAGTGACAGAGATCTCGCCTGTAGAATTCTGGGAAAAAACACCGCCCAACGTGGGGCTCGAACCCACGACCCTGAGATTAAGAGTCTCATGCTCTACCGACTGAGCTAGCCAGGCTTGGTTACTGTTGTGTGACAAAAAGGCCACTCAAGCCAAGTAGTGCCTTACAAGCTATTAAAGTAGATCTAGGCTACCACATTCAGTACACTGAGATGCATGCTTGGTTTCACAAATTGAGGAAAATGGGTAAGTAACCATGAAATAAAATGTGAAGCATTGGTTGTTCAGTGGTAGAATTCTTGCCTGCCACGCGGGAGGCCCGGGTTCGATTCCCGGCCAATGCAGTACTCAAGTTTTACTGAAATTATGGTATATTTTGTTAAAGAGTGTCTGGCTCTTTGCTTTTTGGTGGTGCAGGTAAAGAATTCCACATACAATAAATTAATGTTAGAATCTTGTGGTTAAGTGGTAGAATTCCCACCTGCCAAGAGAGAGGTCTGGATCTGAAAAGGGAATAAACACCAAACAAATGTTGTACTAAAAGCATATGACTCTTAGCTTGGGAGTTTTATTTCTATTGACTAAGCTGGCCAGGCTTTGTTACAGTGTTGTAGCATCAAGGCAAGGCAACGCTTGCTCTTCAATCTACACTATTAAACAAAAGCAAAGTTTCCACATTCAGTAGATCCTGATATTCCTGCATGGTTTCACCCACTGATGTACACCTGAAACAGCGATATATTTTGTTAAATAGTGCATGGCTCTTTGCATTTTGGTGGTGCAGGCATAGAATTCAACATACAATGATTTAGTGGTAGAATCTTGTGGTTTAGTGGTAGAATTCTCGCCTGCCATGAGGGAGGCATGGATCTGAAAAGGGAATAAACACCACCCAATGTTGTGCTCAAAGCAAATGACTCTTAGATTTGGAGTCTTATTCGCTATTGACTCAGATAGCTAGGCTTTTTTACAGTGTTATGGCATCATGGCAAGGCAAGGATTGCCCTTCAATCTATAAAACCAAAGCAAGGTTTCCACATTTAGTAGATCCTGAGATTCCTGCTTGGTTTCACACACTGATGTACACCTCTTTTAAGTTTCAAATAAAACACGTTTGGTTGTGTAGTGACAGAGATCTCGCCTGTAGAATTCTGGGAAAAAACACCGCCCAATGTGGGGCTCAAACCCATGACCCTGAGATTAAGAGTCTCATGCTCTACCGACTGAGCTAGCCAGGCTTGGTTACTGTGATTTGACAAAAAGGCCACTCAAGCCAAGGAGTGCAATACAAGCTATTAAAGTAGATCTAGGCTACCACATTCAGTACACTGAGATGCATGCTTGGTTTCACACATTGAGGAAAATGGGTAAGTAACCGTGAAGTAAAATGTGAAGCATTGGTTGTTCAGTGGTAGAATTTTCGCCTGCCACGCGGGAGGCCCGGGTTCGATTCCCGGCCAATGCAGTACTCAAGTTTTACTGAAATTATGGTATATTTTGTTAAAGAGTGTCTGGCTCTTTGCTTTTTGGTGGTGCAGGTAAAGAATTCCACATACAATAAATTAATGTTAGAATCTTGTGGTTAAGTGGTAGAATTCCCACCTGCCAAGAGAGAGGTCTGGATCTGAAAAGGGAATAAACACCAAACAAATGTTGTACTACAAGCATATGACTCTTAGCTTGGGAGTTTTATTTCTATTGACTAAGCTGGCCAGGCTTTGTTACAGTGTTGTAGCATCAAGGCAAGGCAACGCTTGCTCTTCAATCTACACTATTAAACCAAAGCAAAGTTTCCACATTCAGTAGATCCTGATATTCCTGCATGGTTTCACCCACTGATGTACACCTGAAACAGCGATATATTTTGTTAAAGAGTGCCTGGCTCTTTGCATTTTGGTGGTGCAGGTATAGAATTTAACATACAATGATTTAGTGGTAGAATCTTGTGGTTTAGTGGTAGAATTCTCACCTGCCATGAGGGAGGCATGGATCTGAAAAGGGAATAAACACCACCCAATGTTGTGCTCAAAGCAAATGACTCTTAGATTTGGAGTCTTATTCGCTATTGACTCAGATAGCTAGGCTTTTTTACAGTGTTATGGCATCATGGCAAGGCAAGGATTGCCCTTCAATTTATAAAACCAAAGCAAGGTTTCCACATTTAGTAGATCCTGAGATTCCTGCTTGGTTTCACACACTGATGTACACCTCTTTTAAGTTTCAAATAAAACACGTTTGGTTGTGTAGTGACAGAGATCTCGCCTGTAAAATTCTGGGAAAAAACACCGCCCAACGTGGGGCTCGAACCCACAACCCTGAGATTAAGAGTCTCATGCTCTACCGACTGAGCTAGCCAGGCTTGGTTACTGTTGTGTGACAAAAAGGCCACTCAAGCCAAGGAGTGCCCTACAAGCTATTAAAGTACATCTAGGCTACCACATTCAGTACACTGAGATGCATGCTTGGTTTCACAAATTGAGGAAAATGGGTAAGTAACCGTGAAGTAAAATGTGAAACATTGGTTGTTCAGTGGTAGAATTCTCGCCTGCCACGCGGGAGGCCCGGGTTCGATTCCCGGCCAATGCAGTACTCAAGTTTTACTGAAATTATGGTATATTTTGTTAAAGAGTCTCATGCTCTACCGACTGAGCTAGCCAGGCTTGGTTACTGTTGTGTGACAAAAAGGCCACTCAAGCCAAGTAGTGCCTTACAAGCTATTAAAGTAGATCTAGGCTACCACATTCAGTACACTGAGATGCATGCTTGGTTTCACAAATTGAGGAAAATGGGTTAGTAACCATGAAATAAAATGTGAAGCATTGGTTGTTCAGTGGTAGAATTCTTGCCTGCCACGCGGGAGGCCCGGGTTCGATTCCCGGCCAATGCAGTACTCAAGTTTTACTGAAATTATGGTATATTTTGTTAAAGAGTGTCTGGCTATTTGCTTTTTGGTGGTGCAGGTAAAGAATTCCACATACAATAAATTAATGTTAGAATCTTGTGGTTAAGTGGTAGAATTCCCACCTGCCAAGAGAGAGGTCTGGATCTGAAAAGGGAATAAACACCAAACAAATGTTGTACTAAAAGCATATGACTCTTAGCTTGGGAGTTTTATTTCTATTGACTAAGCTGGCCAGGCTTTGTTACAGTGTTGTAGCATCAAGGCAAGGCAACGCTTGCTCTTCAATCTACACTATTAAACCAAAGCAAAGTTTCCACATTCAGTAGATCCTGATATTCCTGCATGGTTTCACCCACTGATGTACACCTGAAACAGCGATATATTTTGTTAAAGAGTGCCTGGCTCTTTGCATTTTGGTGGTGCAGGTATAGAATTTAACATACAATGATTTAGTGGTAGAATCTTGTGGTTTAGTGGTAGAATTCTCGCCTGCCATGAGGGAGGCATGGATCTGAAAAGGGAATAAACACCACCCAATGTTGTGCTCAAAGCAAATGACTCTTAGATTTGGAGTCTTATTCGCTATTGACTCAGATAGCTAGGCTTTTTTACAGTGTTATGGCATCATGGCAAGGCAAGGATTGCCCTTCAATTTATAAAACCAAAGCAAGGTTTCCACATTTAGTAGATCCTGAGATTCCTGCTTGGTTTCACACACTGATGTACACCTCTTTTAAGTTTCAAATAAAACATGTTTGGTTGTGTAGTGACAGAGATCTCGCCTGTGGAATTCTGGGAAAAAACACCGCCCAACGTGGGGCTCGAACTCACGACCCTGAGATTAAGAGTCTCATGCTCTACCGACTGAGCTAGCCAGGCTTGGTTACTGTGATGTGACCAAAAGGCCACTCAAGCCAAGGAGTGCAATACAAGCTATTAAAGTAGATCTAGGCTACCACATTCAGTACACTGAGATGCATGCTTGGTTTCACACATTGAGGAAAATGGGTAAGTAACCGTGAAGTAAAATGTGAAGCATTGGTTGTTCAGTGGTAGAATTCTCGCCTGCCACGCGGGAGGCCCGGGTTCGATTCCCGGCCAATGCAGTACTCAAGTTTTACTGAAATTATGGTATATTTTGTTAAAGAGTGTCTGGCTCTTTGCATTTTGGTGGTGCAGGTATAGAATTCCACATACAATAAATTAATGGTAGAATCTTGTGGTTTAGTGGTAGAATTCCCACCTGCCAAGAGAGAGGTCTGGATCTGAAAAGGGAATAAACACCAAACAAATGTTGTACTAAAAGCATATGACTCTTAGCTTGGGAGTTTTATTTCTATTGACTAAGCTGGCCAGGCTTTGTTACAGTGTTGTAGCATCAAGGCAAGGCAACGCTTGCTCTTCAATCTACACTACTAAACCAAAGCAAAGTTTCCACATTCAGTAGATCCTGATATTTCTGCATGGTTTCACCCACTGATGTACACCTGAAACAGCGATATATTTTGTTAAATAGTGCATGGCTCTTTGCATTTTGGTGGTGCAGGCATAGAATTCAACATACAATGATTTAGTGGTAGAATCTTGTGGTTTAGTGGTAGAATTCTCGCCTGCCATGAGGGAGGCATGGATCTGAAAAGGGAATAAACACCACCCAATGTTGTGCTCAAAGCAAATGACTCTTAGATTTGGAGTCTTATTCGCTATTGACTCAGATAGCTAGGCTTTTTTACAGTGTTATGGCATCATGGCAAGGCAAGGATTGCCCTTCAATTTATAAAAACAAAGCAAGGTTTCCACATTTAGTAGATCCTGAGATTCCTGCTTGGTTTCACACACTGATGTACACCTCTTTTAAGTTTCAAATAAAACACGTTTGGTTGTGTAGTGACAGAGATCTCGCCTGTAGAATTCTGGGAAAAAACACCGCCCAACGTGGGGCTCGAACCCACGACCCTGAGATTAAGAGTCTCATGCTCTACCGACTGAGCTAGCCAGGCTTGGTTACTGTTGTGTGACAAAAAGGCCACTCAAGCCAAGTAGTGCCTTACAAGCTATTAAAGTAGATCTAGGCTACCACATTCAGTACACTGAGATGCATGCTTGGTTTCACAAATTGAGGAAAATGGGTAAGTAACCATGAAATAAAATGTGAAGCATTGGTTGTTCAGTGGTAGAATTCTTGCCTGCCACGCGGGAGGCCCGGGTTCGATTCCCGGCCAATGCAGTACTCAAGTTTTACTGAAATTATGGTATATTTTGTTAAAGAGTGTCTGGCTCTTTGCTTTTTGGTGGTGCAGGTAAAGAATTCCACATACAATAAATTAATGTTAGAATCTTGTGGTTAAGTGGTAGAATTCCCACCTGCCAAGAGAGAGGTCTGGATCTGAAAAGGGAATAAACACCAAACAAATGTTGTACTAAAAGCATATGACTCTTAGCTTGGGAGTTTTATTTCTATTGACTAAGCTGGCCAGGCTTTGTTACAGTGTTGTAGCATCAAGGCAAGGCAACGCTTGCTCTTCAATCTACACTATTAAACAAAAGCAAAGTTTCCACATTCAGTAGATCCTGATATTCCTGCATGGTTTCACCCACTGATGTACACCTGAAACAGCGATATATTTTGTTAAATAGTGCATGGCTCTTTGCATTTTGGTGGTGCAGGCATAGAATTCAACATACAATGATTTAGTGGTAGAATCTTGTGGTTTAGTGGTAGAATTCTCGCCTGCCATGAGGGAGGCATGGATCTGAAAAGGGAATAAACACCACCCAATGTTGTGCTCAAAGCAAATGACTCTTAGATTTGGAGTCTTATTCGCTATTGACTCAGATAGCTAGGCTTTTTTACAGTGTTATGGCATCATGGCAAGGCAAGGATTGCCCTTCAATCTATAAAACCAAAGCAAGGTTTCCACATTTAGTAGATCCTGAGATTCCTGCTTGGTTTCACACACTGATGTACACCTCTTTTAAGTTTCAAATAAAACACGTTTTGTTGTGTAGTGACAGAGATCTCGCCTGTAGAATTCTGGGAAAAAACACCGCCCAATGTGGGGCTCAAACCCATGACCCTGAGATTAAGAGTCTCATGCTCTACCGACTGAGCTAGCCAGGCTTGGTTACTGTGATTTGACAAAAAGGCCACTCAAGCCAAGGAGTGCAATACAAGCTATTAAAGTAGATCTAGGCTACCACATTCAGTACACTGAGATGCATGCTTGGTTTCACACATTGAGGAAAATGGGTAAGTAACCGTGAAGTAAAATGTGAAGCATTGGTTGTTCAGTGGTAGAATTTTCGCCTGCCACGCGGGAGGCCCGGGTTCGATTCCCGGCCAATGCAGTACTCAAGTTTTACTGAAATTATGGTATATTTTGTTAAAGAGTGTCTGGCTCTTTGCATTTTGGTGGTGCAGGTATAGAATTCCACATACAATAAATTAATGGTAGAATCTTGTGGTTTAGTGGTAGAATTCCCACCTGCCAAGAGAGAGGTCTGGATCTGAAAAGGGAATAAACACCAAACAAATGTTGTACTAAAAGCATATGACTCTTAGCTTGGGAGTTTTATTTCTATTGACTAAGCTGGCCAGGCTTTGTTACAGTGTTGTAGCATCAAGGCAAGGCAACGCTTGCTCTTCAATCTACACTATTAAACCAAAGCAAAGTTTCCACATTCAGTAGATCCTGATATTCCTGCATGGTTTCACCCACTGATGTACACCTGAAACAGCGATATATTTTGTTAAAGAGTGCCTGGCTCTTTGCATTTTGGTGGTGCAGGTATAGAATTTAACATACAATGATTTAGTGGTAGAATCTTGTGGTTTAGTGGTAGAATTCTCGCCTGCCATGAGGGAGGCATGGATCTGAAAAGGGAATAAACACCACCCAATGTTGTGCTCAAAGCAAATGACTCTTAGATTTGGAGTCTTATTCGCTATTGACTCAGATAGATAGGCTTTTTTACAGTGTTATGGCATCATGGCAAGGCAAGGATTGCCCTTCAATTTATAAAAACAAAGCAAGGTTTCCACATTTAGTAGATCCTGAGATTCCTGCTTGGTTTCACACACTGATGTACACTTTTAAGTTTACTCTTTTAAGTTTCAAATAAAACACGTTTGGTTGTGTAGTGACAGAGATCTCGCCTGTAGAATTCTGGGAAAAAACACCGCCCAACGTGGGGCTCGAACCCACGACCCTGAGATTAAGAGTCTCATGCTCTACCGACTGAGCTAGCCAGGCTTGGTTACTGTTGTGTGACAAAAAGGCCACTCAAGCCAAGTAGTGCCTTACAAGCTATTAAAGTAGATCTAGGCTACCACATTCAGTACACTGAGATGCATGCTTGGTTTCACAAATTGAGGAAAATGGGTTAGTAACCATGAAATAAAATGTGAAGCATTGGTTGTTCAGTGGTAGAATTCTTGCCTGCCACGCGGGAGGCCCGGGTTCGATTCCCGGCCAATGCAGTACTCAAGTTTTACTGAAATTATGGTATATTTTGTTAAAGAGTGTCTGGCTCTTTGCTTTTTGGTGGTGCAGGTAAAGAATTCCACATACAATAAATTAATGTTAGAATCTTGTGGTTAAGTGGTAGAATTCCCACCTGCCAAGAGAGAGGTCTGGATCTGAAAAGGGAATAAACACCAAACAAATGTTGTACTAAAAGCATATGACTCTTAGCTTGGGAGTTTTATTTCTATTGACTAAGCTGGCCAGGCTTTGTTACAGTGTTGTAGCATCAAGGCAAGGCAACGCTTGCTCTTCAATCTACACTATTAAACCAAAGCAAAGTTTCCACATTCAGTAGATCCTGATATTCCTGCATGGTTTCACCCACTGATGTACACCTGAAACAGCGATATATTTTGTTAAAGAGTGCCTGGCTCTTTGCATTTTGGTGGTGCAGGTATAGAATTTAACATACAATGATTTAGTGGTAGAATCTTGTGGTTTAGTGGTAGAATTCTCGCCTGCCATGAGGGAGGCATGGATCTGAAAAGGGAATAAACACCACCCAATGTTGTGCTCAAAGCAAATGACTCTTAGATTTGGAGTCTTATTCGCTATTGACTCAGATAGCTAGGCTTTTTTACAGTGTTATGGCATCATGGCAAGGCAAGGATTGCCCTTCAATTTATAAAACCAAAGCAAGGTTTCCACATTTAGTAGATCCTGAGATTCCTGCTTGGTTTCACACACTGATGTACACCTCTTTTAAGTTTCAAATAAAACATGTTTGGTTGTGTAGTGACAGAGATCTCGCCTGTAGAATTCTGGGAAAAAACACCGCCCAACGTGGGGCTCAAACCCATGACCCTGAGATTAAGAGTCTCATGCTCTACCGACTGAGCTAGCCAGGCTTGGTTACTGTTGTGTGACAAAAAGGCCACTCAAGCCAAGGAGTGCAATACAAGCTATTAAAGTAGATCTAGGCTACCACATTCAGTACACTGAGATGCATGCTTGGTTTCACAAATTGAGGAAAATGGGTTAGTAACCATGAAATAAAATGTGAAGCATTGGTTGTTCAGTGGTAGAATTCTTGCCTGCCACGCGGGAGGCCCGGGTTCGATTCCCGGCCAATGCAGTACTCAAGTTTTACTGAAATTATGGTATATTTTGTTAAAGAGTCTCATGCTCTACCGACTGAGCTAGCCAGGCTTGGTTACTGTTGTGTGACAAAAAGGCCACTCAAGCCAAGTAGTGCCTTACAAGCTATTAAAGTAGATCTAGGCTACCACATTCAGTACACTGAGATGCATGCTTGGTTTCACAAATTGAGGAAAATGGGTTAGTAACCATGAAATAAAATGTGAAGCATTGGTTGTTCAGTGGTAGAATTCTTGCCTGCCACGCGGGAGGCCCGGGTTCGATTCCCGGCCAATGCAGTACTCAAGTTTTACTGAAATTATGGTATATTTTGTTAAAGAGTGTCTGGCTCTTTGCTTTTTGGTGTTGCAGGTAAAGAATTCCACATACAATAAATTAATGTTAGAATCTTGTGGTTAAGTGGTAGAATTCCCACCTGCCATGAGGGAGGCATGGATCTGAAAAGGGAATAAACACCACCCAATGTTGTGCTCAAAGCAAATGACTCTTAGATTTGGAGTCTTATTCGCTATTGACTCAGATAGATAGGCTTTTTTACAGTGTTATGGCATCATGGCAAGGCAAGGATTGCCCTTCAATTTATAAAAACAAAGCAAGGTTTCCACATTTAGTAGATCCTGAGATTCCTGCTTGGTTTCACACACTGATGTACACCTCTTTTAAGTTTCAAATAAAACACGTTTGGTTGTGTAGTGACAGAGATCTCGCCTGTAGAATTCTGGGAAAAAACACCGCCCAACGTGGGGCTCGAACCCACGACCCTGAGATTAAGAGTCTCATGCTCTACCGACTGAGCTAGCCAGGCTTGGTTACTGTTGTGGGACAAAAAGGCCACTCAAGCCAAGTAGTGCCTTACAAGCTATTAAAGTAGATCTAGGCTACCACATTCAGTACACTGAGATGCATGCTTGGTTTCACAAATTGAGGAAAATGGGTTAGTAACCATGAAATAAAATGTGAAGCATTGGTTGTTCAGTGGTAGAATTCTTGCCTGCCACGCGGGAGGCCCGGGTTCGATTCCCGGCCAATGCAGTACTCAAGTTTTACTGAAATTATGGTATATTTTGTTAAAGAGTGTCTGGCTCTTTGCTTTTTGGTGGTGCAGGTAAAGAATTCCACATACAATAAATTAATGTTAGAATCTTGTGGTTAAGTGGTAGAATTCCCACCTGCCATGAGGGAGGCATGGATCTGAAAAGGGAATAAACACCACCCAATGTTGTGCTCAAAGCAAATGACTCTTAGATTTGGAGTCTTATTCGCTATTGACTCAGATAGCTAGGCTTTTTTACAGTGTTATGGCATCATGGCAAGGCAAGGATTGCCCTTCAATTTATAAAAACAAAGCAAGGTTTCCACATTTAGTAGATCCTGAGATTCCTGCTTGGTTTCACACACTGATGTACACCTCTTTTAAGTTTCAAATAAAACACGTTTGGTTGTGTAGTGACAGAGATCTCGCCTGTAGAATTCTGGGAAAAAACACCGCCCAACGTGGGGCTCGAACCCACGACCCTGAGATTAAGAGTCTCATGCTCTACCGACTGAGCTAGCCAGGCTTGGTTACTGTTGTGTGACAAAAAGGCCACTCAAGCCAAGGAGTGCCTTACAAGCTATTAAAGTAGATCTAGGCTACCACATTCAGTACACTGAGATGCATGCTTGGTTTCACAAATTGAGGAAAATGGGTAAGTAACCGTGAAGTAAAATGTGAAGCATTGGTTGTTCAGTGGTAGAATTCTCGCCTGCCACGCGGGAGGCCCGGGTTCGATTCCCGGCCAATGCAGTATTCAAGTTTTACTGAAATTATGGTATATTTTGTTAAAGAGTGTCTGGCTCTTTGCTTTTTGGTGGTGCAGGTATAGAATTCCACATACAATAAATTAATGTTAGAATCTTGTGGTTTAGTGGTAGAATTCACACCTGCCAAGAGAGAGGTCTGGATCTGAAAAGGGAATAAACACCAAACAAATGTTGAACTACAAGCATATGACTCTTAGCTTGGGAGTTTTATTTCTATTGACTAAACTGGCCAGGCTTTGTTACAGTGTTGTAGCATCAAGGCAAGGCAACGCTTGCTCTTCAATCTACACTATTAAACCAAAGCAAAGTTTCCACATTCAGTAGATCCTGATATTCCTGCATGGTTTCACCCACTGATGTACACCTGAAACAGCGATATATTTTGTTAAAGAGTGCCTGGCTCTTTGCATTTTGGTGGTGCAGGTATAGAATTTAACATACAATGATTTAGTGGTAGAATCTTGTGGTTTAGTGGTAGAATTCTCGCCTGCCATGAGGGAGGCATGGATCTGAAAAGGGAATAAACACCACCCAATGTTGTGCTCAAAGCAAATGACTCTTAGATTTGGAGTCTTATTCGCTATTGACTCAGATAGCTAGGCTTTTTTACAGTGTTATGGCATCATGGCAAGGCAAGGATTGCCCTTCAATTTATAAAACCAAAGCAAGGTTTCCACATTTAGTAGATCCTGAGATTCCTGCTTGGTTTCACACACTGATGTACACCTCTTTTAAGTTTCAAATAAAACACGTTTGGTTGTGTAGTGACAGAGATCTCGCCTGTAGAATTCTGGGAAAAAACACCGCCCAACGTGGGGCTCGAACCCACGACCCTGAGATTAAGAGTCTCATGCTCTCCCGACTGAGCTAGCCAGGCTTGGTTACTGTGATGTGACAAAAAGGCCACTCAAGCCAAGGAGTGCCCTACAAGCTATTAAAGTAGATCTAAGCTACCACATTCAGTACACTGAGATGCATGCTTGGTTTCACACATTGAGGAAAATGGGTAAGTAACCTTGAAGTAAAATGTGAAGCATTGGTTGTTCAGTGGTAGAATTCTCGCCTGCCATTCGGGAGGCCCGGGTTCGATTCCCGGCCAATGCAGTACTGAAGTTTTACTGAAATTATGGTATATTTTGTTAAAGAGTGGCTGGCTCTTTGCATTTTGGTGGTGCAGGTATAGAATTTAACATACAATAAATTAATGGTAGAATCTTGTGGTTTAGTGGTAGAATTCCCACCTGCCAAGAGAGAGGTCTGGATCTGAAAAGGGAATAAACACCAAACAAATGTTGTACTAAAAGCATATGACTCTTAGCTTGGGAGTTTTATTTCTATTGACTAAGCTGGCCAGGCTTTGTTACAGTGTTGTAGCATCAAGGCAAGGCAACGCTTGCTCTTCAATCTACACTACTAAACCAAAGCAAAGTTTCCACATTCAGTAGATCCTGATATTTCTGCATGGTTTCACCCACTGATGTACACCTGAAACAGCGATATATTTTGTTAAATAGTGCATGGCTCTTTGCATTTTGGTGGTGCAGGCATAGAATTCAACATACAATGATTTAGTGGTAGAATCTTGTGGTTTAGTGGTAGAATTCTCGCCTGCCATGAGGGAGGCATGGATCTGAAAAGGGAATAAACACCACCCAATGTTGTGCTCAAAGCAAATGACTCTTAGATTTGGAGTCTTATTCGCTATTGACTCAGATAGCTAGGCTTTTTTACAGTGTTATGGCATCATGGCAAGGCAAGGATTGCCCTTCAATTTATAAAAACAAAGCAAGGTTTCCACATTTAGTAGATCCTGAGATTCCTGCTTGGTTTCACACACTGATGTACACCTCTTTTAAGTTTCAAATAAAACACGTTTGGTTGTGTAGTGACAGAGATCTCGCCTGTAGAATTCTGGGAAAAAACACCGCCCAACGTGGGGCTCGAACCCACGACCCTGAGATTAAGAGTCTCATGCTCTACCGACTGAGCTAGCCAGGCTTGGTTACTGTTGTGGGACAAAAAGGCCACTCAAGCCAAGTAGTGCCTTACAAGCTATTAAAGTAGATCTAGGCTACCACATTCAGTACACTGAGATGCATGCTTGGTTTCACAAATTGAGGAAAATGGGTAAGTAACCATGAAATAAAATGTGAAGCATTGGTTGTTCAGTGGTAGAATTCTTGCCTGCCACGCGGGAGGCCCGGGTTCGATTCCCGGCCAATGCAGTACTCAAGTTTTACTGAAATTATGGTATATTTTGTTAAAGAGTGTCTGGCTCTTTGCTTTTTGGTGGTGCAGGTAAAGAATTCCACATACAATAAATTAATGTTAGAATCTTGTGGTTAAGTGGTAGAATTCCCACCTGCCAAGAGAGAGGTCTGGATCTGAAAAGGGAATAAACACCAAACAAATGTTGTACTAAAAGCATATGACTCTTAGCTTGGGAGTTTTATTTCTATTGACTAAGCTGGCCAGGCTTTGTTACAGTGTTGTAGCATCAAGGCAAGGCAACGCTTGCTCTTCAATCTACACTATTAAACCAAAGCAAAGTTTCCACATTCAGTAGATCCTGATATTCCTGCATGGTTTCACCCACTGATGTACACCTGAAACAGCTATATATTTTGTTAAATAGTGCATGGCTCTTTGCATTTTGGTGGTGCAGGCATAGAATTCAACATACAATGATTTAGTGGTAGAATCTTGTGGTTTAGTGGTAGAATTCTCGCCTGCCATGAGGGAGGCATGGATCTGAAAAGGGAATAAACACCACCCAATGTTGTGCTCAAAGCAAATGACTCTTAGATTTGGAGTCTTATTCGCTATTGACTCAGATAGCTAGGCTTTTTTACAGTGTTATGGCATCATGGCAAGGCAAGGATTGCCCTTCAATCTATAAAACCAAAGCAAGGTTTCCACATTTAGTAGATCCTGAGATTCCTGCTTGGTTTCACACACTGATGTACACCTCTTTTAAGTTTCAAATAAAACACGTTTGGTTGTGTAGTGACAGAGATCTCGCCTGTAGAATTCTGGGAAAAAACACCGCCCAATGTGGGGCTCAAACCCATGACCCTGAGATTAAGAGTCTCATGCTCTACCGACTGAGCTAGCCAGGCTTGGTTACTGTGATTTGACAAAAAGGCCACTCAAGCCAAGGAGTGCAATACAAGCTATTAAAGTAGATCTAGGCTACCACATTCAGTACACTGAGATGCATGCTTGGTTTCACACATTGAGGAAAATGGGTAAGTAACCGTGAAGTAAAATGTGAAGCATTGGTTGTTCAGTGGTAGAATTTTCGCCTGCCACGCGGGAGGCCCGGGTTCGATTCCCGGCCAATGCAGTACTCAAGTTTTACTGAAATTATGGTATATTTTGTTAAAGAGTGTCTGGCTCTTTGCATTTTGGTGGTGCAGGTATAGAATTCCACATACAATAAATTAATGGTAGAATCTTGTGGTTTAGTGGTAGAATTCCCACCTGCCAAGAGAGAGGTCTGGATCTGAAAAGGGAATAAACACCAAACAAATGTTGTACTAAAAGCATATGACTCTTAGCTTGGGAGTTTTATTTCTATTGACTAAGCTGGCCAGGCTTTGTTACAGTGTTGTAGCATCAAGGCAAGGCAACGCTTGCTCTTCAATCTACACTATTAAACCAAAGCAAAGTTTCCACATTCAGTAGATCCTGATATTCCTGCATGGTTTCACCCACTGATGTACACCTGAAACAGCGATATATTTTGTTAAAGAGTGCCTGGCTCTTTGCATTTTGGTGGTGCAGGTATAGAATTTAACATACAATGATTTAGTGGTAGAATCTTGTGGTTTAGTGGTAGAATTCTCGCCTGCCATGAGGGAGGCATGGATCTGAAAAGGGAATAAACACCACCCAATGTTGTGCTCAAAGCAAATGACTCTTAGATTTGGAGTCTTATTCGCTATTGACTCAGATAGATAGGCTTTTTTACAGTGTTATGGCATCATGGCAAGGCAAGGATTGCCCTTCAATTTATAAAAACAAAGCAAGGTTTCCACATTTAGTAGATCCTGAGATTCCTGCTTGGTTTCACACACTGATGTACACCTCTTTTAAGTTTCAAATAAAACACGTTTGGTTGTGTAGTGACAGAGATCTCGCCTGTAGAATTCTGGGAAAAAACACCGCCCAACGTGGGGCTCGAACCCACGACCCTGAGATTAAGAGTCTCATGCTCTACCGACTGAGCTAGCCAGGCTTGGTTACTGTTGTGTGACAAAAAGGCCACTCAAGCCAAGTAGTGCCTTACAAGCTATTAAAGTAGATCTAGGCTACCACATTCAGTACACTGAGATGCATGCTTGGTTTCACAAATTGAGGAAAATGGGTTAGTAACCATGAAATAAAATGTGAAGCATTGGTTGTTCAGTGGTAGAATTCTTGCCTGCCACGCGGGAGGCCCGGGTTCGATTCCCGGCCAATGCAGTACTCAAGTTTTACTGAAATTATGGTATATTTTGTTAAAGAGTGTCTGGCTCTTTGCTTTTTGGTGGTGCAGGTAAAGAATTCCACATACAATAAATTAATGTTAGAATCTTGTGGTTAAGTGGTAGAATTCCCACCTGCCAAGAGAGAGGTCTGGATCTGAAAAGGGAATAAACACCAAACAAATGTTGTACTAAAAGCATATGACTCTTAGCTTGGGAGTTTTATTTCTATTGACTAAGCTGGCCAGGCTTTGTTACAGTGTTGTAGCATCAAGGCAAGGCAACGCTTGCTCTTCAATCTACACTATTAAACCAAAGCAAAGTTTCCACATTCAGTAGATCCTGATATTCCTGCATGGTTTCACCCACTGATGTACACCTGAAACAGCGATATATTTTGTTAAAGAGTGCCTGGCTCTTTGCATTTTGGTGGTGCAGGTATAGAATTTAACATACAATGATTTAGTGGTAGAATCTTGTGGTTTAGTGGTAGAATTCTCGCCTGCCATGAGGGAGGCATGGATCTGAAAAGGGAATAAACACCACCCAATGTTGTGCTCAAAGCAAATGACTCTTAGATTTGGAGTCTTATTCGCTATTGACTCAGATAGCTAGGCTTTTTTACAGTGTTATGGCATCATGGCAAGGCAAGGATTGCCCTTCAATTTATAAAACCAAAGCAAGGTTTCCACATTTAGTAGATCCTGAGATTCCTGCTTGGTTTCACACACTGATGTACACCTCTTTTAAGTTTCAAATAAAACACGTTTGGTTGTGTAGTGACAGAGATCTCGCCTGTAGAATTCTGGGAAAAAACACCGCCTAACGTGGGGCTCGAACCCACGACCCTGAGATTAAGAGTCTCATGCTCTACCGACTGAGCTAGCCAGGCTTGGTTACTGTGATTTGACAAAAAGGCCGCTCAAGCCAAGGAGTGCATTACAAGCTATTAAAGTAGATCTAGGCTACCACATTCAGTACACTGAGATGCATGCTTGGTTTCACACATTGAGGAAAATGGGTAAGTAACCGTGAAGTAAAATGTGAAGCATTGGTTGTTCAGTGGTAGAATTCTCGCCTGCCACGCGGGAGGCCCGGGTTCGATTCCCGGCCAATGCAGTACTCAAGTTTTACTGAAATTATGGTATATTTTGTTAAAGAGTGTCTGGCTCTTTGCATTTTGGTGGTGCAGGTATAGAATTCCACATACAATAAATTAATGGTAGAATCTTGTGGTTTAGTGGTAGAATTCCCACCTGCCAAGAGAGAGGTCTGGATCTGAAAAGGGAATAAACACCAAACAAATGTTGTACTAAAAGCATATGACTCTTAGCTTGGGAGTTTTATTTCTATTGACTAAGCTGGCCAGGCTTTGTTACAGTGTTGTAGCATCAAGGCAAGGCAACGCTTGCTCTTCAATCTACACTATTAAACCAAAGCAAAGTTTCCACATTCAGTAGATCCTGATATTCCTGCATGGTTTCACCCACTGATGTACACCTGAAACAGCGATATATTTTGTTAAAGAGTGCCTGGCTCTTTGCATTTTGGTGAAGCAGGTATAGAATTTAACATACAATGATTTAGTGGTAGAATCTTGTGGTTTAGTGGTAGAATTCTCGCCTGCCATGAGGGAGGCATGGATCTGAAAAGGGAATAAACACCACCCAATGTTGTGCTCAAAGCAAATGACTCTTAGATTTGGAGTCTTATTCGCTATTGACTCAGATAGCTAGGCTTTTTTACAGTGTTATGGCATCATGGCAAGGCAAGGATTGCCCTTCAATTTATAAAACCAAAGCAAGGTTTCCACATTTAGTAGATCCTGAGATTCTTGCTTGGTTTCACACACTGATGTACACCTCTTTTAAGTTTCAAATAAAACACGTTTGGTTGTGTAGTGACAGAGATCTCGCCTGTAGAATTCTGGGAAAAAACACCGCCCTACGTGGGGCTCGAACCCACGACCCTGAGATTAAGAGTCTCATGCTCTACCGACTGAGCTAGCCAGGCTTGGTGACTGTTGTGTGACAAAAAGGCCACTCAAGCCAAGGAGTGCCCTACAAGCTATTAAAGTAGATCTAGGCTACCACATTCAGTACACTGAGATGCATGCTTGGTTTCACAAATTGAGGAAAATGGGTAAGTAACCGTGAAGTAAAATGTGAAACATTGGTTGTTCAGTGGTAGAATTCTCGTCTGCTACGCGGGAGGCCCGGGTTCGATTCCCGGCCAATGCAGTACTCAAGTTTTACTGAAATTATGGTATATTTTGTTAAAGAGTGTCTGGCTCTTTGCTTTTTGGTGGTGCAGATAAAGAATTCCACATACAATAAATTAATGTTAGAATCTTGTGGTTTAGTGGTAGAATTCCCACCTGCCAAGAGAGAGGTCTGGATCTGAAAAGGGAATAAACACCAAACAAATGTTGTACTAAAAGCATATGACTCTTAGCTTGGGAGTTTTATTTCTATTGACTAAGCTGGCCAGGCTTTGTTACAGTGTTGTAGCATCAAGGCAAGGCAACGCTTGCTCTTCAATCTACACTATTAAACCAAAGCAAAGTTTCCACATTCAGTAGATCCTGATATTCCTGCATGGTTTCACCCACTGATGTACACCTGAAACAGCGATATATTTTGTTAAAGAGTGCCTGGCTCTTTGCATTTTGGTGGTGCAGGTATAGAATTTAACATACAATGATTTAGTGGTAGAATCTTGTGGTTTAGTGGTAGAATTCTCGCCTGCCATGAGGGAGGCATGGATCTGAAAAGGGAATAAACACCACCCAATGTTGTGCTCAAAGCAAATGACTCTTAGATTTGGAGTCTTATTCGCTATTGACTCAGATAGCTAGGCTTTTTTACAGTGTTATGGCATCATGGCAAGGCAAGGATTGCCCTTCAATTTATAAAACCAAAGCAAGGTTTCCACATTTAGTAGATCCTGAGATTCCTGCTTGGTTTCACACACTGATGTACACCTCTTTTAAGTTTCAAATAAAACACGTTTGGTTGTGTAGTGACAGAGATCTCGCCTGTAGAATTCTGGGAAAAAACACCGCCTAACGTGGGGCTCGAACCCACGACCCTGAGATTAAGAGTCTCATGCTCTACCGACTGAGCTAGCCAGGCTTGGTTACTGTGATTTGACAAAAAGGCCGCTCAAGCCAAGGAGTGCAATACAAGCTATTAAAGTAGATCTAGGCTACCACATTCAGTACACTGAGATGCATGCTTGGTTTCACACATTGAGGAAAATGGGTAAGTAACCGTGAAGTAAAATGTGAAGCATTGGTTGTTCAGTGGTAGAATTCTCGCCTGCCACGCGGGAGGCCCGGGTTCGATTCCCGGCCAATGCAGTACTCAAGTTTTACTGAAATTATGGTATATTTTGTTAAAGAGTGTCTGGCTCTTTGCATTTTGGTGGTGCAGGTATAGAATTCCACATACAATAAATTAATGGTAGAATCTTGTGGTTTAGTGGTAGAATTCCCACCTGCCAAGAGAGAGGTCTGGATCTGAAAAGGGAATAAACACCAAACAAATGTTGTACTAAAAGCATATGACTCTTAGCTTGGGAGTTTTATTTCTATTGACTAAGCTGGCCAGGCTTTGTTACAGTGTTGTAGCATCAAGGCAAGGCAACGCTTGCTCTTCAATCTACACTATTAAACCAAAGCAAAGTTTCCACATTCAGTAGATCCTGATATTCCTGCATGGTTTCACCCACTGATGTACACCTGAAACAGCGATATATTTTGTTAAAGAGTGCCTGGCTCTTTGCATTTTGGTGAAGCAGGTATAGAATTTAACATACAATGATTTAGTGGTAGAATCTTGTGGTTTAGTGGTAGAATTCTCGCCTGCCATGAGGGAGGCATGGATCTGAAAAGGGAATAAACACCACCCAATGTTGTGCTCAAAGCAAATGACTCTTAGATTTGGAGTCTTATTCGCTATTGACTCAGATAGCTAGGCTTTTTTACAGTGTTATGGCATCATGGCAAGGCAAGGATTGCCCTTCAATTTATAAAACCAAAGCAAGGTTTCCACATTTAGTAGATCCTGAGATTCTTGCTTGGTTTCACACACTGATGTACACCTCTTTTAAGTTTCAAATAAAACACGTTTGGTTGTGTAGTGACAGAGATCTCGCCTGTAGAATTCTGGGAAAAAACACCGCCCTACGTGGGGCTCGAACCCACGACCCTGAGATTAAGAGTCTCATGCTCTACCGACTGAGCTAGCCAGGCTTGGTGACTGTTGTGTGACAAAAAGGCCACTCAAGCCAAGGAGTGCCCTACAAGCTATTAAAGTAGATCTAGGCTACCACATTCAGTACACTGAGATGCATGCTTGGTTTCACAAATTGAGGAAAATGGGTAAGTAACCGTGAAGTAAAATGTGAAACATTGGTTGTTCAGTGGTAGAATTCTCGTCTGCTACGCGGGAGGCCCGGGTTCGATTCCCGGCCAATGCAGTACTCAAGTTTTACTGAAATTATGGTATATTTTGTTAAAGAGTGTCTGGCTCTTTGCTTTTTGGTGGTGCAGATAAAGAATTCCACATACAATAAATTAATGTTAGAATCTTGTGGTTTAGTGGTAGAATTCCCACCTGCCAAGAGAGAGGTCTGGATCTGAAAAGGGAATAAACACCAAACAAATGTTGTACTAAAAGCATATGACTCTTAGCTTGGGAGTTTTATTTCTATTGACTAAGCTGGCCAGGCTTTGTTACAGTGTTGTAGCATCAAGGCAAGGCAACGCTTGCTCTTCAATCTACACTATTAAACCAAAGCAAAGTTTCCACATTCAGTAGATCCTGATATTCCTGCATGGTTTCACCCACTGATGTACACCTGAAACAGCGATATATTTTGTTAAAGAGTGCCTGGCTCTTTGCATTTTGGTGGTGCAGGTATAGAATTTAACATACAATGATTTAGTGGTAGAATCTTGTGGTTTAGTGGTAGAATTCTCGCCTGCCATGAGGGAGGCATGGATCTGAAAAGGGAATAAACACCACCCAATGTTGTGCTCAAAGCAAATGACTCTTAGATTTGGAGTCTTATTCGCTATTGACTCAGATAGCTAGGCTTTTTTTACAGTGTTATGGCATCATGGCAAGGCAAGGATTGCCCTTCAATTTATAAAACCAAAGCAAGGTTTCCACATTTAGTAGATCCTGAGATTCCTGCTTGGTTTCACACTGATGTACACCTCTTTTAAGTTTCAAATAAAACACGTTTGGTTGTGTAGTGACAGAGATCTCGCCTGTAGAATTCTGGGAAAAAACACCGCCCAACGTGGGGCTCGAACCCACGACCCTGAGATTAAGAGTCTCATGCTCTACCGACTGAGCTAGCCAGGCTTGGTTACTGTGATTTGACAGAAAGGCCACTCAAGCCAATGAGTGCAATACAAGCTATTAAAGTAGATCTAGGCTACCACATTCAGTACACTGAGATGCATGCTTGGTTTCACACATTGAGGAAAATGGGTAAGTAACCGTGAAGTAAAATGTGAAACATTGGTTGTTCAGTGGTAGAATTCTCGTCTGCTACGCGGGAGGCCCGGGTTCGATTCCCGGGAAAATGCAGTACTCAAGTTTTACTGAAATGATGGTATATTTTGTTAAAGAGTGCCTGGCTCTTTGCATTTTGGTGGTGCAGGTATAGAATTTAACATACAATGATTTAGTGGTAGAATCTTGTGGTTTAGTGGTAGAATTCTCACCTGCCATGAGGGAGGCATGGATCTGAAAAGGGAATAAACACCACCCAATGTTGTGCTCAAAGCAAATGACTCTTAGATTTGGAGTCTTATTCGCTATTGACTCAGATAGCTAGGCTTTTTTACAGTGTTATGGCATCATGGCAAGGCAAGGATTGCCCTTCAATTTATAAAACCAAAGCAAGGTTTCCACATTTAGTAGATCCTGAGATTCCTGCTTGGTTTCACACACTGATGTACACCTCTTTTAAGTTTCAAATAAAACATGTTTGGTTGTGTAGTGACAGAGATCTCGCCTGTAGAATTCTGGGAAAAAACACCGCCCAACGTGGGGCTCGAACCCACGACCCTGAGATTAAGAGTCTCATGCTCTACCGACTGAGCTAGCCAGGCTTGGTTACTGTGATTTGACAAAAAGGCCACTCAAGCCAAGGAGTGCAATACAAGCTATTAAAGTAGATCTAGGCTACCACATTCAGTACACTGAGATGCATGCTTGGTTTCACACATTGAGGAAAATGGGTAAGTAACCTTGAAGTAAAATGTGAAGCATTGGTTGTTCAGTGGTAGAATTCTTGCCTGCCACGCGGGAGGCCCGGGTTCGATTCCCGGCCAATGCAGTACTCAAGTTTTACTGAAATTATGGTATATTTTGTTAAAGAGTGTCTGGCTCTTTGCATTTTGGTGGTGCAGGTATAGAATTCCACATACAATAAATTAATGGTAGAATCTTGTGGTTTAGTGGTAGAATTCCCACCTGCCAAGAGAGAGGTCTGGATCTGAAAAGGGAATAAACACCAAACAAATGTTGTACTAAAAGCATATGACTCTTAGCTTGGGAGTTTTATTTCTATTGACTAAGCTGGCCAGGCTTTGTTACAGTGTTGTAGCATCAAGGCAAGGCAACGCTTGCTCTTCAATCTACACTATTAAACCAAAGCAAAGTTTCCACATTCAGTAGATCCTGATATTCCTGCATGGTTTCACCCACTGATGTACACCTGAAACAGCGATATATTTTGTTAAAGAGTGCCTGGCTCTTTGCATTTTGGTGGTGCAGGTATAGAATTTAACATACAATGATTTAGTGGTAGAATCTTGTGGTTTAGTGGTAGAATTCTCGCCTGCCATGATGGAGGCATGGATCTGAAAAGGGAATAAACACCACCCAATGTTGTGCTCAAAGCAAATGACTCTTAGATTTGGAGTCTTATTCGCTATTGACTCAGATAGCTAGGCTTTTTTACAGTGTTATGGCATCATGGCAAGGCAAGGATTGCCCTTCAATTTATAAAACCAAAGCAAGGTTTCCACATTTAGTAGATCCTGAGATTCCTGCTTGGTTTCACACACTGATGTACACCTCTTTTAAGTTTCAAATAAAACACGTTTGGTTGTGTAGTGACAGAGATCTCGCCTGTAGAATTCTGGGAAAAAACACCGCCCAACGTGGGGCTCGAACCCACGACCCTGAGATTAAGAGTCTCATGCTCTACCGACTGAGCTAGCCAGGCTTGGTTACTGTGATTTGACAGAAAGGCCACTCAAGCCAAGGAGTGCAATATAAGCTATTAAAGTAGATCTAGGCTACCACATTCAGTACACTGAGATGCATGCTTGGTTTCACACATTGAGGAAAATGGGTAAGTAACCTTGAAGTAAAATGTGAAGCATTGGTTGTTCAGTGGTAGAATTCTTGCCTGCCACGCGGGAGGCCCGGGTTCGATTCCCGGCCAATGCAGTACTCAAGTTTTACTGAAATTATGGTATATTTTGTTAAAGAGTGTCTGGCTCTTTGCATTTTGGTGGTGCAGGTATAGAATTCCACATACAATAAATTAATGGTAGAATCTTGTGGTTTAGTGGTAGAATTCCCACCTGCCAAGAGAGAGGTCTGGATCTGAAAAGGGAATAAACACCAAACAAATGTTGTACTAAAAGCATATGACTCTTAGCTTGGGAGTTTTATTTCTATTGACTAAGCTGGCCAGGCTTTGTTACAGTGTTGTAGCATCAAGGCAAGGCAACGCTTGCTCTTCAATCTACACTATTAAACCAAAGCAAAGTTTCCACATTCAGTAGATCCTGATATTCCTGCATGGTTTCACCCACTGATGTACACCTGAAACAGCGATATATTTTGTTAAAGAGTGCCTGGCTCTTTGCATTTTGGTGGTGCAGGTATAGAATTTAACATACAATGATTTAGTGGTAGAATCTTGTGGTTTAGTGGTAGAATTCTCGCCTGCCATGATGGAGGCATGGATCTGAAAAGGGAATAAACACCACCCAATGTTGTGCTCAAAGCAAATGACTCTTAGATTTGGAGTCTTATTCGCTATTGACTCAGATAGCTAGGCTTTTTTACAGTGTTATGGCATCATGGCAAGGCAAGGATTGCCCTTCAATTTATAAAACCAAAGCAAGGTTTCCACATTTAGTAGATCCTGAGATTCCTGCTTGGTTTCACACACTGATGTACACCTCTTTTAAGTTTCAAATAAAACACGTTTGGTTGTGTAGTGACAGAGATCTCGCCTGTAGAATTCTGGGAAAAAACACCGCCCAACGTGGGGCTCGAACCCACGACCCTGAGATTAAGAGTCTCATGCTCTACCGACTGAGCTAGCCAGGCTTGGTTACTGTGATTTGACAAAAAGGCCACTCAAGCCAAGGAGTGCAATACAAGCTATTAAAGTAGATCTAGGCTACCACATTCAGTACACTGAGATGCATGCTTGGTTTCACACATTAAGGAAAATGGGTAAGTAACCTTGAAGTAAAATGTGAAGCATTGGTTGTTCAGTGGTAGAATTCTTGCCTGCCACGCGGGAGGCCCGGGTTCGATTCCCGGCCAATGCAGTACTCAAGTTTTACTGAAATTATGGTATATTTTGTTAAAGAGTGTCTGGCTCTTTGCATTTTGGTGGTGCAGGTATAGAATTCCACATACAATAAATTAATGGTAGAATCTTGTGGTTTAGTGGTAGAATTCCCACCTGCCAAGAGAGAGGTCTGGATCTGAAAAGGGAATAAACACCAAACAAATGTTGTACTAAAAGCATATGACTCTTAGCTTGGGAGTTTTATTTCTATTGACTAAGCTGGCCAGGCTTTGTTACAGTGTTGTAGCATCAAGGCAAGGCAACGCTTGCTCTTCAATCTACACTATTAAACCAAAGCAAAGTTTCCACATTCAGTAGATCCTGATATTCCTGCATGGTTTCACCCACTGATGTACACCTGAAACAGCGATATATTTTGTTAAAGAGTGCCTGGCTCTTTGCATTTTGGTGGTGCAGGTATAGAATTTAACATACAATGATTTAGTGGTAGAATCTTGTGGTTTAGTGGTAGAATTCTCGCCTGCCATGAGGGAGGCATGGATCTGAAAAGGGAATAAACACCACCCAATGTTGTGCTCAAAGCAAATGACTCTTAGATTTGGAGTCTTATTCGCTATTGACTCAGATAGCTAGGCTTTTTTACAGTGTTATGGCATCATGGCAAGGCAAGGATTGCCCTTCAATCTATAAAACCAAAGCAAGGTTTCCACATTTAGTAGATCCTGAGATTCCTGCTTGGTTTCACACACTGATGTACACCTCTTTTAAGTTTCAAATAAAACAGGTTTGGTTGTGTAGTGACAGAGATCTCGCCTGTAGAATTCTGGGAAAAAACACCGCCCAACGTGGGGCTCGAACCCACGACCCTGAGATTAAGAGTCTCATGCTCTACCGACTGAGCTAGCCAGGCTTGGTTACTGTTGTGTGACAAAAAAGGCCACTCAAACCAAGGAGTGCCTTACAAGCTATTAAAGTAGATCTAGGCTACCACATTCAGTACACTGAGATGCATGCTTGGTTTCACAAATTGAGGAAAATGGGTAAGTAACCGTGAAGTAAAATGTGAAGCATTGGTTGTTCAGTGGTAGAATTCTCGCCTGCCACGCGGGAGGCCCGGGTTCGATTCCCGGCCAATGCAGTACTCAAGTTTTACTGAAATTATGGTATATTTTGTTAAAGAGTGTCTGGCTCTTTGCTTTTTGGTGGTGCAGGTATAGAATTCCACATACAATAAATTAATGTTAGAATCTTGTGGTTTAGTGGTAGAATTCCCACCTGCCAAGAGAGAGGTCTGGATCTGAAAAGGGAATAAACACCAAACAAATGTTGTACTAAAAGCATATGACTCTTAGCTTGGGAGTTTTATTTCTATTGACTAAGCTGGCCAGGCTTTGTTACAGTGTTGTAGCATCAAGGCAAGGCAACGCTTGCTCTTCAATCTACACTATTAAACCAAAGCAAAGTTTCCACATTCAGTAGATCCTGATATTCCTGCATGGTTTCACCCACTGATGTACACCTGAAACAGCGATATATTTTGTTAAAGAGTGCCTGGCTCTTTGCATTTTGGTGGTGCAGGTATAGAATTTAACATACAATGATTTAGTGGTAGAATCTTGTGGTTTAGTGGTAGAATTCTCGCCTGCCATGAGGGAGGCATGGATCTGAAAAGGGAATAAACACCACCCAATGTTGTGCTCAAAGCAAATGACTCTTAGATTTGGAGTCTTATTCGCTATTGACTCAGATAGCTAGGCTTTTTTACAGTGTTATGGCATCATGGCAAGGCAAGGATTGCCCTTCAATTTATAAAACCAAAGCAAGGTTTCCACATTTAGTAGATCCTGAGATTCCTGCTTGGTTACACACACTGATGTACACCTCTTTTAAGTTTCAAATAAAACACGTTTGGTTGTGTAGTGACAGAGATCTCGCCTGTAGAATTCTGGGAAAAAACACCGCCCAACGTGGGGGTCGAACCCACGACCCTGAGATTAAGAGTCTCATGCTCTACCGACTGAGCTAGCCAGGCTTGGTTACTGTGATTTGACAGAAAGGCCACTCAAGCCAAGGAGTGCCCTACAAGCTATTAAAGTAGATCTAGGCTACCACATTCAGTACACTGAGATGCATGCTTGGTTTCACACATTGAGGAAAATGGGTAAGTAACCGTGAAGTAAAATGTGAAGCATTGGTTGTTTAGTGGTAGAATTCTCGCCTGCCACGCGGGAGGCCCGGGTTCGATTCCCGGCCAATGCAGTACTCAAGTTTTACTGAAATTATGGTATATTTTGTTAAAGAGTGTCTGGCTCTTTGCTTTTTGGTGGTGCAGGTATAGAATTCCACATACAATAAATTAATGTTAGAATCTTGTGGTTTAGTGGTAGAATTCCCACCTGCCAAGAGAGAGGTCTGGATCTGAAAATGGAATAAACACCAAACAAATGTTGTACTACAAGCATATGACTCTTAGCTTGGGAGTTTTATTTCTATTGACTAAGCTGGCCAGGCTTTGTTACAGTGTTGTAGCATCAAGGCAAGGCAACGCTTGCTCTTCAATCTACACTATTAAACCAAAGCAAAGTTTCCACATTCAGTAGATCCTGATATTCCTGCATGGTTTCACCCACTGATGTACACCTGAAACAGCGATATATTTTGTTAAAGAGTGCCTGGCTCTTTGCATTTTGGTGGTGCAGGTATAGAATTTAACATACAATGATTTAGTGGTAGAATCTTGTGGTTTAGTGGTAGAATTCTCACCTGCCATGAGGGAGGCATGGATCTGAAAAGGGAATAAACACCACCCAATGTTGTGCTCAAAGCAAATGACTCTTAGATTTGGAGTCTTATTCGCTATTGACTCAGATAGCTAGGCTTTTTTACAGTGTTATGGCATCATGGCAAGGCAAGGATTGCCCTTCAATTTATAAAACCAAAGCAAGGTTTCCACATTTAGTAGATCCTGAGATTCCTGCTTGGTTTCACACACTGATGTACACCTCTTTTAAGTTTCAAATAAAACATGTTTGGTTGTGTAGTGACAGAGATCTCGCCTGTAGAATTCTGGGAAAAAACACCGCCCAACGTGGGGCTCGAACCCACGACCCTGAGATTAAGAGTCTCATGCTCTACCGACTGAGCTAGCCAGGCTTGGTTACTGTGATTTGACAAAAAGGCCACTCAAGCCAAGGAGTGCAATACAAGCTATTAAAGTAGATCTAGGCTACCACATTCAGTACACTGAGATGCATGCTTGGTTTCACACATTGAGGAAAATGGGTAAGTAACCTTGAAGTAAAATGTGAAGCATTGGTTGTTCAGTGGTAGAATTCTTGCCTGCCACGCGGGAGGCCCGGGTTCGATTCCCGGCCAATGCAGTACTCAAGTTTCACTGAAATTATGGTATATTTTGTTAAAGAGTGTCTGGCTCTTTGCATTTTGGTGGTGCAGGTATAGAATTCCACATACAATAAATTAATGGTAGAATCTTGTGGTTTAGTGGTAGAATTCCCACCTGCCAAGAGAGAGGTCTGGATCTGAAAAGGGAATAAACACCAAACAAATGTTGTACTAAAAGCATATGACTCTTAGCTTGGGAGTTTTATTTCTATTGACTAAGCTGGCCAGGCTTTGTTACAGTGTTGTAGCATCAAGGCAAGGCAACGCTTGCTCTTCAATCTACACTATTAAACCAAAGCAAAGTTTCCACATTCAGTAGATCCTGATATTCCTGCATGGTTTCACCCACTGATGTACACCTGAAACAGCGATATATTTTGTTAAAGAGTGCCTGGCTCTTTGCATTTTGGTGGTGCAGGTATAGAATTTAACATACAATGATTTAGTGGTAGAATCTTGTGGTTTAGTGGTAGAATTCTCGCCTGCCATGATGGAGGCATGGATCTGAAAAGGGAATAAACACCACCCAATGTTGTGCTCAAAGCAAATGACTCTTAGATTTGGAGTCTTTTTCGCTATTGACTCAGATAGCTAGGCTTTTTTACAGTGTTATGGCATCATGGCAAGGCAAGGATTGCCCTTCAATTTATAAAACCAAAGCAAGGTTTCCACATTTAGTAGATCCTGAGATTCCTGCTTGGTTTCACACACTGATGTACACCTCTTTTAAGTTTCAAATAAAACACGTTTGGTTGTGTAGTGACAGAGATCTCGCCTGTAGAATTCTGGGAAAAAACACCGCCCAACGTGGGGCTCGAACCCACGACCCTGAGATTAAGAGTCTCATGCTCTACCGACTGAGCTAGCCAGGCTTGGTTACTGTGATTTGACAAAAAGGCCACTCAAGCCAAGGAGTGCAATACAAGCTATTAAAGTAGATCTAGGCTACCACATTCAGTACACTGAGATGCATGCTTGGTTTCACACATTGAGGAAAATGGGTAAGTAACCTTGAAGTAAAATGTGAAGCATTGGTTGTTCAGTGGTAGAATTCTTGCCTGCCACGCGGGAGGCCCGGGTTCGATTCCCGGCCAATGCAGTACTCAAGTTTTACTGAAATTATGGTATATTTTGTTAAAGAGTGTCTGGCTCTTTGCATTTTGGTGGTGCAGGTATAGAATTCCACATACAATAAATTAATGGTAGAATCTTGTGGTTTAGTGGTAGAATTCCCACCTGCCAAGAGAGAGGTCTGGATCTGAAAAGGGAATAAACACCAAACAAATGTTGTACTAAAAGCATATGACTCTTAGCTTGGGAGTTTTATTTCTATTGACTAAGCTGGCCAGGCTTTGTTACAGTGTTGTAGCATCAAGGCAAGGCAACGCTTGCTCTTCAATCTACACTATTAAACCAAAGCAAAGTTTCCACATTCAGTAGATCCTGATATTCCTGCATGGTTTCACCCACTGATGTACACCTGAAACAGCGATATATTTTGTTAAAGAGTGCCTGGCTCTTTGCATTTTGGTGGTGCAGGTATAGAATTTAACATACAATGATTTAGTGGTAGAATCTTGTGGTTTAGTGGTAGAATTCTCGCCTGCCATGAGGGAGGCATGGATCTGAAAAGGGAATAAACACCACCCAATGTTGTGCTCAAAGCAAATGACTCTTAGATTTGGAGTCTTATTCGCTATTGACTCAGATAGCTAGGCTTTTTTACAGTGTTATGGCATCATGGCAAGGCAAGGATTGCCCTTCAATCTATAAAACCAAAGCAAGGTTTCCACATTTAGTAGATCCTGAGATTCCTGCTTGGTTTCACACACTGATGTACACCTCTTTTAAGTTTCAAATAAAACAGGTTTGGTTGTGTAGTGACAGAGATCTCGCCTGTAGAATTCTGGGAAAAAACACCGCCCAACGTGGGGCTCGAACCCACGACCCTGAGATTAAGAGTCTCATGCTCTACCGACTGAGCTAGCCAGGCTTGGTTACTGTTGTGTGACAAAAAAGGCCACTCAAGCCAAGGAGTGCCTTACAAGCTATTAAAGTAGATCTAGGCTACCACATTCAGTACACTGAGATGCATGCTTGGTTTCACAAATTGAGGAAAATGGGTAAGTAACCGTGAAGTAAAATGTGAAGCATTGGTTGTTCAGTGGTAGAATTCTCGCCTGCCACGCGGGAGGCCCGGGTTCGATTCCCGGCCAATGCAGTACTCAAGTTTTACTGAAATTATGGTATATTTTGTTAAAGAGTGTCTGGCTCTTTGCTTTTTGGTGGTGCAGGTATAGAATTCCACATACAATAAATTAATGTTAGAATCTTGTGGTTTAGTGGTAGAATTCCCACCTGCCAAGAGAGAGGTCTGGATCTGAAAAGGGAATAAACACCAAACAAATGTTGTACTAAAAGCATATGACTCTTAGCTTGGGAGTTTTATTTCTATTGACTAAGCTGGCCAGGCTTTGTTACAGTGTTGTAGCATCAAGGCAAGGCAACGCTTGCTCTTCAATCTACACTATTAAACCAAAGCAAAGTTTCCACATTCAGTAGATCCTGATATTCCTGCATGGTTTCACCCACTGATGTACACCTGAAACAGCGATATATTTTGTTAAAGAGTGCCTGGCTCTTTGCATTTTGGTGGTGCAGGTATAGAATTTAACATACAATGATTTAGTGGTAGAATCTTGTGGTTTAGTGGTAGAATTATCGCCTGCCATGAGGGAGGCATGGATCTGAAAAGGGAATAAACACCACCCAATGTTGTGCTCAAAGCAAATGACTCTTAGATTTGGAGTCTTATTCGCTATTGACTCAGATAGCTAGGCTTTTTTACAGTGTTATGGCATCATGGCAAGTCAAGGATTGCCCTTCAATTTATAAAACCAAAGCAAGGTTTCCACATTTAGTAGATCCTGAGATTCCTGCTTGGTTACACACACTGATGTACACCTCTTTTAAGTTTCAAATAAAACACGTTTGGTTGTGTAGTGACAGAGATCTCGCCTGTAGAATTCTGGGAAAAAACACCGCCCAACGTGGGGGTCGAACCCACGACCCTGAGATTAAGAGTCTCATGCTCTACCGACTGAGCTAGCCAGGCTTGGTTACTGTGATGTGACAAAAAGGCCACTCAAGCCAAGGAGTGCCCTACAAGCTATTACAGTAGATCTAGGCTACCACATTCAGTACACTGAGATGCATGCTTGGTTTCACACATTGAGGAAAATGGGTAAGTAACCGTGAAGTAAAATGTGAAGCATTGGTTGTTCAGTGGTAGAATTCTCGCCTGCCATGCGGGAGGCCCGGGTTCGATTCCCGGCCAATGCAGTTCTCAAGTTTTACTGAAATTATGGTATATTTTGTTAAAGAGTGTCTGGCTCTTTGCATTTTGGTGGTGCAGGTAAAGAATTCCACATACAATAAATTAATGTTAGAATCTTGTGGTTAAGTGGTAGAATTCCCACCTGCCAAGAGAGAGGTCTGGATCTGAAAAGGGAATAAACACCAAACAAATGTTGTACTAAAAGCATATGACTCTTAGCTTGGGAGTTTTATTTCTATTGACTAAGCTGGCCAGGCTTTGTTACAGTGTTGTAGCATCAAGGCAAGGCAACGCTTGCTCTTCAATCTACACTATTAAACCAAAGCAAAGTTTCCACATTCAGTAGATCCTGATATTCCTGCATGGTTTCACCCACTGATGTACACCTGAAACAGCGATATATTTTGTTAAAGAGTGCCTGGCTCTTTGCATTTTGGTGGTGCAGGTATAGAATTTAACATACAATGATTTAGTGGTAGAATCTTGTGGTTTAGTGGTAGAATTCTCGCCTGCCATGATGGAGGCATGGATCTGAAAAGGGAATAAACACCACCCAATGTTGTGCTCAAAGCAAATGACTCTTAGATTTGGAGTCTTATTCGCTATTGACTCAGATAGCTAGGCTTTTTTACAGTGTTATGGCATCATGGCAAGGCAAGGATTGCCCTTCAACCTATAAAACCAAAGAAAGGTTTCCACATTTAGTAGATCCTGAGATTCCTGCTTGGTTTCACACACTGATGTACACCTCTTTTAAGTTTCAAATAAAACACGTTTGGTTGTGTAGTGACAGAGATCTCGCCTGTAGAATTCTGGGAAAAAACACTGCCCAACGTGGGGCTCGAACCCACGACCCTGAGATTAAAAATCTCATGCTCTACCGACTGAGCTAGCCAGGCTTGGTTACTGTGATTTGACAAAAAGGCCACTCAAGCCATGGAGTGCAATACAGGCTATTAAAGTAGATCTAGGCTACCACATTCAGTACACTGAGATGCATGCTTGGTTTCAAAAATTGAGGAAAATGGGTAAGTAACCGTGAAGTAAAATGTGAAGCATTGGTTGTTCAGTGGTAGAATTCTCGCCTGACACGCGGGAGGCCCGGGTTCGATTCCCGGCCAATGCAGTACTCAAGTTTTTCTGAAATTATGGTATATTTTGTTAAAGAGTGTCTGGCTCTTTGCATTTTGGTGGTGCAGGTATAGAATTCCACATACAATAAATTAATGTTAGAGTCTTGTGGTTAAGTGGTAGAATTCCCACCTGCCAAGAGAGAGGTCTGGATCTGAAAAGGGAATAAACACCAAACAAATGTTGTACTAAAAGCATATGACTCTTAGCTTGGGAGTTTTATTTCTATTGACTAAGCTGGCCAGGCTTTGTTACAGTGTTGTAGCATCAAGGCAAGGCAACGCTTGCTCTTCAATCTACACTATTAAACCAAAGCAAAGTTTCCACATTCAGTAGATCCTGATATTCCTGCATGGTTTCACCCACTGATGTACACCTGAAAAAGCGATATATTTTGTTAAAGAGTGCCTGGCTCTTTGCATTTTGGTGGTGCAGGTATAGAATTCAACATACAATGATTTAGTGGTAGAATCTTGTGGTTTAGTGGTAGAATTCTCGCCTGCCATGAGGGAGGCATGGATCTGAAAAGGGAATAAACACCACCCAATGTTGTGCTCAAAGTAAATGACTCTTAGATTTGGAGTCTTATTCGCTATTGACTCAGATAACTAGGCTTTTTTACAGTGTTATGGCATCATGGCAAGGCAAGGATTGCCCTTCAATCTATAAAACCAAAGCTAGGTTTCCACATTTAGTAGATCCTGAGATTCCTGCTTGGTTTCACACACTGATGTACACCTCTTTTAAGTTTCAAATAAAACAGGTTTGGTTGTGTAGTGACAGAGATCTCGCCTGTAGAATTCTGGGAAAAAACACCGCCCAACGTGGGGCTCGAACCCACGACCCTGAGATTAAGAGTCGCATGCTCTACCGACTGAGCTAGCCAGGCTTGGCTACTGTTTTGTGACAAAAAGGCCACTCAAGCCAAGGAGTGCCCTACAAGCTATTAAAGTAGATCTAGGCTACCACATTCAGTACACTGAGATGCATGCTTGGTTTCACAAATTGAGGAAAATGGGTAAGTAACCATGAAGTAAAATGTGAAGCATTGGTTGTTCAGTGGTAGAATTCTCGCCTGCCACGCGGGAGGCCCGGGTTCGATTCCCGGCCAATGCAGTACTCAAGTTTTACTGAAATTATGGTATATTTTGTTAAAGAGTGTCTGGCTCTTTGCATTTTGGTGGTGCAGGTAAAGAATTCCACATACAATAAATTAATGTTAGAATCTTGTGGTTAAGTGGTAGAATTCCCACCTGCCAAGAGAGAGGTCTGGATCTGAAAAGGGAATAAACACCAAACAAATGTTGTACTAAAAGCATATGACTCTTAGCTTGGGAGTTTTATTTCTATTGACTAAGCTGGCCAGGCTTTGTTACAGTGTTGTAGCATCAAGGCAAGGCAACGCTTGCTCTTCAATCTACACTATTAAACCAAAGCAAAGTTTCCACATTCAGTAGATCCTGATATTCCTGCATGGTTTCACCCACTGATGTACACCTGAAACAGCGATATATTTTGTTAAAGAGTGCCTGGCTCTTTGCATTTTGGTGGTGCAGGTATAGAATTTAACATACAATGATTTAGTGGTAGAATCTTGTGGTTTAGTGGTAGAATTCTCGCCTGCCATGAGGGAGGCATGGATCTGAAAAGGGAATAAACGAGGGGCGTGGCCTGGCAGCCATCTTGACGGCAGCTTACCTCCGGAGCTCCGTGAGACGCTGCAGAAAATCAGCAGCAAACTGCATAATTCCCACTCTCCGGACCCCTCAGCCTCCACCCGCCGCCGTCGGAACACCCGTGGAGCCGCCCGAGCTAGCCGCAGAGCCGGGGAGGTGATACAAAACCTCCTGCAGGCTGCGACGCTCGTGGCCTGTCAGCAGCGCCCGCCATTTTGGGAGGACGCGGCCAAGCAGCGCTCAGCCTACCGAGCCCTAGCACAGAAGCACTCTCCCAGGAAGCGACTGACGGACACCTGGGTTCCTTGCCAGCAACTCCAGACCACAGTGATAGAAAGGTACAGAGGGTTATTACAAAGGGTACAGCACAACGGAGACGCTGATACAGCGCCCTAACCTGCTGCCTGATTTACCACACACCCTATCACCTGTACCTGAATAAATAACAACTGTTCCCCAAATAAACCAGAGAAGGAAAACAATATTCCTCTTACCCACAGCCAAACTCCCACTGCATACTGAAGCCCTCCCCCCCCTCCTGCAGTGTCCCAGTTAATAGTGAGTGAAAGCACACTCACATGCATAAGAATTCAGAGAGCTAAAAGCTAACCACTCTCTGGATACTGGGGAGACAATAGAGACTATTCTGGCATTTATATCAGAATTAGAACCTCAGGTGTATTTCAGAAACGATAATTAAAGTGCTGACGGGAGACAATACTCTCACTGGTACAAATACCTTTATACCTGAGAGATAGCCACAGAAAATGGAGTAAAAAATAATTCAAATAGTTCCACTCCGGTATCGGCTACATAATTACCAAGGTGTACAGTCTATTCACCGCCTGTTACCCATAATACCCAAACCCCTCTAAATAACTACATAATGGATAGGATTAAAACAACCCCACTCCCCCAACGCTCAGCGCAACAGAGCGGGATTCAGGTAAAGAGAGGCCCTGGGAACTCAAAATCTTCAGAGACAGAATCACCCCTGCCTGCACAAAAGATGCAATTTAACTCTAATCCTATACCATTAACATACGACGATATGGTAGACGCAATTACTTCTACTATGGCACCCTTACTGGCAAAAGCGGTAAACGACATCACTTCCCAACTACAAAATCTTACACACAGAGTAGATATTGTGGAAAATAACGTTGGAGCCATAGCACACGACCTAGCTGGAGCCCAACGGGAAATAAAACGACTCGAGAAAGAAAATTACAGCATCATTAATAAACTTGAAGAAATCGAAAATAGGTCGAGGAGGAGTAATTTAAGATTAATAGGACTACCGGAGTCTGTCAAGGGGCCGGCCTTGGATCTCTTTGTCGGGGAAACTCTCCCACAACTGCTAAATGTCAAAACAGAATGCGCATCTATGGTAATAGAGAGAGTCCACAGACTAGGCCCTCCTCCACGGCCTGGTGACACTCGACCCAGAGTTCTCATCTTCAAATGCCTGAGTTATGTCCACAAAATGACTTTATGGAGAGCCTCAAGGAAAATCACGAATTTAAAATGGGAAGGTAACAACCTACGCCTGTTCCAAGACTTTTCGGCAGAAGTCACTAAAGCCCGCAAAACTTTCTCCCCTATTTGCAGCAGATTAGTAACAGAAAAGATTAAGTTTGCCTTACTATATCCTGCTAAATTGAGAATCTTCTACAAAGACTCCCAATGCGACTTCACCTCGCCAGCAGATGCCATTGACTTTCTTCGTAACGAAATTCACCATAATGGTGAAAATATCTCTGATACTCCTTAAAACACCTTTTATTGAGAATGTATCCTTTAATATCTAGGTGAAAAATGGACTCACACGAACAATTTCACATATAGTCATTTCTGGTTGAGTTCTGCCTTTAGTTTAAAATTGCAAATGATTTAGTTGTTTGTTCTATGATTGTTGACCATTTTTTGTCACGTATATCTACTCCGATCCCTCTCCACCCTTCCCCGTCACAACCCTCTACCCCTACACCTACCCCCTGTCGCTCCATCAAACCCTTTCCTTACCTCCCCCCCCCTTCCCCATCATCACCTCCCATCCCCTCCCTTTTCTCTCCCTATACCCCTACCCTCCTTTTTCCGGGCGGTTTAGCCTGTCTTAGTTCATTTCTCAGCCGTTCCGGAGGGAACTTTCTCCCGGATCCAAATGGTTAAGTGTGCAGGACACACTTTAGTTCTTTTTTTGCTTCTTTTATTGGACCGCGGCCTGTCAAATGGCTATGGTAAAGTAGATAGCTCGATTAACGGGCTCCGAAATTTCGAATGTAATTTTACTGTATATTGTTGTCTTGTCTTCCCCTCCCTTCTGTCTTTACCTCACCCTAACCACAGTGATCCGACTACTACTATAAAGGTGCAACCAACCAGGTATGTCTACACATTCTTTCAATTACTATGTAAACCATGGCCGAATTAAAGATTGGATCCCTCAATGTGGGTGGTTTCAATTCCCCCGCTAAAAGACGTAAGATCTTAGTGTATGGAAACAAACTAAAATTAGACATTATGTATATTCAAGAGGCCCATCTTATCCCCTCAGAAATGGTCAAGTTGCAGATGCTGGGGTGGAAAATGATAGCTGCAGCTAGTTATAATTCCAAATCTAGAGGTGTAGTTATTCTGATAAAAAGGAATATCCCCTATGAACTAATCAAAAAAATAGAGGACCCGGAAGGAAGATATGTAATAGCTCAGATAAATATGTATACGCAATTGTACACCTTATGTAACGTGTATGCACCCACAACATACAAAAAAAGTTTCTTTAGGTGCTTAATTAGAGATCTAACTCCTCTTATGGATACGAGGATGATAATATGCGGGGATCTAAATTTAATCTCTGATACCTATTTAGACAGATCAAATCAAAATACACGCACATCAACACTACCTAAATTGGGTGTCCCGCAACTGGCTACCACACTAAGACTTATCGACATATGGAGAGTGCTTAACCCCACAGCTAAAGAATATACATGCCAATCAGCTGCCCATCACACCTACTCAAGGATTGATTATGTTCTTGGGTCGGAGACCTTGCTCCCGGGAGTCACAGCCACTGAGATTGAACCAATTGTAGTCTCCGATCACTCGCTTATCTGGTTTAAACTGTTAGTGACTGAAGAACCTTCTGCCAGATCGGCCTGGCGATTCCCGAATCACCTTCTTACATCAACTACATTTCGTACCAAGTTAGAGGAGGACTGGAGAGAGTACTGCATTAATAATCAGACACACGTTGACTCTAATCCTTCTCTTTTTTGGATGACTGCCAAGGCAGTATTGAGAGGAAATATACTATCCTATGTAGCTAAGCTTAACAAAAACTACTCCTCCGCCTTTCTAAAACTCCAACAACAATTAACGCTAGCATACTCTAGATACCAACTAAATCCCACAACCATTAACCGTCAATCATATACCACGGCCAATACACATCTAAACGAGTATCTACATAATAGAGGTAACAAGCATCTATATAGTATTAACTTCCGCTATCATAGTTTTGGCAATAAAACGGGCAAACTATTAACTAACATGTTAAATGGTACTAGGAGCCCGGATACGGTCCAACCCCTTAGACTCGAGAATGGTTCACTGACTTCCTCTAACTTACAAATAGCCCAGGTTCTGAAAGACTTCTATTCCAACTTATACGCACATAAACCTTTCCCTACTACATCGACGGAACACACCGAAGCCCCACCCTCATCATTATACTCCAAGATTAACTTTCCAAAACTTCCTACAGATAAAACGACATCACTCTCAGATCCAATAACAACGGAAGAAGTTGCCCAAGTGATAAAGAATTTGAAAAAAGGTAAAGCCCCGGGCCCAGATGGCTTTGGAAACAGTTTTTACAAGATGATGGGAAATCAGATAACTCAGCCCCTGACAAAAGCCTTCAACCATATTTTGCAAACTAATTCCCCCCCTCCCCTTTTTAACGCAGCCTTCATTAAAACCCTTCCAAAACCGGGAAGAGACCTGACAAACCCAGGATCTTACAGACCGATCTCTCTGTTGAATTCTGATTACAAAATACTAGCAAAGATTTTAACAGAGAGATTAAAACCCCTAATGCCTTTGATAATTCATCCTGATCAAACAGGCTTTATAATGGGAAGACAATCAGTGGTGAATGTGCGTAAAGTAATAACGGCTATATATAAAATGCAAGATATAAGTAGCCCTCTCCCACCCGGTATAATCATGTCCATCGACGCAGAAAAGGCCTTTGACCTTGTCCTGTGGCCCCACCTGTATAAATCTATGGAATTATTTGGCCTTCCGGAAGAGTTTATCAGCTACATTAAATTACTCTATTGTAACCCAGTTTCCCAAATAGTTAGCAATAGACAGATATCAGACTTTTTCCAGTTATACAAAGGAACCAGGCAGGGGTGCCCCCTATCCCCCCTGTTATTTGCCATTGCTATAGAACCATTAGCCCTTCTCCTACGCCAATCTGAGGGATTCACAGGCATTTCCATTAATAAGTACGAACTTAAGTTATCACTCTTTGCTGATGACATGATCCTATATGTTACAAACCCCCAAACATCGATACCCACCATCCTAACCTTAATCCAAGACTTTGGCCAAATTTCTGGCTACAAAGTTAACTTGGACAAATCGGAGTTGCTCCTAATAGGTAAATTCCCGGCAGATGCTTTTAACAACCCTATCTTTAATAGATTCAAAGTAGCCCAATCCCAGATAAAATATTTAGGAGTAAATATAACAAATAGAACCGAAAACCTCTACAAGGCAAATTATTTGCCAATCATATCTAAAACTCTTCCACTCCTAGAAAATTGGAATCAATTACCCCTCTCCTTACTTGGAAGAGCAGCGGTAGTTAAATCTATTGTATTTCCCAAAATATTCTATTTTGTACAACTCCTCCCTATAGCCCTGAAACAAATTGACATACAAAGAATTAACTCTTCAATATCTAAATTCCTGTGGAAGGGCAGAAGGCCGAGGATTGCAATGAATAAATTGACACTACCTAAAACAAATGGAGGACTGCGAATCCCTGACTTTAAAGCATACACGACTTCGGTCCTATTCAGATACGCAAGTGACTGGTTATTAGAACAATCTGTATACACTGATACTGAGCTAGATTGTGCAAACTTTCACCCATTTTCCCCGGCAGCTTTACTCCACCTAAGACAGGCAGACGTACCAAAGACACTGTTGAACAACATCATTTTTAAAGATACTTATCTAAACTGGCTACATCTACATAAGAAATTAAAACAGGATCACCGTGTGTCCCCTTACATTCCGCTCTGGGGTAACCCTAATTTCCCCCCTTCTCTCTCTAATGCTACAATTCTGAAGTGGAAGCGCAGTGGCTTGTCTCTCGTGACCAAGGTCTTCGACCCAGGTGGCGGGGTCCTACCTTTTAACATACTAGCACAAACTTACTCACTACCAAATTCCCAATTTTATCTCTACCTCCAAGTAAGGCACTATGTTCAAACGCTAAATTTTCCATTAAACAACACCTTCACTCCACACCCAATTCTCAATATCCTGCGCTACAGATCTTCAGGAAAATACAGGCTCAGCTTACTATACCCACATCTCTTAGAAGCTAACCTCCCAGTAGATAGTCAAATTAAAAATTTGGAAAATAAGTGGCGGCCCGAGGTATCTTCTACAATAGATAAGCAGACGAATTATATAGAGAATTACTGTGCGTTAACTAAGTACTTACCCTCGGCTTATCTCCAAGAAACGCACTTAAAATTCATACATAAATCTTTCATATCTCCAGCCCAAAGGAAGTACATGGTAGCTGATGACCTAGGCCATTGTTACAAATGCTCAATGGCAAATGCTAAATTCCTACATTGTTTTTGGGAATGTCCCAAAGTGCGCAGATTTTGGAATAAAACACTAGTCTATATCAATTCCATAATGCAAACGTCTATTGAGTTGATACCTGAGATTTGCCTCTTGCTGAACTTTCAATCCGCCAATGACTACCCTAATGTATCACAAAATATCCCGTTTCTAGTACTAATTTTCACTCTGGCAAAGAAATTAATTTTAAAACACTGGATTAAAAAATCGGCACCTAGTATCCAGGAATTGAAGACTCTAATTTTACAACACTTATATTTTGACCTAAAATCCATCATAATACAAGAGAATAATTCGCTATATAAATTTAAAAAAAAATGGCACAACTTCATAACATCTTTAGATCAAAACTCCAGACATATTATACTGAATTATTTTGAAGTCTCCTCATGGAGCAGAGTTAATCCCCTGATATTAGGAGAGTCTGCAGGAGAATAGGGAATACAACAATCCTTGTTAAGTAATCCCCAAACGGCGGATACAGAATGAAGGCATAAATCTGCCTCTCACGAATTGGTGACCTCCCCCATTGAATGGGAACTAATACAACACGTTGACATAACCAAATTAAAGACACTCAGAACGAAAAAGTAATACTTCAGTTTAAGACATACGATTGGCAATGCACAAATGATATTAGTCCTAACGATCACTGATACCCTTATCTTTATCTTTACCCTTCCCTTCTCCCCCACCCTTTCTGTCCTCGTCAATGTTTAATATGTAAGTTGGTTTATATGCTTAACGTGTTTAGGTTAGAATTGAAATCGGGCGATACAAGTTTATAGTACATTGTCGATACCACCCTCTCACTGGAACAACTTATAACCCCCAGGAATCCCTGTAATACAGTAGAAACCCTAAGACCCTTACTAGACTTAAATATAGAAACCCTTTAAATAAGATGGGATAGTATGCTCCCTGCTACTACTCGTATTACTAAAAATTTAAGACTTACTGCACTGAAACATTCCACGCAACAGGGAACGATATACCAAAGAAATAAGACTAAGTACAATGGGCTCTAATATAACTCGTGACACACTGTGAGAGGGTGACAGACAGGATATTTATCTGTTTTTTTTTTTCTTTCCTTATCCTTATCTTCAATAGGTATGTTTAGATATAAAGTAGCAATGCTCTTAGCAGAATATTATATATACACTCTTATCATACATGTTTGGGCTGAGCCCTATTGCTATGCATACTCTAGCGATCTGAAGACAATTTGATTTTGAGATTACTATGCAAGAGTGAAAATATATTGTATCGTTTGCCAATTGTCTGAGCCTATTCACAAAGGCAATATGTTTGTACTATTTTCAGAATTTAAAAACAATAAAAAAGTATATAAAAAAAAAAAAGAAAAGGGAATAAACACCACCCAATGTTGTGCTCAAAGCAAATGACTCTTAGATTTGGAGTCTTATTCGCTATTGACTCAGATAGCTAGGCTTTTTTACAGTGTTATGGCATCATGGCAAGGCAAGGATTGCCCTTCAATTTATAAAACCAAAGCAAGGTTTCCACATTTAGTAGATCCTGAGATTCCTGCTTGGTTTCACACACTGATGTACACCTCTTTTAAGTTTCAAATAAAACACGTTTGGTTGTGTAGTGACAGAGATCTCGCCTGTAGAATTCTGGGAAAAAACACCGCCCAACGTGGGGCTCGAACCCACAACCCTGAGATTAAGAGTCTCATGCTCTACCGACTAAGCTAGCCAGGCTTGGTTACTGTTGTGTGACAAAAACGCCACTCAAGCCAAGGAGTGCCCTACAAGCTATTAAAGTAGATCTAGGCTACCACATTCAGTACACTGAGATGCATGCTTGGTTTCACAAATTGAGGAAAATGGGTAAGTAACCGTGAAGTAAAATGTGAAGCATTGGTTGTTCAGTGGTAGAATTCTCGCCTGCCACGCGGGAGGCCCGGGTTTGATTCCCGGCCAATGCAGTACTCAAGTTTTACTGAAATTATGGTATATTTTGTTAAAGAGTGTCTGGCTCTTTGCATTTTGGTGGTGCAGGTAAAGAATTCCACATACAATAAATTAATGTTAGAATCTTGTGGTTAAGTGGTAGAATTCCCACCTGCCAAGAGAGAGGTCTGGATCTGAAAAGGGAATAAACACCAAACAAATGTTGTACTAAAAGCATATGACTATTAGCTTGGGAGTTTTATTTCTATTGACTAAGCTGGCCAGGCTTTGTTACAGTGTTGTAGCATCAAGGCAAGGCAACGCTTGCTCTTCAATCTACACTATTAAACCAAAGCAAAGTTTCCACATTCAGTAGATCCTGATATTCCTGCATGGTTTCACCCACTGATGTACACCTGAAACAGCGATATATTTTGTTAAAGAGTGCCTGGCTCTTTGCATTTTGGTGGTGCAGGTATAGAATTTAACATACAATGATTTAGTGGTAGAATATTGTGGTTTAGTGGTAGAATTCTCGCCTGCCATGAGGGAGGCATGGATCTGAAAAGGGAATAAACACCACCCAATGTTGTGCTCAAAGTAAATGACTCTTAGATTTGGAGTCTTATTCGCTATTGACTCAGATAACTAGGCTTTTTTACAGTGTTATGGCATCATGGCAAGGCAAGGATTGCCCTTCAATCTATAAAACCAAAGCTAGGTTTCCACATTTAGTAGATCCTGAGATTCCTGCTTGGTTTCACACACTGATGTACACCTCTTTTAAGTTTCAAATAAAACAGGTTTGGTTGTGTAGTGACAGAGATCTCGCCTGTAGAATTCTGGGAAAAAACACCGCCCAACGTGGGGCTCGAACCCACGACCCTGAGATTAAGAGTCTCATGCTCTACCGACTGAGGAAAATGGGTAAATGGGTAAGTAACCGTGAAGTAAAATGTGAAGCATTGGTTGTTCAGTGGTAGAATTCTAACCTGCCACGCGGGAGGCCCGGGTTCGATTCCCGGACAATGCAGTACTCAAGTTTTACTGAAATTATGGTATATTTTGTTAAAGAGTGTCTGGCTCTTTGCATTTTGGTGGTGCAGGTAAAGAATTCCACATACAATAAATTAATGTTAGAATCTTGTGGTTAAGTGGTAGAATTCCCACCTGCCAAGAGAGAGGTCTGGATCTGAAAAGGGAATAAACACCAAACAAATGTTGTACTAAAAGCATATGACTCTTAGCTTGGGAGTTTTATTTCTATTGACTAAGCTGGCCAGGCTTTGTTACAGTGTTGTAGCATCAAGGCAAGGCAACGCTTGCTCTTCAATCTACACTATTAAACCAAAGCAAAGTTTCCACATTCAGTAGATCCTGATATTCCTGCATGGTTTCACCCACTGATGTACACCTGAAACAGCAATATATTTTGTTAAAGAGTGCCTGGCTCTTTGCATTTTGGTGGTGCAGGTATAGAATTCAACATACAATGATTTAGTGGTAGAATCTTGTAGTTTAGTGGTAGAATTCTCGCCTGCTATGAGGGAGGCATGGATCTGAAAAGGGAATAAACACCACCCAATGTTGTGCTCAAAGCAAATGACTCTTAGATTTGGAGTCTTATTCGCTATTGACTCAGATAACTAGGCTTTTTTACAGTGTTATGGCATCATGGCAAGGCAAGGATTGCCCTTCACTCTATAAAACCAAAGCAAGGTTTCCACATTTAGTAGATCCTGAGATTCCTGCTTGGTTTCACACACTGATGTACACCTCTTTTAAGTTTCAAATAAAACACGTTTGGTTGTGTAGTGACAGAGATCTCGCCTGTAGAATTCTGGGAAAAAACACAGCTCAACGTGGGGCTCGAACCCACGACCCTGAGATTAAGAGTCTCATGCTCTACCGACTGAGCTAGCCAGGCTTGGTTACTGTTGTGTGACAAAAAGGCCACTCAAGCCAAGGAGTGCCCTACAAACTATTAAAGTAGATCTAGGCTACCACATTCAGTACACTGAGATGCATGCTTGGTTTCACAAATTGAGGAAAATGGGTAAGTAACCGTGAAGTAAAATGTGAAGCATTGGTTGTTCAGTGGTAAAATTCTCGCCTGCCATGCGGGAGGCCCGGGTTCGATTCCCGGCCAATGCAGTACTCAAATTTTACTGAAATTGTGGTATATTTTGTTAAAGAGTGTCTGGCTCTTTGCATTTTGGTGGTGCAGGTAAAGAATTCCACATACAATAAATTAATGTTAGAATCTTGTGGTTAAGTGGTAGAATTCCCACCTGCCAAGAGAGAGGTCTGGATCTGAAAAGGGAATAAACACCAAACAAATGTTGTACTAAAAGCATATGACTCTTAGCTTGGGAGTTTTATTTCTATTGACTAAGCTGGCCAGGCTTTGTTACAGTGTTGTAGCATCAAGGCAAGGCAACGCTTGCTCTTCAATCTACACTATTAAACCAAAGCAAAGTTTCCACATTCAGTAGATCCTGATATTCCTGCATGGTTTCACCCACTGATGTACACCTGAAACAGCGATATATTTTGTTAAAGAGTGCCTGGCTCTTTGCATTTTGGTGGTGCAGGTATAGAATTTAACATACAATGATTTAGTGGTCGAATCTTGTGGTTTAGTGGTAGAATTCTCGCCTGCCATGAGGGAGGCATGGATCTGAAAAGGGAATAAACACCACCCAATGTTGTGCTCAAAGCAAATGACTCTTAGATTTGGAGTCTTATTCGCTATTGACTCAGATAACTAGGCTTTTTTACAGTGTTATGGCATCATGGCAAGGCAAGGATTGCCCTTCAATCTATAAAACCAAAGCTAGGTTTCCACATTTAGTAGATCCTGAGATTCCTGCTTGGTTTCACACACTGATGTACACCTCTTTTAAGTTTCAAATAAAACAGGTTTGGTTGTGTAGTGACAGAGATCTCGCCTGTAGAATTCTGGGAAAAAACACCGCCCAACGTGGGGCTCGAACCCACGACCCTGAGATTAAGAGTCTCATGCTCTACCGACTGAGGAAAATGGGTAAATGGGTAAGTAACCGTGAAGTAAAATGTGAAGCATTGGTTGTTCAGTGGTAGAATTCTAGCCTGCCACGCGGGAGGCCCGGGTTCGATTCCCGGACAAGGCAGTACTCAAGTTTTACTGAAATTATGGTATATTTTGTTAAAGAGTGTCTGGCTCTTTGCATTTTGGTGGTGCAGGTAAAGAATTCCACATACAATAAATTAATGTTAGAATCTTGTGGTTAAGTGGTAGAATTCCCACCTGCCAAGAGAGAGGTCTGGATCTGAAAAGGGAATAAACACCAAACAAATGTTGTACTAAAAGCATATGACTCTTAGCTTGGGAGTTTTATTTCTATTGACTAAGCTGGCCAGGCTTTGTTACAGTGTTGTAGCATCAAGGCAAGGCAACGCTTGCTCTTCAATCTACACTATTAAACCAAAGCAAAGTTTCCACATTCAGTAGATCCTGATATTCCTGCATGGTTTCACCCACTGATGTACACCTGAAACAGCAATATATTTTGTTAAAGATTGCCTGGCTCTTTGCATTTTGGTGGTGCAGGTATAGAATTCAACATACAATGATTTAGTGGTAGAATCTTGTAGTTTAGTGGTAGAATTCTCGCCTGCTATGAGGGAGGCATGGATCTGAAAAGGGAATAAACACCACCCAATGTTGTGCTCAAAGCAAATGACTCTTAGATTTGGAGTCTTATTCGCTATTGACTCAGATAACTAGGCTTTTTTACAGTGTTATGGCATCATGGCAAGGCAAGGATTGCCCTTCAATCTATTAAACCAAAGCAAGGTTTCCACATTTAGTAGATCCTGAGATTCCTGCTTGGTTTCACACACTGATGTACACCTCTTTTAAGTTTCAAATAAAACACGTTTGGTTGTGTAGTGACAGAGATCTCGCCTGTAGAATTCTGGGAAAAAACACAGCTCAACGTGGGGCTCGAACCCACCACCCTGAGATTAAGAGTCTCATGCTCTACCGACTGAGCTAGCCAGGCTTGGTTACTGTTGTGTGACAAAAAGGCCACTCAAGCCAAGGAGTGCCCTACAAACTATTAAAGTAGATCTAGGCTACCACATTCAGTACACTGAGATGCATGCTTGGTTTCACAAATTGAGGAAAATGGGTAAGTAACCGTGAAGTAAAATGTGAAGCATTGGTTGTTCAGTGGTAAAATTTCTCGCCTGCCATGCGGGAGGCCCGGGTTCGATTCCCGGCCAATGCAGTACTCAAATTTTACTGAAATTATGGTATATTTTGTTAAAGAGTGTCTGGCTCTTTGCATTTTGGTGGTGCAGGTAAAGAATTCCACATACAATAAATTAATGTTAGAATCTTGTGGTTAAGTGGTAGAATTCCCACCTGCCAAGAGAGAGGTCTGGATCTGAAAAGGGAATAAACACCAAACAAATGTTGTACTAAAAGCATATGACTCTTAGCTTGGGAGTTTTATTTCTATTGACTAAGCTGGCCAGGCTTTGTTACAGTGTTGTAGCATCAAGGCAAGGCAACACTTGCTCTTCAATCTACACTATTAAACCAAAGCAAAGTTTCCACATTCAGTAGATCCTGATATTCCTGCATGGTTTCACCCACTGATGTACACCTGAAACAGCGATATATTTTGTTAAAGAGTGCCTGGCTCTTTGCATTTTGGTGGTGCAGGTATAGAATTTAACATACAATGATTTAGTGGTCGAATCTTGTGGTTTAGTGGTAGAATTCTCGCCTGCCATGAGGGAGGCATGGATCTGAAAAGGGAATAAACACCACCCAATGTTGTGCTCAAAGCAAATGACTCTTAGATTTGGAGTCTTATTCGCTATTGACTCAGATAGCTAGGCTTTTTTATAGTGTTATGGCATCATGGCAAGGCAAGGATTGCCCTTCAATTTATAAAACCAAAGCAAGGTTTCCACATTTAGTAGATCCTGAGATTCCTGCTTGGTTTCACACACTGATGTACACCTCTTTTAAGTTTCAAATAAAACACGTTTGGTTGTGTAGTGACAGAGATCTCGCCTGTAGAATTCTGGGAAAAACACCGCCCAACGTGGGGCTCGAACCCACGACCCTGAGATTAAGAGTCTCATGCTCTACCGACTGAGCTAGCCAGGCTTGGTTACTGAGATGTGACAAAAAGGCCACTCAAGCCAAGGAGTGCCCTACAAGCTATTAAAGTACATCTAGGCTACCACATTCAGTACACTGAGATGCATGCTTGGTTTCACACATTGAGGAAAATGGGTAAGTAACCTTGAAGTAAAATGTGAAGCATTGGTTGTTCAGTGGTAGAATTCTCGCCTGCCACGCGGGAGGCCCTGGCTCGATTCCCGGACAATGCAGTACTCAAGTTTTACTGAAATTATGGTATATTTTGTTAAAGAGTGGCTGGCTCTTTGCATTTTGGTGGTGCAGGTAAAGAATTCCACATACAATAAATTAATGGTAGAATCTTGTGGTTTAGTGGTAGAATTCCCACCTGCCAAGAGAGAGGTCTGGATCTGAAAAGGGAATAAACACCAAACAAATGTTGTACTAAAAGCATATGACTCTTAGCTTGGGAGTTTTATTTCTATTGACTAAGCTGGCCAGGCTTTGTTACAGTGTTGTAGCATCAAGGCAAGGCAACGCTTGCTCTTCAATCTACACTATTAAACCAAAGCAAAGTTTCCACATTCAGTAGATCCTGATATTCCTGCATGGTTTCACCCACTGATGTACACCTGAAACAGCGATATATTTTGTTAAAGAGTGCCTGGCTCTTTGCATTTTGGTGGTGCAGGTATAGAATTTAACATACAATGATTTAGTGGTAGAATCTTGTGGTTTAGTGGTAGAATTCTCGCCTGCCATGAGGGAGGCATGGATCTGAAAAGGGAATAAACACCACTCAATGTTGTGCTCAAAGCAAATGACTCTTAGATTTGGAGTCTTATTCGCTATTGACTCAGATAGCTAGGCTTTTTTACAGTGTTATGGCATCATGGAAAGTCAAGGATTGCCCTTCAATCTATAAAACCAAAGCAAGGTTTCCACATTTAGTAGATCCTGAGATTCCTGCTTGGTTTCACACACTGATGTACACCTCTTTTAAGTTTCAAATAAAACACGTTTGGTTGTGTAGTGACAGAGATCTCGCCTGTAGAATTCTGGGAAAAAACACCGCCCAACGTGGGGCTCGAACCAACGACCCTGAGATTAAGAGTCTCATGCTCTACCGACTGAGCTAGCCAGGCTTGGTTACTGTGATTTGACAAAAAGGCCACTCAAGCCAAGGAGTGCAATACAAGCTATTAAAGTAGATCTAGGCTACCACATTCAGTACACTGAGATGCATGCTTGGTTTCACACATTGAGGAAAATGGGTAAGTAACCGTGAAGTAAAATGTGAAGCAAAATGTGAAGCATTGGTTGTTCAGTGGTAGAATTCTCGCCTGCCACGCGGGAGGCCCGGGATCTATTCCCGGCCAATGCAGTACTCATGTTTTACTGAAATTATGGTATATTTTGTTAAAGAGTGTCTGGCTCTTTGCATTTTGGTGGTGCAGGTATAGAATTCCACATACAATAAATTAATGGTAGAATCTTGTGGTTTAGTGGTAGAATTCCCACCTGCCAAGAGAGAGGTCTGGATCTGAAAAGGGAATAAACACCAAACAAATGTTGTACTAAAAGCATATGACTCTTAGCTTGGGAGTTTTATTTCTATTGACTAAGCTGGCCAGGCTTTGTTACAGTGTTGTAGCATCAAGGCAAGGCAACGCTTGCTCTTCAATCTACACTATTAAACCAAAGCAAAGTTTCCACATTCAGTAGATCCTGATATTCCTGCATGGTTTCACCCACTGATGTACACCTGAAACAGCGATATATTTTGTTAAAGAGTGCCTGGCTCTTTGCATTTTGGTGGTGCAGGTATAGAATTTAACATACAATGATTTAGTGGTAGAATCTTGTGGTTTAGTGGTAGAATTCTCGCCTGCCATGAGGGAGGCATGGATCTGAAAAGGGAATAAACACCACCCAATGTTGTGCTCAAAGCAAATGACTCTTAGATTTGGAGTCTTATTCGCTATTGACTCAGATAGCTAGGCTTTTTTACAGTGTTATGGCATCATGGCAAGGCAAGGATTGCCCTTCAATTTATAAAACCAAAGCAAGGTTTCCACATTTAGTAGATCCTGAGATTCCTGCTTGGTTTCACACACTGATGTACACCTCTTTTAAGTTTCAAATAAAACACGTTTGGTTGTGTAGTGACAGAGATCTCGCCTGTAGAATTCTGGGAAAAAACACCGCCCAACGTGGGGCTCGAACCCACAACCCTGAGATTAAGAGTCTCATGCTCTACCGACTAAGCTAGCCAGGCTTGGTTACTGTTGTGTGACAAAAAGGCCACTCAAGCCAAGGAGTGCCCTACAAGCTATTAAAGTAGATCTAGGCTACCACATTCAGTACACTGAGATGCATGCTTGGTTTCACAAATTGAGGAAAATGGGTAAGTAACCGTGAAGTAAAATGTGAAGCATTGGTTGTTCAGTGGTAGAATTCTCGCCTGCCACGTGGGAGGCTCGGGTTTGATTCCCGGCCAATGCAGTACTCAAGTTTTACTGAAATTATGGTATATTTTGTTAAAGAGTGTCTGGCTCTTTGCATTTTGGTGGTGCAGGTAAAGAATTCCACATACAATAAATTAATGTTAGAATCTTGTGGTTAAGTGGTAGAATTCCCACCTGCCAAGAGAGAGGTCTGGATCTGAAAAGGGAATAAACACCAAACAAATGTTGTACTAAAAGCATATGACTATTAGCTTGGGAGTTTTATTTCTATTGACTAAGCTGGCCAGGCTTTGTTACAGTGTTGTAGCATCAAGGCAAGGCAACGCTTGCTCTTCAATCTACACTATTAAACCAAAGCAAAGTTTCCACATTCAGTAGATCCTGATATTCCTGCATGGTTTCACCCACTGATGTACACCTGAAACAGCGATATATTTTGTTAAAGAGTGCCTGGCTCTTTGCATTTTGGTGGTGCAGGTATAGAATTTAACATACAATGATTTAGTGGTAGAATATTGTGGTTTAGTGGTAGAATTCTCGCCTGCCATGAGGGAGGCATGGATCTGAAAAGGGAATAAACACCACCCAATGTTGTGCTCAAAGCAAATGACTCTTAGATTTGGAGTCTTATTCGCTATTGACTCAGATAGCTAGGCTTTTTTACAGTGTTATGGCATCATGGCAAGGCAAGGATTGCCCTTCAATTTATAAAACCAAAGCAAGGTTTCCACATTTAGTAGATCCTGAGATTCCTGCTTGGTTTCACACACTGATGTACACCTCTTTTAAGTTTCAAATAAAACACGTTTGGTTGTGTAGTGACAGAGATCTCGCCTGTAGAATTCTGGGAAAAAACACCGCCCAACGTGGGGCTCGAACCCACGACCCTGAGATTAAGAGTCTCATGCTCTACCGACTGAGCTAGCCAGGCTTGGTTACTGTGATGTGACAAAAAGGCCACTCAAGCCAAGGAGTGCCCTACAAGCTATTAAAGTAGATCTAGGCTACCACATTCAGTACACTGAGATGCATGCTTGGTTTCACACATTGAGGAAAATGGGTAAGTAACCGTGAAGTAAAATGTGAAGCATTGGTTGTTCAGTGGTAGAATTCTCGCCTGCCACGCGGTAGGCCCGGGTTCGATTCCCGGCCAATGCAGTACTCAAGTTTTACTGAAATTATGGTATATTTTGTTAAAGAGTGTCTGGCTCTTTGCATTTTGGTGGTGCAGGTATAGAATTCCACATACAATAAATTAATGGTAGAATCTTGTGGTTTAGTGGTAGAAATCCCACCTGCCAAGAGAGAGGTCTGGATCTGAAAAGGGAATAAACACCAAACAAATGTTGTTCTAAAAGCATATGACTCTTAGCTTGGGAGTTTTATTTCTATTGACTAAGCTGGCCAGGCTTTGTTACAGTGTTGTAGCATCAAGGCAAGGCAACGCTTGCTCTTCAATCTACACTATTAAACCAAAGCAAAGTTTCCACATTCAGTAGATCCTGATATTCCTGCATGGTTTCACCCACTGATGTACACCTGAAACAGTGATATATTTTGTTAAAGAGTGCCTGGCTCTTTGCATTTTGGTGGTGCAGGTATAGAATTCAACATACAATGATTTAGTGGTAGAATCTTGTGGTTTAGTGGTAGAATTCTCGCCTGCCATGAGGGAGGCATGGATCTGAAAAGGGAATAAACACCACCCAATGTTGTGCTCAAAGCAAATGACTCTTAGATTTGGAGTCTTATTCGCTATTGACTCAGATAGCTAGGCTTTTTTACAGTGTTATGGCATCATGGCAAGGCAAGGATTGCCCTTCAATTTATAAAACCAAAGCAAGGTTTCCACATTTAGTAGATCCTGAGATTCCTGCTTGGTTTCACACACTGATGTACACCTCTTTTAAGTTTCAAATAAAACATGTTTGGTTGTGTAGTGACAGAGATCTCGCCTGTAGAATTCTGGGAAAAAACACCGCCCAACGTGGGGCTCGAACCCACGACCCTGAGATTAAGAGTCTCATGCTCTACCGACTGAGCTAGCCAGGCTTGGTGACTGTGATTTGACAAAAAGGCCACTCAAGCCAAGGAGTGCCCTACAAGCTATTAAAGTAGATCTAGGCTACCACATTCAGTACACTGAGATGCATGCTTGGTTTCACACATTGAGGAAAATGGGTAAGTAACCGTGAAGTAAAATGTGAAGCATTGGTTGTTCAGTGGTAGAATTCTCGCCTGCCACGCGGGAGGCCCGGGTTCGATTCCCGTCCAATGCAGTACTCAAGTTTTACTGAAATTTTGGTATATTTTGTTAAAGAGTGTCTGGCTCTTTGCATTTTGGTGGTGCAGGTATAGAATTCCACATACAATAAATTAATGTTAGAGTCTTGTGGTTAAGTGGTAGAATTCCCACCTGCCAAGAGAGAGGTCTGGATCTGAAAAGGGAATAAACACCAAACAAATGTTGTACTAAAAGCATATGACTCTTAGCTTGGGACTTTTATTTCTATTGACTAAGCTGGCCAGGCTTTGTTACAGTGTTGTAGCATCAAGGCAAGGCAACGCTTGCTCTTCAATCTACACTATTAAACCAAAGCAAAGTTTCCACATTCAGTAGATCCTGATATTCCTGCATGGTTTCACCCACTGATGTACACCTGAAAAAGCGATATATTTTGTTAAAGAGTGCCTGGCTCTTTGCATTTTGGTGGTGCAGGCATAGAATTCAACATAAAATGATTTAGTGGTAGAATCTTGTGGTTTAGTGGTAGAATTCTCGCCTGCCATGAGGGAGGCATGGATCTGAAAAGGGAATAAACACCACCCAATGTTGTGCTCAAAGCAAATGACTCTTAGATTTGGAGTCTTATTCGCTATTGACTCAGATAGCTAGGCTTTTTTACAGTGTTATGGCATCATGGCAAGGCAAGGATTGCCCTTCAATCTATAAAACCAAAGCAAGGTTTCCACATTTAGTAGATCCTGAGATTCCTGCTTGGTTTCACACACTGATGTACACCTCTTTTAAGTTTCAAATAAAACACGTTTGGTTGTGTAGTGACAGAGATCTCGCCTGTAGAATTCTGGGAAAAAACACAGCTCAACGTGGGGCTCGAACCCACGACCCTGAGATTAAGAGTCTCATGCTCTACCGACTGAGCTAGTCAGGCTTGGTTACTGTTGTGTGACAAAAAGGCCACTCAAGCCAAGGAGTGCAATACAAGCTATTAAAGTAGATCTAGGCTACCACATTCAGTACACTGAGATGCATGCTTGGTTTCACACATTGAGGAAAATGGGTAAGTAACCTTGAAGTAAAATGTGAAGCATTGGTTGTTCAGTGGTAGAATTCTCGCCTGCCATGCAGGAGGCCCGGGTTCGATTCCCGGCCAATGCAGTACTCAAATTTTACTGAAATTATGGTATATTTTGTTAAAGAGTGTCTGGCTCTTTGGATTTTGGTGGTGCAGGTAAAGAATTCCACATACAATAAATTAATGTTAGAATATTGTGGTTAAGTGGTAGAATTCCCACCTGCCAAGAGAGAGGTCTGGATCTGAAAAGGGAATAAACACCAAACAAATGTTGTACTAAAAGCATATGACTCTTAGCTTGGGAGTTTTATTTCTATTGACTAAGCTGGCCAGGCTTTGTTACAGTGTTGTAGCATCAAGGCAAGGCAACGCTTGCTCTTCAATCTACACTATTAAACCAAAGCAAAGTTTCCACATTCAGTAGATCCTGATATTCCTTCATGGTTTCACCCACTGATGTACACCTGAAACAGCGATATATTTTGTTAAAGAGTGCCTGGCTCTTTGCATTTTGGTGGTGCAGGTATAGAATTTAACATACAATGATTTAGTGGTAGAATCTTGTGGTTTAGTGGTAGAATTCTCGCCTGCCATGAGGGAGGCATGGATCTGAAAAGGGAATAAACACCACCCAATGTTGTGCTCAAAGCAAATGACTCTTAGATTTGGAGTCTTATTCGCTATTGACTCAGATAGCTAGGCTTTTTTACAGTGTTATGGCATCATGGCAAGGCAAGGATTGCCCTTCAATTTATAAAACCAAAGCAAGGTTTCCACATTTAGTAGATCCTGAGACTCCTGCTTGGTTTCACACACTGATGTACACCTCTTTTAAGTTTCAAATAAAACACGTTTGGTTGTGTAGTGACAGAGATCTCGCCTGTAGAATTCTGGGAAAAAACACCGCCTAACGTGGGGCTCGAACCCACGACCCTGAGATTAAGAGTCTCATGCTCTACCGACTGAGCTAGCCAGGCTTGGTTACTGTGATGTGACAAATAGGCCACTCAAGCCAAGGAGTGCCCTACAAGCTATTAAAGTAGATCTAGGCTACCACATTCAGTACACTGAGATGCATGCTTGGTTTCACACATTGAGGAAAATGGGTAAGTAACCTTGAAGTAAAATGTGAAGCATTGGTTGTTCAGTGGTAGAATTCTCGCCTGCCACGCGGGAGGCCCGGGCTCGATTCCCGGACAATGCAGTACTCAAGTTTTACTGAAATTATGGTATATTTTGTTAAAGAGTGTCTGGCTCTTTGCATTTTGGTGGTGCAGGTAAAGAATTCCACATACAATAAATTAATGTTAGAATCTTGTGGTTAAGTGGTAGAATTCCCACCTGCCAAGAGAGAGGTCTGGATCTGAAAAGGGAATAAACACCAAACAAATGTTGTACTAAAAGCATATGACTCTTAGCTTGGGAGTTTTATTTCTATTGACTAAGCTGGCCAGGCTTTGTTACAGTGTTGTAGCATCAAGGCAAGGCAACGCTTGCTCTTCAATCTACACTATTAAACCAAAGCAAAGTTTCCACATTCAGTAGATCCTGATATTCCTGCATGGTTTCACCCACTGATGTACACCTGAAACAGCAATATATTTTGTTAAAGAGTGCCTGGCTCTTTGCATTTTGGTGGTGCAGGTATAGAATTTAACATACAATGATTTAGTGGTAGAATATTGTGGTTTAGTGGTAGAATTCTCGCCTGCCATGAGGGAGGCATGGATCTGAAAAGGGAATAAACACCACCCAATGTTGTGCTCAAAGCAAATGACTCTTAGATTTGGAGTCTTATTCGCTATTGACTCAGATAGCTAGGCTTTTTTACAGTGTTATGGCATCATGGCAAGGCAAGGATTGCCCTTCAATTTATAAAACCAAAGCAAGGTTTCCACATTTAGTAGATCCTGAGATTCCTGCTTGGTTTCACACACTGATGTACACCTCTTTTAAGTTTCAAATAAAACACGTTTGGTTGTGTAGTGACAGAGATCTCGCCTGTAGAATTCTGGGAAAAAACACAGCTCAACGTGGGGCTCGAACCCACGACCCTGAGATTAAGAGTCTCATGCTCTACCGACTGAGCTAGCCAGGCTTGGTTACTGTTGTGTGACAAAAAGGCCACTCAAGCCAAGGAGTGCCCTACAAACTATTAAAGTAGATCTAGGCTACCACATTCAGTACACTGAGATGCATGCTTGGTTTCACAAATTGAGGAAAATGGGTAAGTAACCGTGAAGTAAAATGTGAAGCATTGGTTGTTCAGTGGTAAAATTCTCGCCTGCCATGCGGGAGGCCCGGGTTCGATTCCCGGCCAATGCAGTACTCAAATTTTACTGAAATTATGGTATATTTTGTTAAAGAGTGTCTGGCTCTTTGCATTTTGGTGGTGCAGGTAAAGAATTCCACATACAATAAATTAATGTTAGAATCTTGTGTTTAAGTGGTAGAATTCCCACCTGCCAAGAGAGAGGTCTGGATCTGAAAAGGGAATAAACACCAAACAAATGTTGTACTAAAAGCATATGACTCTTAGCTTGGGAGTTTTATTTCTATTGACTAAGCTGGCCAGGCTTTGTTACAGTGTTGTAGCATCAAGGCAAGGCAACGCTTGCTCTTCAATCTACACTATTAAACCAAAGCAAAGTTTCCACATTCAGTAGATCCTGATATTCCTGCATGGTTTCACCCACTGATGTACACCTGAAACAGCAATATATTTTGTTAAAGAGTGCCTGGCTCTTTGCATTTTGGTGGTGCAGGTATAGAATTCAACATACAATGATTTAGTGGTAGAATCTTGTAGTTTAGTGGTAGAATTCTCGCCTGCTATGAGGGAGGCATGGATCTGAAAAGGGAATAAACACCACCCAATGTTGTGCTCAAAGCAAATGACTCTTAGATTTGGAGTCTTATTCGCTATTGACTCAGATAACTAGGCTTTTTTACAGTGTTATGGCATCATGGCAAGGCAAGGATTGCCCTTCAATCTATAAAACCAAAGCAAGGTTTCCACATTTAGTAGATCCTGAGATTCCTGCTTGGTTTCACACACTGATGTACACCTCTTTTAAGTTTCAAATAAAACACGTTTGGTTGTGTAGTGACAGAGATCTCGCCTGTAGAATTCTGGGAAAAAACACAGCTCAACGTGGGGCTCGAACCCACGACCCTGAGATTAAGAGTCTCATGCTCTACCGACTGAGCTAGTCAGGCTTGGTTACTGTTGTGTGACAAAAAGGCAACTCAAGCCAAGGAGTGCAATACAAGCTATTAAAGTAGATCTAGGCTACCACATTCAGTACACTGAGATGCATGCTTGGTTTCACAAATTGAGGAAAATGGGTAAGTAACCGTGAAGTAAAATGTGAAGCATTGGTTGTTCAGTGGTAGAATTCTCGCCTGCCATGCAGGAGGCCCGGGTTCGATTCCCGGCCAATGCAGTACTCAAATTTTACTGAAATTATGGTATATTTTGTTAAAGAGTGTCTGGCTCTTTGCATTTTGGTGGTGCAGGTAAAGAATTCCACATACAATAAATTAATGTTAGAATATTGTGGTTAAGTGGTAGAATTCCCACCTGCCAAGAGAGAGGTCTGGATCTGAAAAGGGAATAAACACCAAACAAATGTTGTACTAAAAGCATATGACTCTTAGCTTGGGAGTTTTATTTCTATTGACTAAGCTGGCCAGGCTTTGTTACAGTGTTGTAGCATCAAGGCAAGGCAACGCTTGCTCTTCAATCTACACTATTAAACCAAAGCAAAGTTTCCACATTCAGTAGATCCTGATATTCCTTCATGGTTTCACCCACTGATGTACACCTGAAACAGCGATATATTTTGTTAAAGAGTGCCTGGCTCTTTGCATTTTGGTGGTGCAGGTATAGAATTTAACATACAATGATTTAGTGGTAGAATCTTGTGGTTTAGTGGTAGAATTCTCGCCTGCCATGAGGGAGGCATGGATCTGAAAAGGGAATAAACACCACCCAATGTTGTGCTCAAAGCAAATGACTCTTAGATTTGGAGTCTTATTCGCTATTGACTCAGATAGCTAGGCTTTTTTACAGTGTTATGGCATCATGGCAAGGCAAGGATTGCCCTTCAATTTATAAAACCAAAGCAAGGTTTCCACATTTAGTTGATCCTGAGACTCCTGCTTGGTTTCACACACTGATGTACACCTCTTTTAAGTTTCAAATAAAACACGTTTGGTTGTGTAGTGACAGAGATCTCGCCTGTAGAATTCTGGGAAAAAACACCGCCTAACGTGGGGCTCGAACCCACGACTCTGAGATTAAGAGTCTCATGCTCTACCGACTGAGCTAGCCAGGCTTGGTTACTGTGATGTGACAAATAGGCCACTCAAGCCAAGGAGTGCCCTACAAGCTATTAAAGTAGATCTAGGCTACCACATTCAGTACACTGAGATGCATGCTTGGTTTCACACATTGAGGAAAATGGGTAAGTAACCTTGAAGTAAAATGTGAAGCATTGGTTGTTCAGTGGTAGAATTCTCGCCTGCCACGCGGGAGGCCCGGGCTCGATTCCCGGACAATGCAGTACTCAAGTTTTACTGAAATTATGGTATATTTTGTTAAAGAGTGTCTGGCTCTTTGCATTTTGGTGGTGCAGGTAAAGAATTCCACATACAATAAATTAATGTTAGAATCTTGTGGTTAAGTGGTAGAATTCCCACCTGCCAAGAGAGAGGTCTGGATCTGAAAAGGGAATAAACACCAAACAAATGTTGTACTAAAAGCATATGACTCTTAGCTTGGGAGTTTTATTTCTATTGACTAAGCTGGCCAGGCTTTGTTACAGTGTTGTAGCATCAAGGCAAGGCAACGCTTGCTCTTCAATCTACACTATTAAACCAAAGCAAAGTTTCCACATTCAGTAGATCCTGATATTCCTGCATGGTTTCACCCACTGATGTACACCTGAAACAGCAATATATTTTGTTAAAGAGTGCCTGGCTCTTTGCATTTTGGTGGTGCAGGTATAGAATTCAACATACAATGATTTAGTGGTAGAATCTTGTAGTTTAGTGGTAGAATTCTCGCCTGCTATGAGGGAGGCATGGATCTGAAAAGGGAATAAACACCACCCAATGTTGTGCTCAAAGCAAATGACTCTTAGATTTGGAGTCTTATTCGCTATTGACTCAGATAACTAGGCTTTTTTACAGTGTTATGGCATCATGGCAAGGCAAGGATTGCCCTTCAATCTATAAAACCAAAGCAAGGTTTCCACATTTAGTAGATCCTGAGATTCCTGCTTGGTTTCACACACTGATGTACACCACTTTTAAGTTTCAAATAAAACACGTTTGGTTGTGTAGTGACAGAGATCTCGCCTGTAGAATTCTGGGAAAAAACACAGCTCAACGTGGGGCTCGAACCCACGACCCTGAGATTAAGAGTCTCATGCTCTACCGACTGAGCTAGCCAGGCTTGGTTACTGTTGTGTGACAAAAAGGCCACTCAAGCCAAGGAGTGCCCTACAAACTATTAAAGTAGATCTAGGCTACCACATTCAGTACACTGAGATGCATGCTTGGTTTCACAAATTGAGGAAAATGGGTAAGTAACCGTGAAGTAAAATGTGAAGCATTGGTTGTTCAGTGGTAAAATTCTCGCCTGCCATGCGGGAGGCCCGGGTTCGATTCCCGGCCAATGCAGTACTCAAATTTTACTGAAATTATGGTATATTTTGTTAAAGAGTGTCTGGCTCTTTGCATTTTGGTGGTGCAGGTAAAGAATTCCACATACAATAAATTAATGTTAGAATCTTGTGGTTAAGTGGTAGAATTCCCACCTGCCAAGAGAGAGGTCTGGATCTGAAAAGGGAATAAACACCAAACAAATGTTGTACTAAAAGCATATGACTCTTAGCTTGGGAGTTTTATTTCTATTGACTAAGCTGGCCAGGCTTTGTTACAGTGTTGTAGCATCAAGGCAAGGCAACGCTTGCTCTTCAATCTACACTATTAAACCAAAGCAAAGTTTCCACATTCAGTAGATCCTGATATTCCTGCATGGTTTCACCCACTGATGTACACCTGAAACAGCGATATATTTTGTTAAAGAGTGCCTGGCTCTTTGCATTTTGGTGGTGCAGGTATAGAATTTAACATACAATGATTTAGTGGTAGAATCTTGTGGTTTAGTGGTAGAATTCTCGCCTGCCATGAGGGAGGCATGGATCTGAAAAGGGAATAAACACCACCCAATGTTGTGCTCAAAGCAAATGACTCTTAGATTTGGAGTCTTATTCGCTATTGACTCAGATAGCTAGGCTTTTTTACAGTGTTATGGCATCATGGCAAGGCAAGGATTGCCCTTCAATTTATAAAACCAAAGCAAGGTTTCCACATTTAGTAGATCCTGAGATTCCTGCTTGGTTTCACACACTGATGTACACCTCTTTTAAGTTTCAAATAAAACACGTTTGGTTGTGTAGTGACAGAGATCTCGCCTGTAGAATTCTGGGAAAAAACACCGCCCAACGTGGGGCTCGAACCCACGACCCTGAGATTAAGAGTCTCATGCTCTACCGACTGAGCTAGCCAGGCTTGGTTACTGAGATGTGACAAAAAGGCCACTCAAGCCAAGGAGTGCCCTACAAGCTATTAAAGTAGATCTAGGCTACCACATTCAGTACACTGAGATGCATGCTTGGTTTCACACATTGAGGAAAATGGGTAAGTAACCTTGAAGTAAAATGTGAAGCATTGGTTGTTCAGTGGTAGAATTCTCGCCTGCCACGCGTGAGGCCCGGGCTCGATTCCCGGACAATGCAGTACTCAAGTTTTACTGAAATTATGGTATATTTTGTTAAAGAGTGGCTGGCTCTTTGCATTTTGGTGGTGTAGGTAAAGAATTCCACATACAATAAATTAATGGTAGAATCTTGTGGTTTAGTGGTAGAATTCCCACCTGCCAAGAGAGAGGTCTGGATCTGAAAAGGGAATAAACACCAAACAAATGTTGTACTAAAAGCATATGACTCTTAGCTTGGGAGTTTTATTTCTATTGACTAAGCTGGCCAGGCTTTGTTACAGTGTTGTAGCATCAAGGCAAGGCAACGCTTGCTCTTCAATCTACACTATTAAACCAAAGCAAAGTTTCCACATTCAGTAGATCCTGATATTCCTGCATGGTTTCACCCACTGATGTACACCTGAAACAGCGATATATTTTGTTAAAGAGTGCCTGGCTCTTTGCATTTTGGTGGTGCAGGTATAGAATTTAACATACAATGATTTAGTGGTAGAATCTTGTGGTTTAGTGGTAGAATTCTCACCTGCCATGAGGGAGGCATGGATCTGAAAAGGGAATAAACACCACCCAATGTTGTGCTCAAAGCAAATGACTCTTAGATTTGGAGTCTTATTCGCTATTGACTCAGATAGCTAGGCTTTTTTACAGTGTTATGGCATCATGGAAAGTCAAGGATTGCCCTTCAATCTATAAAACCAAAGCAAGGTTTCCACATTTAGTAGATCCTGAGATTCCTGCTTGGTTTCACACACTGATGTACACCTCTTTTAAGTTTCGGTACTTATGTAATATCTGGGCTCCCGTTTTTCTTATGAGACCGCGTCCCCTCGCGGGGCTCGCTGCGCTCGCCACGCTTCGGGCACGGTGGCTCGCTGCGCTCGCCACACTATATAAAATCAACTCCATGCGGAATTGGATAGTAGGGGTATGAAAAAATGGGGTGCATTTAACATGGGAGCCCAGATAATACATAAGTACCTAAGTTTCAAATAAAACACGTTTGGTTGTGTAGTGAAAGAGATCTCGCCTGTAGAATTCTGGGAAAAAACACCGCCCAACGTGGGGCTCGAACCAATGACCCTGAGATTAAGAGTCTCATGCTCTACCGACTGAGCTAGCCAGGCTTGGTTACCGTGATTTGACAAAAAGGCCACTCATGCCAAGGAGTGCAATACAAGCTATTAAAGTAGATCTAGGCTACCACATTCAGTACACTGAGATGCATGCTTGGTTTCACACATTGAGGAAAATGGGTAAGTAACCGTGAAGTAAAATGTGAAGCAAAATGTGAAGCATTGGTTGTTCAGTGGTAGAATTCTCGCCTGCCACGCGGGAGGCCCGGGTTTGATTCCCGGCCAATGCAGTACTCAAGTTTTACTGAAATTATGGTATATTTTGTTAAAGAGTGTCTGGCTCTTTGCATTTTGGTGGTGCAGGTAAAGAATTCCACATACAATAAATTAATGTTAGAATCTTGTGGTTAAGTGGTAGAATTCCCACCTGCCAAGAGAGAGGTCTGGATCTGAAAAGGGAATAAACACCAAACAAATGTTGTACTAAAAGCATATGACTCTTAGCTTGGGAGTTTTATTTCTATTGACTAAGCTGGCCAGGCTTTGTTACAGTGTTGTAGCATCAAGGCAAGGCAACGCTTGCTCTTCAATCTACACTATTAAACCAAAGCAAAGTTTCCACATTCAGTAGATCCTGATATTCCTGCATGGTTTCACCCACTGATGTACACCTGAAAAAGCGATATATTTTGTTAAAGAGTGCCTGGCTCTTTGCATTTTGGTGGTGCAGGTATAGAATTCAACATACAATGATTTAGTGGTAGAATCTTGTGGTTTAGTGGTAGAATTCTCGCCTGCCATGAGGGAGGCATGGATCTGAAAAGGGAATAAACACCACCCAATGTTGTGCTCAAAGCAAATGACTCTTAGATTTGGAGTCTTATTCGCTATTGACTCAGATAGCTAGGCTTTTTTACAGTGTTATGGCATCATGGCAAGGCAAGGATTGCCCTTCAACCTATAAAACCAAAGAAAGGTTTCCACATTTAGTAGATCCTGAGATTCCTGCTTGGTTTCACACACTGATGTACACCTCTTTTAAGTTTCAAATAAAACACGTTTGGTTGTGTAGTGACAGAGATCTCGCCTGTAGAATTCTGGGAAAAAACACTGCCCAACGTGGGGCTCGAACCCACGACCCTGAGATTAAGAGTCTCATGCTCTACCGACTGAGCTAGCCAGGCTTGGTTACTGTGATTTGACAAAAAGGCCACTCATGCCAAGGAGTGCAATACAAGCTATTAAAGTAGATCTAGGCTACCACATTCAGTACACTGAGATGCATGCTTGGTTTCACACATTGAGGAAAATGGGTAAGTAACCGTGAAGTAAAATGTGAAGCAAAATGTGAAGCATTGGTTGTTCAGTGGTAGAATTCTCGCCTGCCACGCGGGAGGCCCGGGTTCGATTCCCGGCCAATGCAGTACTCAAGTTTTACTGAAATTATGGTATATTTTGTTAAAGAGTGTCTGGCTCTTTGCATTTTGGTGGTGCAGGTAAAGAATTCCACATACAATAAATTAATGTTAGAATCTTGTGGTTAAGTGGTAGAATTCCCACCTGCCAAGAGAGAGGTCTGGATCTGAAAAGGGAATAAACACCAAACAAATGTTGTACTAAAAGCATATGACTCTTAGCTTGGGAGTTTTATTTCTATTGACTAAGCTGGCCAGGCTTTGTTACAGTGTTGTAGCATCAAGGCAAGGCAACGCTTGCTCTTCAATCTACACTATTAAACCAAAGCAAAGTTTCCACATTCAGTAGATCCTGATATTCCTGCATGGTTTCACCCACTGATGTACACCTGAAAAAGCGATATATTTTGTTAAAGAGTGCCTGGCTCTTTGCATTTTGGTGGTGCAGGTATAGAATTCAACATACAATGATTTAGTGGTAGAATCTTGTGGTTTAGTGGTAGAATTCTCGCCTGCCATGAGGGAGGCATGGATCTGAAAAGGGAATAAACACCACCCAATGTTGTGCTCAAAGCAAATGACTCTTAGATTTGGAGTCTTATTCGCTATTGACTCAGATAGCTAGGCTTTTTTACAGTGTTATGGCATCATGGCAAGGCAAGGATTGCCCTTCAATCTATAAAACCAAAGCAAGGTTTCCACATTTAGTAGATCCTGAGATTCCTGCTTGGTTTCACACACTGATGTACACCTCTTTTAAGTTTCAAATAAAACACGTTTGGTTGTGTAGTGACAGAGATCTCGCCTGTAGAATTCTGGGAAAAAACACCGCCCAACGTGGGGCTCGAACCCACGACCCTGAGATTAAGAGTCTCATGCTCTACCGACTGAGCTAGCCAGGCTTGGTTACTGTTTTGTGACAAAAAGGCCACTCAAGCCAAGGAGTGCCCTACAAGCTATTAAAGTAGATCTAGGCTACCACATTCAGTACACTGAGATGCATGCTTGGTTTCACAAATTGAGGAAAATGGGTAAGTAACCGTGAAGTAAAATGTGAAGCATTGGTTGTTCAGTGGTAGAATTCTCGCCTGCCACGCGGGAGGCCCGGGTTCGATTCCCGGCCAATGCAGTACTCAAGTTTTACTGAAATTATGGTATATTTTGTTAAAGAGTGTCTGGCTCTTTGCATTTTGGTGGTGCAGGTAAAGAATTCCACATACAATAAATTAATGTTAGAATCTTGTGGTTAAGTGGTAGAATTCCCACCTGCCAAGAGAGAGGTCTGGATCTGAAAAGGGAATAAACACCAAACAAATGTTGTACTAAAAGCATATGACTCTTAGCTTGGGAGTTTTATTTCTATTGACTAAGCTGGCCAGGCTTTGTTACAGTGTTGTAGCATCAAGGCAAGGCAACGCTTGCTCTTCAATCTACACTATTAAACCAAAGCAAAGTTTCCACATTCAGTAGATCCTGATATTCCTGCATGGTTTCACCCACTGATGTACACCTGAAAAAGCGATATATTTTGTTAAAGAGTGCCTGGCTCTTTGCATTTTGGTGGTGCAGGTATAGAATTCAACATACAATGATTTAGTGGTAGAATCTTGTGGTTTAGTGGTAGAATTCTCGCCTGCCATGAGGGAGGCATGGATCTGAAAAGGGAATAAACACCACCCAATGTTGTGCTCAAAGCAAATGACTCTTAGATTTGGAGTCTTATTCGCTATTGACTCAGATAGCTAGGCTTTTTTACAGTGTTATGGCATCATGGCAAGGCAAGGATTGCCCTTCAACCTATAAAACCAAAGAAAGGTTTCCACATTTAGTAGATCCTGAGATTCCTGCTTGGTTTCACACACTGATGTACACCTCTTTTAAGTTTCAAATAAAACAGGTTTGGTTGTGTAGTGACAGAGATCTCGCCTGTAGAATTCTGGGAAAAAACACCGCCCAACGTGGGGCTCGAACCCACGACCCTGAGATTAAGAGTCTCATGCTCTACCGACTGAGCTAGCCAGGCTTGGCTACTGTTTTGTGACAAAAAGGCCACTCAAGCCAAGGAGTGCCCTACAAGCTATTAAAGTAGATCTAGGCTACCACATTCAGTACACTGAGATGCATGCTTGGTTTCACAAATTGAGGAAAATGGGTAAGTAACCGTGAAGTAAAATGTGAAGCATTGGTTGTTCAGTGGTAGAATTCTCACCTGCCACGCGGGAGGCCCGGGTTCGATTCCCGGCCAATGCAGTACTCAAGTTTTACTGAAATTATGGTATATTTTGTTAAAAAGTGTCTGGCTCTTTGCATTTTGGTGGTGCAGGTAAAGAATTCCACATACAATAAATTAATGTTAGAATCTTGTGGTTAAGTGGTAGAATTCCCACCTGCCAAGAGAGAGGTCTGGATCTGAAAAGAGAATAAACACCAAACAAATGTTGTACTAAAAGCATATGACTCTTATCTTGGGAGTTTTATTTCTATTGACTAAGCTGGCCAGGCTTTGTTACAGTGTTGTAGCATCAAGGCAAGGCAACGCTTGCTCTTCAATCTACACTATTAAACCAAAGCAAAGTTTCCACATTCAGTAGATCCTGATATTCCTGCATGGTTTCACCCACTGATGTACACCTGAAAAAGCGATATATTTTGTTAAAGAGTGCCTGGCTCTTTGCATTTTGGTGGTGCAGGTATAGAATTCAACATACAATGATTTAGTGGTAGAATCTTGTGGTTTAGTGGTAGAATTCTCGCCTGCCATGAGGGAGGCATGGATCTGAAAAGGGAATAAACACCACCCAATGTTGTGCTCAAAGCAAATGACTCTTAGATTTGGAGTCTTATTCGCTATTGACTCAGATAGCTAGGCTTTTTTACAGTGTTATGGCATCATGGCAAGGCAAGGATTGCCCTTCAACCTATAAAACCAAAGAAAGGTTTCCACATTTAGTAGATCCTGAGATTCCTGCTTGGTTTCACACACTGATGTACACCTCTTTTAAGTTTCAAATAAAACACGTTTGGTTGTGTAGTGACAGAGATCTCGCCTGTAGAATTCTGGGAAAAAACACTGCCCAACGTGGGGCTCGAACCCACGACCCTGAGATTAAGAGTCTCATGCTCTACCGACTGAGCTAGCCAGGCTTGGTTACTGTGATTTGACAAAAAGGCCACTCAAGCCAAGGAGTGCAATACAGGCTATTAAAGTAGATCTAGGCTACCACATTCAGTACACTGAGATGCATGCTTGGTTTCACAAATTGAGGAAAATGGGTAAGTAACCGTGAAGTAAAATGTAAAGCATTGTTTGTTCAGTGGTAGAATTCTCGCCTGCCACGCAGGAAGGCCCGGGTTTGATTCCCGGCCAATGCAGTACTCAAGTTTTACTGAAATTATGGTATATTTTGTTAAAGAGTGTCTGGCTCTTTGCATTTTGGTGGTGCAGGTAAAGAATTCCACATACAATAAATTAATGTTAGAATCTTGTGGTTAAGTGGTAGAATTCCCACCTGCCAAGAGAGAGGTCTGGATCTGAAAAGGGAATAAACACCAAACAAATGTTGTACTAAAAGCATATGACTATTAGCTTGGGAGTTTTATTTCTATTGACTAAGCTGGCCAGGCTTTGTTACAGTGTTGTAGCATCAAGGCAAGGCAACGCTTGCTCTTCAATCTACACTATTAAACCAAAGCAAAGTTTCCACATTCAGTAGATCCTGATATTCCTGCATGGTTTCACCCACTGATGTACACCTGAAACAGCGATATATTTTGTTAAAGAGTGCCTGGCTCTTTGCATTTTGGTGGTGCAGGTATAGAATTTAACATACAATGATTTAGTGGTAGAATCTTGTGGTTTAGTGGTAGAATTCTCGCCTGCCATGAGGGAGGCATGGATCTGAAAAGGGAATAAACACCACCCAATGTTGTGCTCAAAGCAAATGACTCTTAGATTTGGAGTCTTATTCGCTATTGACTCAGATAGCCAGGCTTTTTTACAGTGTTATGGCATCATGGCAAGGCAAGGATTGCCCTTCAATTTATAAAACCAAAGCAAGGTTTCCACATTTAGTAGATCCTGAGATTCCTGCTTGGTTTCACACACTGATGTACACCTCTTTTAAGTTTCAAATAAAACACGTTTGGTTGTGTAGTGACAGAGATCTCGCCTGTAGAATTCTGGGAAAAAACACTGCCCAACGTGGGGCTCGAACCCACGACCCTGAGATTAAGAGTCTCATGCTCTACCGACTGAGCTAGCCAGGCTTGGTTACTGTTGTGTGACAAAAAGGCCACTCAAGCCAAGGAGTGCAATACAAGCTATTAAAGTAGATCTCGGCTACCGCATTCAGTACACTGAGATGCATGCTTGGTTTCACACATTGAGGAAAATGGGTAAGTAACCATGAAGTAAAATGTGAAGCATTGGTTGTTCAGTGGTAGAATTCTCGCCTGCAACGCGGGAGGCCCGGGTTCAATTCCCGGCCAATGCAGTACTCAAGTTTTACTGAAATTATGGTATATTTTGTTAAAGAGTGTCTGGCTCTTTGCATTTTGGTGGTGCAGGTATAGAATTCCACATACAATAAATTAATGTTAGAATCTTGTGGTTTAGTGGTAGAATTCCCACCTGCCAAGAGAGAGGTTTGGATCTGAAAAGGGAATAAACACCAAACAAATGTTGTACTAAAAGCATATGACTCTTAGCTTGGGAGTTTTATTTCTATTGACTAAGCTGGCCAGGCTTTGTTACAGTGTTGTAGCATCAAGGCAAGGCAACGCTTGCTCTTCAATCTACACTATTAAACCAAAGCAAAGTTTCCACATTCAGTAGATCCTGATATTCCTGCATGGTTTCACCCACTGATGTACACCTGAAACAGCGATATATTTTGTTAAATAGTGCATGGCTCTTTGCATTTTGGTGGTGCAGGCATAGAATTCAACATACAATGATTTAGTGGTAGAATCTTGTGGTTTAGTGGTAGAATTCTCGCCTGCCATGAGGGAGGCATGGATCTGAAAAGGGAATAAACACCACCCAATGTTGTGCTCAAAGCAAATGACTCTTAGATTTGGAGTCTTATTCGCTATTGACTCAGATAGCTAGGCTTTTTTACAGTGTTATGGCATCATGGCAAGGCAAGGATTGCCCTTCAATCTATAAAACCAAAGCAAGGTTTCCACATTTAGTAGATCCTGAGATTCCTGCTTGGTTTCACACACTGATGTACACCTCTTTTAAGTTTCAAATAAAACACGTTTGGTTGTGTAGTGACAGAGATCTCGCCTGTACAATTCTGGGAAAAAACACCGCCCAATGTGGGGCTCGAACCCACGACCCTGAGATTAAGAGTCTCATGCTCTACCGACTGAGCTAGCCAGGCTTGGTTACTGTTGTGTGACAAAAAGGCCACTCAAGCCAAGGAGTGCCCTACAAGCTATTAAAGTAGATCTAGGCTACCACATTCAGTACACTGAGATGCATGCTTGGTTTCACAAATTGAGGAAAATGGGTAAGTATCCGTGAAGTAAAATGTGAAGCATTGGTTGTTCAGTGGTAGAATTCTCGCCTGCCACGCGGGAGGCCTGGGTTCGATTCCCGGCCAATGCAGTACTCAAGTTTTACTGAAATTATGGTATATTTTGTTAAAGAGTGTCTGGCTCTTTGCTTTTTGGTGGTGCAGGTATAGAATTCCACATACAATAAATTAATTTTAGAATCTTGTGGTTTAGTGGTAGAATTCCCACCTGCCAAGAGAGAGGTCTGGATCTGAAAAGGGAATAAACACCAAACAAATGTTGTACTAAAAGCATATGACTCTTAGCTTGGGAGTTTTATTTCTATTGACTAAGCTGGCCAGGCTTTGTTACAGTGTTGTAGCATCAAGGCAAGGCAACGCTTGCTCTTTAATCTACACTATTAAACCAAAGCAAAGTTTCCACATTCAGTAGATCCTGATATTCCTGCATGGTTTCACCCACTGATGTACACCTGAAACAGCGATATATTTTGTTAAAGAGTGCCTGGCTCTTTGCATTTTGGTGGTGCAGGTATAGAATTTAACATACAATGATTTAGTGGTAGAATCTTGTGGTTTAGTGGTAGAATGCTCGCCTGCCATGAGGGAGGCATGGATCTGAAAAGGGAATAAACACCACCCAATGTTGTGCTCAAAGCAAATGACTCTTAGATTTGGAGTCTTATTCGCTATTGACTCAGATAGCTAGGCTTTTTTACAGTGTTATGGCATCATGGCAAGGCAAGGATTGCCCTTCAATTTATAAAACCAAAGCAAGGTTTCCACATTTAGTAGATCCTGAGATTCCTGCTTGGTTTCACACACTGATGTACACCTCTTTTAAGTTTCAAATAAAACATGTTTGGTTGTGTAGTGACAGAGATCTCGCCTGTAGAATTCTGGGAAGAAACACCGCCCAACGTGGGGCTCGAACCCACGACCCTGAGATTAAGAGTCTCATGCTCTACCGACTGAGCTAGCCAGGCTTGGTTACTGTTGTGTGACAAAAAGGCCACTCAAGCCAAGGAGTGCCCTACAGGCTATTAAAGTAGATCTAGGCTACCACATTCAGTACACTGAGATGCATGCTTGGTTTCACAAATTGAGGAAAATGGGTAAGTAACCGTGAAGTAAAATGTGAAACATTGGTTGTTCAGTGGTAGAATTCTCGCCTGCCACGCGGGAGGCCCGGGTTCGATTCCTGGCCAATGCAGTACTCAAGTTTTACTGAAATTATGGTATATTTTGTCAAAGAGTGTCTGGCTCTTTGCTTTTTGGTGGTGCAGGTATAGAATTCCACATACAATAAATTAATGGTAGAATCTTGTGGTTTAGTGGTAGCATTCCCACCTGCCAAGAGAGAGGTCTGGATCTGAAAAGGGAATAAACACCAAACAAATGTTGTACTAAAAGCATATGACTCTTAGCTTGGGAGTTTTATTTCTATTGACTAAGCTGGCCAGGCTTTGTTACAGTGTTGTAGCATCAAGGCAAGGCAACGCTTGCTCTTCAATCTACACTATTAAACCAAAGCAAAGTTTCCACATTCAGTAGATCCTGATATTCCTGCATGGTTTCACCCACTGATGTACACCTGAAACAGCGATATATTTTGTTAAATAGTGCATGGCTCTTTGCATTTTGGTGGTGCAGGCATAGAATTCAACATACAATGATTTAGTGGTAGAATCTTGTGGTTTAGTGGTAGAATTCTCGCCTGCCATGAGGGAGGCATGGATCTGAAAAGGGAATAAACACCACCCAATGTTGTGCTCAAAGCAAATGACTCTTAGATTTGGAGTCTTATTCGCTATTGACTCAGATAGCTAGGCTTTTTTACAGTGTTATGGCATCATGGCAAGGCAAGGATTGCCCTTCAATCTATAAAACCAAAGCAAGGTTTCCACATTTAGTAGATCCTGAGATTCCTGCTTGGTTTCACACACTGATGTACACCTCTTTTAAGTTTCAAATAAAACACGTTTGGTTGTGTAGTGACAGAGATCTCGCCTGTACAATTCTGGGAAAAAACACCGCCCAATGTGGGGCTCGAACCCATGACCCTGAGATTAAGAGTCTCATGCTCTACCGACTGAGCTAGCCAGGCTTGGTTACTGTGATTTGACAAAAAGGCCACTCAAGCCAAGGAGTGCAATACAAGCTATTAAAGTAGATCTAGGCTACCACATTCAGTACACTGAGATGCATGCTTGGTTTCACACATTGAGGAAAATGGGTAAGTAACCGTGAAGTAAAACGTGAAGCATTGGTTGTTCAGTGGTAGAATTCTCGCCTGCCACGCGGGAGGCCCGGGTTCGTTTCCCGGCCAATGCAGTACTCAAGTTTTACTGAAATTATGGTATATTTTGTTAAAGAGTGTCTGGCTCTTTGCTTTTTGGTGGTGCAGGTATAGAATTCCACATACAATAAATTAATGTTAGAATCTTGTGGTTTAGTGGTAGAATTCCCACCTGCCAAGAGAGAGGTCTGGATCTGAAAAGGGAATAAACACCAAACAAATGTTGTACTAAAAGCATATGACTCTTAGCTTGGGAGTTTTATTTCTATTGACTAAGCTGGCCAGGCTTTGTTACAGTGTTGTAGCATCAAGGCAAGGCAACGCTTGCTCTTCAATCTACACTATTAAACCAAAGCAAAGTTTCCACATTCAGTAGATCCTGATATTCCTGCATGGTTTCACCCACTGATGTACACCTGAAACAGCGATATATTTTGTTAAAGAGTGCCTGGCTCTTTGCATTTTGGTGGTGCAGGTATAGAATTTAACATACAATGATTTAGTGGTAGAATCTTGTGGTTTAGTGGTAGAATTCTCGCCTGCCATGAGGGAGGCATGGATCTGAAAAGGGAATAAACACCACCCAATGTTGTGCTCAAAGCAAATGACTCTTAGATTTGGAGTCTTATTCGCTATTGACTCAGATAGCTAGGCTTTTTTACAGTGTTATGGCATCATGGCAAGGCAAGGATTGCCCTTCAATTTATAAAACCAAAGCAAGGTTTCCACATTTAGTAGATCCTGAGATTCCTGCTTGGTTTCACACACTGATGTACACCTCTTTTAAGTTTCAAATAAAACATGTTTGGTTGTGTAGTGACAGAGATCTCGCCTGTAGAATTCTGGGAAAAAACACCACCCAATGTGGGGCTCGAACCCATGTCCCTGAGATTAAGAGTCTCATGCTCTACCGACTGAGCTAGCCAGGCTTGGTTACTGTGATTTGACAAAAAGGCCACTCAAGCCAAGGAGTGCAATACAAGCTATTAAAGTAGATCTAGGCTACCACATTCAGTACACTGAGATGCATGCTTGGTTTCACACATTGAGGAAAATGGGTAAGTAACCGTGAAGTAAAATGTGAAGCATTGGTTGTTCAGTGGTAGAATTCTCGCCTGCCACGCGGGAGGCCCGGGTTCGATTCCCGGCCAATGCAGTACTCAAGTTTTACTGAAATTATGGTATATTTTGTTAAAGAGTGTCTGGCTCTTTGCATTTTGTTGGTGCAGGTATAGAATTCCACATACAATAAATTAATGGTAGAATCTTGTGGTTTAGTGGTAGAAATCCCACCTGCCAAGAGAGAGGTCTGGATCTGAAAAGGGAATAAACACCAAACAAATGTTGTACTAAAAGCATATGACTCTTAGCTTGGGAGTTTTATTTCTATTGACTAAGCTGGCCAGGCTTTGTTACAGTGTTGTAGCATCAAGGCAAGGCAACGCTTGCTCTTCAATCTACACTATTAAACCAAAGCAAAGTTTCCACATTCAGTAGATCCTGATATTCCTGCATGGTTTCACCCACTGATGTACACCTGAAACAGCGATATATTTTGTTAAAGAGTGCCTGGCTCTTTGCATTTTGGTGGTGCAGGTATAGAATTTAACATACAATGATTTAGTGGTAGAATCTTGTGGTTTAGTGGTAGAATTCTCGCCTGCCATGAGGGAGGCATGGATCTGAAAAGGGAATAAACACCACCCAATGTTGTGCTCAGAGCAAATGACTCTTAGATTTGGAGTCTTATTCGCTATTGACTCAGATAGCTAGGCTTTTTTACAGTGTTATGGCATCATGGCAAGGCAAGGATTGCCCTTCAATTTATAAAACCAAAGCAAGGTTTCCACATTTAGTAGTTCCTGAGATTCCTGCTTGGTTTCACACACTGATGTACACCTCTTTTAAGTTTCAAATAAAACACGTTTGGTTGTGTAGTGACAGAGATCTGTAGAATTCTGGGAAAAAACACCGCCCAACGTGGGGCTCGAACCCACGACCCTGAGATTAAGAGTCTCATGCTCTACCGACTGAGCTAGCCAGGCTTGGTTACTGTTGTGTGACAAAAAGGCCACTCAAGCCAAGGAGTGCCCTACAAGCTATTAAAGTAGATCTAGGCTACCACATTCAGTACACTGAGATGCATGCTTGGTTTCACAAATTGAGGACAATGGGTAAGTATCCGTGAAGTAAAATGTGAAGCATTGGTTGTTCAGTGGTAGAATTCTCGCCTGCCACGCGGGAGGCCTGGGTTCGATTCCCGGCCAATGCAGTACTCAAGTTTTACTGAAATTATGGTATATTTTGTTAAAGAGTGTCTGGCTCTTTGCTTTTTGGTGGTGCAGGTATAGAATTCCACATACAATAAATTAATTTTAGAATCTTGTGGTTTAGTGGTAGAATTCCCACCTGCCAAGAGAGAGGTCTGGATCTGAAAAGGGAATAAACACCAAACAAATGTTGTACTAAAAGCATATGACTCTTAGCTTGGGAGTTTTATTTCTATTGACTAAGCTGGCCAGGCTTTGTTACAGTGTTGTAGCATCAAGGCAAGGCAACGCTTGCTCTTCAATCTACACTATTAAACCAAAGCAAAGTTTCCACATTCAGTAGATCCTGATATTCCTGCATGGTTTCACCCACTGATGTACACCTGAAACAGCGATATATTTTGTTAAAGAGTGCCTGGCTCTTTGCATTTTGGTGGTGCAGGTATAGAATTTAACATACAATGATTTAGTGGTAGAATCTTGTGGTTTAGTGGTAGAATTCTCGCCTGCCATGAGGGAGGCATGGATCTGAAAAGGGAATAAACACCACCCAATGTTGTGCTCAAAGCAAATGACTCTTAGATTTGGAGTCTTATTCGCTATTGACTCAGATAGCTAGGCTTTTTTACAGTGTTATGGCATCATGGCAAGGCAAGGATTGCCCTTCAATTTATAAAACCAAAGCAAGGTTTCCACATTTAGTAGATCCTGAGATTCCTGCTTGGTTTCACACACTGATGTACACCTCTTTTAAGTTTCAAATAAAACATGTTTGGTTGTGTAGTGACAGAGATCTCGCCTGTAGAATTCTGGGAAAAAACACCGCCCAACGTGGGGCTCGAACCCACGACCCTGAGATTAAGAGTCTCATGCTCTACCGACTGAGCTAGCCAGGCTTGGTTACTGTTGTGTGACAAAAAGGCCACTCAAGCCAAGGAGTGCCCTACAGGCTATTAAAGTAGATCTAGGCTACCACATTCAGTACACTGAGATGCATGCTTGGTTTCACAAATTGAGGAAAATGGGTAAGTAACCGTGAAGTAAAATGTGAAACATTGGTTGTTCAGTGGTAGAATTCTCGCCTGCCACGCGGGAGGCCCGGGTTCGATTCCCGGCCAATGCAGTACTCAAGTTTTACTGAAATTATGGTATATTTTGTCAAAGAGTGTCTGGCTCTTTGCTTTTTGGTGGTGCAGGTATAGAATTCCACATACAATAAATTAATGGTAGAATCTTGTGGTTTAGTGGTAGCATTCCCACCTGCCAAGAGAGAGGTCTGGATCTGAAAAGGGAATAAACACCAAACAAATGTTGTACTAAAAGCATATGACTCTTAGCTTGGGAGTTTTATTTCTATTGACTAAGCTGGCCAGGCTTTGTTACAGTGTTGTAGCATCAAGGCAAGGCAACGCTTGCTCTTCAATCTACACTACTAAACCAAAGCAAAGTTTCCACATTCAGTAGATCCTGATATTCCTGCATGGTTTCAACCACTGATGTACACCTGAAACAGCGATATATTTTGTTAAATAGTGCATGGCTCTTTGCATTTTGGTGGTGCAGGCATAGAATTCAACATACAATGATTTAGTGGTAGAATCTTGTGGTTTAGTGGTAGAATTCTCACCTGCCATGAGGGAGGCATGGATCTGAAAAGGGAATAAACACCACCCAATGTTGTGCTCAAAGCAAATGACTCTTAGATTTGGAGTCTTATTCGCTATTGACTCAGATAGCTAGGCTTTTTTACAGTGTTATGGCATCATGGCAAGGCAAGGAATGCCCTTCAATCTATAAAACCAAAGCAAGGTTTCCACATTTAGTAGATCCTGAGATTCCTGCTTGGTTTCACACACTGATGTACACCTCAATTAAGTTTCAATTAAAACACGTTTGGTTGTGTAGTGACAGAGATCTCGCCTGTAGAATTCTGGGAAAAAACACCGCCCAATGTGGGGCTCGAACCCATGACCCTGAGATTAAGAGTCTCATGCTCTACCGACTGAGCTAGCCAGGCTTGGTTACTGTGATTTGACAAAAAGGCCACTCAAGCCAAGGAGTGCAATACAAGCTATTAAATTAGATCTAGGCTACCACATTCAGTACACTGAGATGCATGCTTGGTTTCACAAATTGAGGAAAATGGGTAAGTATCCATGAAGTAAAATGTGAAGCATTGGTTGTTCAGTGGTAGAATTCTCGCCTGCCACGCGGGAGGCCCGGGTTCGATTCCCGGCCAATGCAGTACTCACGTTTTACTGAAATTATGGTATATTTTGTTGAAGAGTGTCTGGCTCTTTGCTTTTTGGTGGTGCAGGTATAGAATTCCACATACAATAAATTAATTTTAGAATCTTGTGGTTTAGTGGTAGAATTCCCACCTGCCAAGAGAGAGGTCTGGATCTGAAAAGGGAATAAACACCAAACAAATGTTGTACTAAAAGCATATGACTCTTAGCTTGGGAGTTTTATTTCTATTGACTAAGCTGGCCAGGCTTTGTTACAGTGTTGTAGCATCAAGGCAAGGCAACGCTTGCTCTTCAATCTACACTATTAAACCAAAGCAAAGTTTCCACATTCAGTAGATCCTGATATTCCTGCATGGTTTCACCCACTGATGTACACCTGAAACAGCGATATATTTTGTTAAAGAGTGCCTGGCTCTTTGCATTTTGGTGGTGCAGGTATAGAATTTAACATACAATGATTTAGTGGTAGAATCTTGTGGTTTAGTGGTAGAATTCTCGCCTGCCATGAGGGAGGCATGGATCTGAAAAGGGAATAAACACCACCCAATGTTGTGCTCAAAGCAAATGACTCTTAGATTTGGAGTCTTATTCGCTATTGACTCAGATAGCTAGGCTTTTTTACAGTGTTATGGCATCATGGCAAGGCAAGGATTGCCCTTCAATTTATAAAACCAAAGCAAGGTTTCCACATTTAGTAGATCCTGAGATTCCTGCTTGGTTTCACACACTGATGTACACCTCTTTTAAGTTTCAAATAAAACATGTTTGGTTGTGTAGTGACAGAGATCTCGCCTGTAGAATTCTGGGAAAAAACACCGCCCAACGTGGGGCTCGAACCCACGACCCTGAGATTAAGAGTCTCATGCTCTACCGACTGAGCTAGCCAGGCTTGGTTACTGTTGTGTGACAAAAAGGCCACTCAAGCCAAGGAGTGCCCTACAGGCTATTAAAGTAGATCTAGGCTACCACATTCAGTACACTGAGATGCATGCTTGGTTTCACAAATTGAGGAAAATGGGTAAGTAACCGTGAAGTAAAATGTGAAACATTGGTTGTTCAGTGGTAGAATTCTCGCCTGCCACGCGGGAGGCCCGGGTTCGATTCCCGGCCAATGCAGTACTCAAGTTTTACTGAAATTATGGTATATTTTGTCAAAGAGTGTCTGGCTCTTTGCTTTTTGGTGGTGCAGGTATAGAATTCCACATACAATAAATTAATGGTAGAATCTTGTGGTTTAGTGGTAGCATTCCCACCTGCCAAGAGAGAGGTCTGGATCTGAAAAGGGAATAAACACCAAACAAATGTTGTACTAAAAGCATATGACTCTTAGCTTGGGAGTTTTATTTCTATTGACTAAGCTGGCCAGGCTTTGTTACAGTGTTGTAGCATCAAGGCAAGGCAACGCTTGCTCTTCAATCTACACTACTAAACCAAAGCAAAGTTTCCACATTCAGTAGATCCTGATATTCCTGCATGGTTTCAACCACTGATGTACACCTGAAACAGCGATATATTTTGTTAAATAGTGCATGGCTCTTTGCATTTTGGTGGTGCAGGCATAGAATTCAACATACAATGATTTAGTGGTAGAATCTTGTGGTTTAGTGGTAGAATTCTCACCTGCCATGAGGGAGGCATGGATCTGAAAAGGGAATAAACACCACCCAATGTTGTGCTCAAAGCAAATGACTCTTAGATTTGGAGTCTTATTCGCTATTGACTCAGATAGCTAGGCTTTTTTACAGTGTTATGGCATCATGGCAAGGCAAGGAATGCCCTTCAATCTATAAAACCAAAGCAAGGTTTCCACATTTAGTAGATCCTGAGATTCCTGCTTGGTTTCACACACTGATGTACACCTCAATTAAGTTTCAATTAAAACACGTTTGGTTGTGTAGTGACAGAGATCTCGCCTGTAGAATTCTGGGAAAAAACACCGCCCAATGTGGGGCTCGAACCCATGACCCTGAGATTAAGAGTCTCATGCTCTACCGACTGAGCTAGCCAGGCTTGGTTACTGTGATTTGACAAAAAGGCCACTCAAGCCAAGGAGTGCAATACAAGCTATTAAATTAGATCTAGGCTACCACATTCAGTACACTGAGATGCATGCTTGGTTTCACAAATTGAGGAAAATGGGTAAGTATCCATGAAGTAAAATGTGAAGCATTGGTTGTTCAGTGGTAGAATTCTCGCCTGCCACGCGGGAGGCCCGGGTTCGATTCCCGGCCAATGCAGTACTCACGTTTTACTGAAATTATGGTATATTTTGTTGAAGAGTGTCTGGCTCTTTGCTTTTTGGTGGTGCAGGTATAGAATTCCACATACAATAAATTAATGTTAGAATCTTGTGGTTTAGTGGTAGAATTCCCACCTGCCAAGAGAGAGGTCTGGATCTGAAAAGGGAATAAACACCAAACAAATGTTGTACTAAAAGCATATGACTCTTAGCTTGGGAGTTTTATTTCTATTGACTAAGCTGACCAGGCTTTGTTACAGTGTTGTAGCATCAAGGCAAGGCAACGCTTGCTCTTCAATCTACACTATTAAACCAAAGCAAAGTTTCCACATTCAGTAGATCCTGATATTCCTGCATGGTTTCACCCACTGATGTACACCTGAAACAGCGATATATTTTGTTAAAGAGTGCCTGGCTCTTTGCATTTTGGTGGTGCAGGTATAGAATTTAACATACAATGATTTAGTGGTAGAATCTTGTGGTTTAGTGGTAGAATTCTCGCCTGCCATGAGGGAGGCATGGATCTGAAAAGGGAATAAACACCACCCAATGTTGTGCTCAAAGCAAATGACTCTTAGATTTGGAGTCTTATTCGCTATTGACTCAGATAGCTAGGCTTTTTTACAGTGTTATGGCATCATGGCAAGGCAAGGATTGCCCTTCAATTTATAAAACCAAAGCAAGGTTTCCACATTTAGTAGATCCTGAGATTCCTGCTTGGTTTCACACACTGATGTACACCTCTTTTAAGTTTCAAATAAAACATGTTTGGTTGTGTAGTGACAGAGATCTCGCCTGTAGAATTCTGGGAAAAAACACCGCCCAACGTGGGGATCGAACCCACGACCCTGAGATGAAGAGTCTCATGCTCTACCGACTGAGCTAGCCAGGCTTGGTTACTGTTGTGTGACAAAAAGGCCACTCAAGCCAAGGAGTGCCCTACAAGCTATTAAAGTAGATCTAGGCTACCACATTCAGTACACTGAGATGCATGCTTGGTTTCACAAATTGAGGAAAATGGGTAAGTAACCATGAAGTAAAATGTGAAACATTGGTTGTTCAGTGGTAGAATTCTCGCCTGCCACGCGGGAGGCCCGGGTTCGATTCCCGGCCAATGCAGTACTCAAGTTTTACTGAAATTATGGTATATTTTGTTAAAGAGTGGCTGGCTCTTTGCATTTTGGTGGTGCAGGTATAGAATTCCACATACAATAAATTAATGGTAGAATCTTGTGGTTTAGTGGTAGAATTCCCACCTGCCAAGAGAGAGGTCTGGATCTGAAAAGGGAATAAACACCAAACAAATGTTGTACTAAAAGCATATGACTCTTAGCTTGGGAGTTTTATTTCTATTGACTAAGCTGGCCAGGCTTTGTTACAGTGTTGTAGCATCAAGGCAAGGCAACGCTTGCTCTTCAATCTACACTACTAAACCAAAGCAAAGTTTCCACATTCAGTAGATCCTGATATTCCTGCATGGTTTCACCCACTGATGTACACCTGAAACAGCGATATATTTTGTTAAAGAGTGCATGGCTCTTTGCATTTTGGTGGTGCAGGCATAGAATTCAACATACAATGATTTAGTGGTAGAATCTTGTGGTTTAGTGGTAGAATTCTCACCTGCCATGAGGGAGGCATGGATCTGAAAAGGGATAAACACCACCCAATGTTGTGCTCAAAGCAAATGACTCTTAGATTTGGAGTCTTATTCGCTATTGACTCAGATAGCTAGGCTTTTTTACAGTGTTATGGCATCATGGCAAGGCAAGGATTGCCCTTCAATTTATAAAACCAAAGCAAGGTTTCCACATTTAGTAGTTCCTGAGATTCCTGCTTGGTTTCACACACTGATGTACACCTCTTTTAAGTTTCAAATAAAACACGTTTGGTTGTGTAGTGACAGAGATCTCGCCTGTAGAATTCTGGGAAAAAACACCGCCCAACGTGGGGCTCGAACCCACGACCCTGAGATTAAGAGTCTCATGCTCTACCGACTGAGCTAGCCAGGCTTGGTTACTGTTGTGTGACAAAAAGGCCACTCAAGCCAAGGAGTGCCCTACAAGCTATTAAAGTAGATCTAGGCTACCACATTCAGTACACTGAGATGCATGCTTGGTTTCACAAATTGAGGACAATGGGTAAGTATTGGTAAGTATTGAAGCATTGGTTGTTCAGTGGTAGAATTCTCGCCTGCCACGCGGGAGGCCTGGGTTCGATTCCCGGCCAATGCAGTACTCAAGTTTTACTGAAATTATGGTATATTTTGTTAAAGAGTGTCTGGCTCTTTGCTTTTTGGTGGTGCAGGTATAGAATTCCACATACAATAAATTAATTTTAGAATCTTGTGGTTTAGTGGTAGAATTCCCACCTGCCAAGAGAGAGGTCTGGATCTGAAAAGGGAATAAACACCAAACAAATGTTGTACTAAAAGCATATGACTCTTAGCTTGGGAGTTTTATTTCTATTGACTAAGCTGACCAGGCTTTGTTACATTGTTGTAGCATCAAGGCAAGGCAACGCTTGCTCTTCAATCTACACTATTAAACCAAAGCAAAGTTTCCACATTCAGTAGATCCTGATATTCCTGCATGGTTTCACCCACTGATGTACACCTGAAACAGCGATATATTTTGTTAAAGAGTGCCTGGCTCTTTGCATTTTGGTGGTGCAGGTATAGAATTTAACATACAATGATTTAGTGGTAGAATCTTGTGGTTTAGTGGTAGAATTCTCGCCTGCCATGAGGGAGGCATGGATCTGAAAAGGGAATAAACACCACCCAATGTTGTGCTCAAAGCAAATGACTCTTAGATTTGGAGTCTTATTCGCTATTGACTCAGATAGCTAGGCTTTTTTACAGTGTTATGGCATCATGGCAAGGCAAGGATTGCCCTTCAATTTATAAAACCAAAGCAAGGTTTCCACATTTAGTAGATCCTGAGATTCCTGCTTGGTTTCACACACTGATGTACACCTCTTTTAAGTTTCAAATAAAACATGTTTGGTTGTGTAGTGACAGAGATCTCGCCTGTAGAATTCTGGGAAAAAACACCGCCCAACGTGGGGCTCGAACCCACGACCCTGAGATGAAGAGTCTCATGCTCTACCGACTGAGCTAGCCAGGCTTGGTTACTGTTGTGTGACAAAAAGGCCACTCAAGCCAAGGAGTGCCCTACAAGCTATTAAAGTAGATCTAGGCTACCACATTCAGTACACTGAGATGCATGCTTGGTTTCACAAATTGAGGAAAATGGGTAAGTAACCGTGAAGTAAAATGTGAAACATTGGTTGTTCAGTGGTAGAATTCTCGCCTGCCACGCGGGAGGCCCGGGTTCGATTCCCGGCCAATGCAGTACTCAAGTTTTACTGAAATTATGGTATATTTTGTTAAAGAGTGGCTGGCTCTTTGCATTTTGGTGGTGCAGGTATAGAATTCCACATACAATAAATTAATGGTAGAATCTTGTGGTTTAGTGGTAGAATTCCCACCTGCCAAGAGAGAGGTCTGGATCTGAAAAGGGAATAAACACCAAACAAATGTTGTACTAAAAGCATATGACTCTTAGCTTGGGAGTTTTATTTCTATTGACTAAGCTGGCCAGGCTTTGTTACAGTGTTGTAGCATCAAGGCAAGGCAACGCTTGCTCCTCAATCTACACTACTAAACCAAAGCAAAGTTTCCACATTCAGTAGATCCTGATATTCCTGCATGGTTTCACCCACTGATGTACACCTGAAACAGCGATATATTTTGTTAAAGAGTGCATGGCTCTTTGCATTTTGGTGGTGCAGGCATAGAATTCAACATACAATGATTTAGTGGTAGAATCTTGTGGTTTAGTGGTAGAATTCTCACCTGCCATGAGGGAGGCATGGATCTGAAAAGGGATAAACACCACCCAATGTTGTGCTCAAAGCAAATGACTCTTAGATTTGGAGTCTTATTCGCTATTGACTCAGATAGCTAGGCTTTTTTACAGTGTTATGGCATCATGGCAAGGCAAGGATTGCCCTTCAATTTATAAAACCAAAGCAAGGTTTCCACATTTAGTAGATCCTGAGATTCCTGCTTGGTTTCACACACTGATGTACACCTCTTTTAAGTTTAAAATAAAACACGTTTGGTTGTGTAGTGACAGAGATCTCGCCTGTAGAATTCTGGGAAAAAACACCGCCCAACGTAGGGCTCAAACCCACGACCCTGAGATTAAGAGTCTCATGCTCTACCGACTGAGCTAGCCAGGCTTGGTTACTGTGATGTGATAAAAAGGCCACTCAAGCCAAGGAGTGCCCTACAAGCTATTAAAGTAGATCTAGGCTACCACATTCAGTACACTGAGATGCATGCTTGGTTTCACACATTGAGGAAAATGGGTAAGTAACCATGAAGTAAAATGTGAAGCATTGGTTGTTCAGTGGTAGAATTCTCGCCTGCCACGCGGGAGGCCCGGGTTCGATTCCCGGCCAATGCAGTACTCAAGTTTTACTGAAATTATGGTATATTTTGTTAAAAAGTGCCTGGCTCTTTGCATTTTGGTGGTGCAGGTATAGAATTCCACATACAATAAATTAATGGTAGAATCTTGTGGTTTAGTGGTAGAATTCCCACCTGCCAAGAGAGAGGTCTGGATCTGAAAAGGGAATAAACACCAAACAAATGTTGTACTAAAAGCATATGACTCTTAGCTTGGGAGTTTTATTTCTATTGACTAAGCTGGCCAGGCTTTGTTACAGTGTTGTAGCATCAAGGCAAGGCAACGCTTGCTCTTCAATCTACACTATTAAACCAAAGCAAAGTTTCCACATTCAGTAGATCCTGATATTCCTGCATGGTTTCACCCACTGATGTACACCTGAAACTGCGATATATTTTGTTAAAGAGTGCCTGGCTCTTTGCATTTTGGTGGTGCAGGTATAGAATTTAACATACAATGATTTAGTGGTAGAAACTTGTGGTTTAGTGGTAGAATTCTCGCCTGCCATGAGGGAGGCATGGATCTGAAAAGGGAATAAACACCACCCAATGTTGTGCTCAAAGCAAATGACTCTTAGATTTGGAGTCTTATTCGCTATTGACTCAGATAGCTAGGCTTTATTACAGTGTTATGGCATCATGGCAAGGCAAGGATTGCCCTTCAATTTATAAAACCAAAGCAAGGTTTCCACATTTAGTAGATCCTGAGATTCCTGCTTGGTTTCACACACTGATGTACACCTCTTTTAAGTTTCAAATAAAACACGTTTGGTTGTGTAGTGACAGAGATCTCGCCTGTAGAATTCTGGGAAAAAACACCGCCCAACGTGGGGCTCGAACCCACGACCCTGAGATTAAGAGTCTCATGCTCTACCGACTGAGCTAGCCAGGCTTGGTTACTGTTGTGTGACAAAAAGGCCACTCAAGCCAAGGAGTGCCCTACAAGCTATTAAAGTAGATCTAGGCTACCACATTCAGTACACTGAGATGCATGCTTGGTTTCACAAATTGAGGAAAATGGGTAAGTAACCGTGAAGTAAAATGTGAAGCATTGGTTGTTCAGTGGTAGAATTCTCGCCTGCCACGCGGGAGGCCCGGGTTCGATTCCCGGCCAATGCAGTACTCACGTTTTACTGAAATTATGGTATATTTTGTTGAAGAGTGTCTGGCTCTTTGCTTTTTGGTGGTGCAGGTATAGAATTCCACATACAATAAATTAATGTTAGAATCTTGTGGTTTAGTGGTAGAATTCCCACCTGCCAAGAGAGAGGTCTGGATCTGAAAAGGGAATAAACACCAAACAAATGTTGTACTAAAAGCTTATGACTCTTAGCTTGGGAGTTTTATTTCTATTGACTAAGCTGGCCAGGCTTTGTTACAGTGTTGTAGCATCAAGGCAAGGCAACGCTTGCTCTTCAATCTACACTATTAAACCAAAGCAAAGTTTCCACATTCAGTAGATCCTGATATTCCTGCATGGTTTCACCCACTGATGTACACCTGAAACAGCGATATATTTTGTTAAAGAGTGCCTGGCTCTTTGCATTTTGGTGGTGCAGGTATAGAATTTAACATACAATGATTTAGTGGTAGAATCTTGTGGTTTAGTGGTAGAATTCTCGCCTGCCATGAGGGAGGCATGGATCTGAAAAGGGAATAAACACCACCCAATGTTGTGCTCAAAGCAAATGACTCTTAGATTTGGAGTCTTATTCGCTATTGACTCAGATAGCTAGGCTTTTTTACAGTGTTATGGCATCATGGCAAGGCAAGGATTGCCCTTCAATTTATAAAACCAAAGCAAGGTTTCCACATTTAGTAGATCCTGAGATTCCTGCTTGGTTTCACACACTGATGTACACCTCTTTTAAGTTTCAAATAAAACATGTTTGGTTGTGTAGTGACAGAGATCTCGCCTGTAGAATTCTGGGAAAAAACACAGCCCAACGTGGGGCTCGAACCCACGACCCTGAGATGAAGAGTCTCATGCTCTACCGACTGAGCTAGCCAGGCTTGGTTACTGTGATGTGACAAAAAGGCCACTCAAGCCAAGGAGTGCCCTACAAGCTATTAAAGTAGATCTAGGCTACCACATTCAGTACACTGAGATGCATGCTTGGTTTCACACATTGAGGAAAATGGGTAAGTAACCTTGAAGTAAAATGTGAAGCATTGGTTGTTCAGTGGTAGAATTCTTGCCTGCCACGCGGGAGGCCCGGGTTCGATTCCCGGCCAATGCAGTACTCAAGTTTTACTGAAATTATGGTATATTTTGTTAAAGAGTGGCTGGCTCTTTGCATTTTGGTGGTGCAGGTATAGAATTCCACATACAATAAATTAATGGTAGAATCTTGTGGTTTAGTGGTAGAATTCCCACCTGCCAAGAGAGAGGTCTGGATCTGAAAAGGGAATAAACACCAAACAAATGTTGTACTAAAAGCATATGACTCTTAGCTTGGGAGTTTTATTTCTATTGACTAAGCTGGCCAGGCTTTGTTACAGTGTTGTAGCATCAAGGCAAGGCAACGCTTGCTCTTCAATCTACACTACTAAACCAAAGCAAAGTTTCCACATTCAGTAGATCCTGATATTCCTGCATGGTTTCACCCACTGATGTACACCTGAAACAGCGATATATGTTGTTAAAGAGTGCATGGCTCTTTGCATTTTGGTGGTGCAGGCATAGAATTCAACATACAATGATTTAGTGGTAGAATCTTGTGGTTTAGTGGTAGAATTCTCGCCTGCCATGAGGGAGGCATGGATCTGAAAAGGGATAAACACCACCCAATGTTGTGCTCAAAGCAAATGACTCTTAGATTTGGAGTCTTATTCGCTATTGACTCAGATAGCTAGGCTTTTTTACAGTGTTATGGCATCATGGCAAGGCAAAGATTGCCCTTCAATTTATAAAACCAAAGCAAGGTTTCCACATTTAGTAGATCCTGAGATTCCTGCTTGGTTTCACACACTGATGTACACCTCTTTTAAGTTTAAAATAAAACACGTTTGGTTGTGTAGTGACAGAGATCTCGCCTGTAGAATTCTGGGAAAAAACACCGCCCAACGTGGGGATCGAACCCACGACCCTGAGATTAAGAGTCTCATGCTCTACCGACTGAGCTAGCCAGGCTTGGTTACTGTTGTGTGACAAAAAGGCCACTCAAGCCAAGGAGTGCCCTACAAGCTATTAAAGTAGATCTAGGCTACCACATTCAGTACACTGAGATGCATGCTTGGTTTCACAAATTGAGGAAAATGGGTAAGTAACCGTGAAGTAAAATGTGAAGCATTGGTTGTTCAGTGGTAGAATTCTCGCCTGCCACGCGGGAGGCCCGGGTTCGATTCCCGGCCAATGCAGTACTCACGTTTTACTGAAATTATGGTATATTTTGTTGAAGAGTGTCTGGCTCTTTGCTTTTTGGTGGTGCAGGTATAGAATTCCACATACAATAAATTAATGTTAGAATCTTGTGGTTTAGTGGTAGAATTCCCACCTGCCAAGAGAGAGGTCTGGATCTGAAAAGGGAATAAACACCAAACAAATGTTGTACTAAAAGCTTATGACTCTTAGCTTGGGAGTTTTATTTCTATTGACTAAGCTGGCCAGGCTTTGTTACAGTGTTGTAGCATCAAGGCAAGGCAACGCTTGCTCTTCAATCTACACTATTAAACAAAAGCAAAGTTTCCACATTCAGTAGATCCTGATATTCCTGCATGGTTTCACCCACTGATGTACACCTGAAACAGCGATATATTTTGTTAAAGAGTGCCTGGCTCTTTGCATTTTGGTGGTGCAGGTATAGAATTTAACATACAATGATTTAGTGGTAGAATCTTGTGGTTTAGTGGTAGAATTCTCGCCTGCCATGAGGGAGGCATGGATCTGAAAAGGGAATAAACACCACCCAATGTTGTACTCAAAGCAAATGACTCTTAGATTTGGAGTCTTATTCGCTATTGACTCAGATAGCTAGGCTTTTTTACAGTGTTATGGCATCATGGCAAGGCAAGGATTGCCCTTCAATTTATAAAACCAAAGCAAGGTTTCCACATTTAGTAGATCCTGAGATTCCTGCTTGGTTTCACACACTGATGTACACCTCTTTTAAGTTTCAAATAAAACATGTTTGGTTGTGTAGTGACAGAGATCTCGCCTGTAGAATTCTGGGAAAAAACACCGCCCAACGTGGGGCTCGAACCCACGACCCTGAGATTAAGAGTCTCATGCTCTACAGACTGAGCTAGCCAGGCTTGGTTACTGTTGTGTGACAAAAAGGCCACTCAAGCCAAGGAGTGCCCTACAAGCTATTAAAGTAGATCTAGGCTACCACATTCAGTACACTGAGATGCATGCTTGGTTTCACAAATTGAGGAAAATGGGTAAGTAACCGTGAAGTAAAATGTGAAACATTGGTTGTTCAGTGGTAGAATTCTCGCCTTCCACGCGGGAGGCCCGGGTTCGATTCCCGGCCAATGCAGTACTCAAGTTTTACTGAAATTATGGTATATTTTGTTAAAGAGTGTCTGGCTCTTTGCTTTTTGGTGGTGCAGGTATAGAATTCCACATACAATAAATTAATGGTAGAATCTTGTGGTTTAGTGGTAGAATTCCCATCTGCCAAGAGAGAGGTCTGGATCTGAAAAGGGAATAAACACCAAACAAATGTTGTACTAAAAGCATATGACTCTTAGCTTGGGAGTTTTATTTCTATTGACTAAGCTGGCCAGGCTTTGTTACAGTGTTGTAGCATCAAGGCAAGGCAACGCTTGCTCTTCAATCTACACTACTAAACCAAAGCAAAGTTTCCACATTCAGTAGATCCTGATATTCCTGCATGGTTTCACCCACTGATGTACACCTGAAACAGCGATATATTTTGTTAAAGAGTGCCTGGCTCTTTGCATTTTGGTGGTGCAGGTATAGAATTTAACATACAATGATTTAGTGGTAGAATCTTGTGGTTTAGTGGTAGAATTCTCGCCTGCCATGAGGTAGGCATGGATCTGAAAAGGGAATAAACACCACCCAATGTTGTGTTCAAAGCAAATGACTCTTAGATTTGGAGTCTTATTCGCTATTGACTCAGATAGCTAGGCTTTTTTACAGTGTTATGGCATCATGGCAAGGCAAGGATTGCCCTTCAATTTATAAAACCAAAGCAAGGTTTCCACATTTAGTAGATCCTGAGATTCCTGCTTGGTTTCACACACTGATGTACACCTCTTTTAAGTTTCAAATAAAACACGTTTGGTTGTGTAGTGACAGAGATCTCGCCTGTAGAATTCTGGGAAAAAACACCGCCCAACGTGGGGCTCGAACCCACGACCCTGAGATTAAGAGTCTCATGCTCTACCAACTGAGCTAGCCAGGCTTGGTTACTGTGATGTGACAAAAAGGCCACTCAAGCCAAGGAGTGCCCTACAAGCTATTAAAGTAGATCTAGGCTACCACATTCAGTACACTGAGATGCATGCTTGGTTTCACACATTGAGGAAAATGGGTAAGTAACCTTGAAGTAAAATGTGAAGCATTGGTTGTTCAGTGGTAGAATTCTCGCCTGCCACGCGGGAGGCCCGGGTTCGATTCCCGGCCAATGCAGTACTCAAGTTTTACTGAAATGATGGTATATTTTGTTAAAGAGTGGCTGGCTCTTTGCATTTTGGTGGTGCAGGTATAGAATTCCACATACAATAAATTAATGGTAGAATCTTGTGGTTTAGTGGTAGAATTCCCACCTGCCAAGAGAGAGGTCTGGATCTGAAAAGGGAATAAACACCAAACAAATGTTGTACTAAAAGCATATGACTCTTAGCTTGGGAGTTTTATTTCTATTGACTAAGCTGGCCAGGCTTTGTTACAGTGTTGTAGCATCAAGGCAAGGCAACGCTTGCTCTTCAATCTACACTACTAAACCAAAGCAAAGTTTCCACATTCAGTAGATCCTGATATTCCTGCATTGTTTCACCCACTGATGTACACCTGAAACAGCGATATATTTTGTTAAAGAGTGCCTGGCTCTTTGCATTTTGGTGGTGCAGGCATAGAATTCAACATACAATGATTTAGTGGTAGAATCTTGTGGTTTAGTGGTAGAATTCTCGCCTGCCATGAGGGAGGCATGGATCTGAAAAGGGAATAAACACCACCCAATGTTGTGCTCAAAGCAAATGACTCTTAGATTTGGAGTCTTATTCGCTATTGACTCAGATAGCTAGGCTTTTTTACAGTGTTATGGCATCATGACAAGGCAAGGATTGCCCTTCAATTTATAAAACCAAAGCAAGGTTTCCACATTTAGTAGATCCTGAGATTCCTGCTTGGTTTCACACACTGATGTACACCTCTTTTAAGTTTCAAATAAAACACGTTTGGTTGTGTAGTGACAGAGATCTCGCCTGTAGAATTCTGGGAAAAAACACCGCCCAACGTGGGGCTCGAACCCACGACCCTGAGATTAAGAGTCTCATGCTCTACCGACTGAGCTAGCCAGGCTTGGTTACTGTGATGTGACAAAAAGGCCACTCAAGCCAAGGAGTGCCCTACAAGCTATTAAAGTAGATCTAGGCTACCACATTCAGTACACTGAGATGCATGCTTGGTTTCACACATTGACGAAAATGGGTAAGTAACCTTGAAGTAAAATGTGAAGCATTGGTTGTTCAGTGGTAGAATTCTCGCCTGCCACGCGGGAGGCCCGGGTTCGATTCCCGGCCAATGCAGTACTCAAGTTTTACTGAAATTATGGTATATTTTGTTCAAGAGTGGCTGGCTCTTTGCATTTTGGTGGTGCAGGTATAGAATTCCACATACAATAAATTAATGGTAGAATCTTGTGGTTTAGTGGTAGAATTCCCACCTGCCAAGAGAGAGGTCTGGATCTGAAAAGGGAATAAACACCAAACAAATGTTGTACTAAAAGCATATGACTCTTAGCTTGGGAGTTTTATTTCTATTGACTAAGCTGGCCAGGCTTTGTTACAGTGTTGTAGCATCAAGGCAAGGCAACGCTTGCTCTTCAATCTTCACTACTAAACCAAAGCAAAGTTTCCACATTCAGTAGATCCTGATATTCCTGCATGGTTTCACCCACTGATGTACACCTGAAACAGCGATATATTTTGTTAAAGAGTGCATGGCTCTTTGCATTTTGGTGGTGCAGGCATAGAATTCAACATACAATGATTTAGTGGTAGAATCTTGTGGTTTAGTGGTAGAATTCTCGCCTGCCATGAGGGAGGCATGGATCTGAAAAGGGAATAAACACCACCCAATGTTGTGCTCAAAGCCAATGACTCTTAGATTTGGAGTCTTATTCGCTATTGACTCAGATAGCTAGGCTTTTTTACAGTGTTATGGCATCATGGCAAGGCAAGGATTGCCCTTCAATTTATAAAACCAAAGCAAGGTTTCCACATTTAGTAGATCCTGAGATTCCTGCTTGGTTTCACACACTGATGTACACCTCTTTTAAGTTTCAAATAAAACACGTTTGGTTGTGTAGTGACAGAGATCTCACCTGTAGAATTCTGGGAAAAAACACCGCCCAACGTGGGGCTCGAACCCACGACCCTGAGATTAAGAGTCTCATGCTCTACCGACTGAGCTAGCCAGGCTTGGTTACTGTGATGTGACAAAAAGGCCACTCAAGCCAAGGAGTGCCCTACAAGCTATTAAAGTAGATCTAGGCTACCACATTCAGTACACTGAGATGCATGCTTGGTTTCACACATTGAGGAAAATGGGTAAGTAACCGTGAAGTAAAATGTGAAGCATTGGTTGTTCAGTGGTAGAATTCTCGCCTGCCACGCGGGAGGCCCGGGTTCGATTCCCGGCCAATGCAGTACTCAAGTTTTACTGAAATTATGGTATATTTTGTTAAAGAGTGCCTGGCTCTTTGCATTTTGGTGGTGCAGGTATAGAATTCCACATACAATAAATTAATGGTAGAATCTTGTGGTTTAGTGGTAGAATTCCCACCTGCCAAGAGAGAGGTCTGGATCTGAAAAGGGAATAAACACCAAACAAATGTTGTACTAAAAGCATATGACTCTTAGCTTGGGAGTTTTATTTCTATTGACTAAGCTGGCCAGGCTTTGTTACAGTGTTGTAGCATCAAGGCAAGGCAACGCTTGCTCTTCAATCTACACTATTAAACCAAAGCAAAGTTTCCACATTCAGTAGATCCTGATATTCCTGCATGGTTTCACCCACTGATGTACACCTGAAACAGCGATATATTTTGTTAAAGAGTGCCTGGCTCTTTGCATTTTGGTGGTGCAGGTATAGAATTTAACATACAATGATTTAGTGGTAGAATCTTGTGGTTTAGTGGTAGAATTCTCGCCTGCCATGAGGGAGGCATGGATCTGAAAAGGGAATAAACACCACCCAATGTTGTGCTCAAAGCAAATGACTCTTAGATTTGGAGTCTTATTCGCTATTGACTCAGATAGCTAGGCTTTTTTACAGTGTTATGGCATCATGGCAAGGCAAGGATTGCCCTTCAATTTATAAAACCAAAGCAAGGTTTCCACATTTAGTAGATCCTGAGATTCCTGCTTGGTTTCACACACTGATGTACACCTCTTTTAAGTTTCAAATAAAACATGTTTGGTTGTGTAGTGACAGAGATCTCGCCTGTAGAATTCTGGGAAAAAACACCGCCCAACGTGGGGCTCGAACCGACGACCCTGAGATGAAGAGTCTCATGCTCTACCGACTGAGCTAGCCAGGCTTGGTTACTGTTGTGTGACAAAAAGGCCACTCAAGCCAAGGAGTGCCCTACAAGCTATTAAAGTAGATCTAGGCTACCACATTCAGTACACTGAGATGCATGCTTGGTTTCACACATTGAGGAAAATGGGTAAGTAACCTTGAAGTAAAATGTGAAGCATTGGTTGTTCAGTGGTAGAATTCTCGCCTGCCACGCGGGAGGCCCGTGTTCGATTCCCGGCCAATGCAGTACTCAAGTTTTACTGAAATTATGGTATATTTTGTTAAAGAGTGGCTGGCTCTTTGCATTTTGGTGGTGCAGGTATAGAATTCCACATACAATAAATTAATGGTAGAATCTTGTGGTTTAGTGGTAGAATTCCCACCTGCCAAGAGAGAGGTCTGGATCTGAAAAGGGAATAAACACCAAACAAATGTTGTACTAAAAGCATATGACTCTTAGCTTGGGAGTTTTATTTCTATTGACTAAGCTGGCCAGGCTTTGTTACAGTGTTGTAGCATCAAGGCAAGGCAACGCTTGCTCTTCAATCTAGACTACTAAACCAAAGCAAAGTTTCCACATTCAGTAGATCCTGATATTCCTGCATGGTTTCACCCACTGATGTACACCTGAAACAGCGATATATTTTGTTAAAGAGTGCCTGGCTCTTTGCATTTTGGTGGTGCAGGCATAGAATTCAACATACAATGATTTAGTGGTAGAATCTTGTGGTTTAGTGGTAGAATTCTCGCCTGCCATGAGGGAGGCATGGATCTGAAAAGGGAATAAACACCACCCAATGTTGTGCTCAAAGCAAATGACTCTTAGATTTGGAGTCTTATTCGCTATTGACTCAGATAGCTAGGCTTTTTTACAGTGTTATGGCATCATGGCAAGGCAAGGATTGCCCTTCAATTTATAAAACCAAAGCAAGGTTTCCACATTTAGTAGATCCTGAGATTCCTGCTTGGTTTCACACACTGATGTACACCTCTTTTAAGTTTCAAATAAAACACGTTTGGTTGTGTAGTGACAGAGATCTCGCCTGTAGAATTCTGGGATAAAACACCGCCCAACGTGGAGCTCGAACCCACGACCCTGAGATTAAGAGTCTCATGCTCTACCGACTGAGCTAGCCAGGCTTGGTTACTGTGATGTGACAAAAAGGCCACTCAAGCCAAGGAGTGCCCTACAAGCTATTAAAGTAGATCTAGGCTACCACATTCAGTACACTGAGATGCATGCTTGGTTTCACAAATTGAGGAAAATGGGTAAGTAACCGTGAAGTAAAATGTGAAACATTGGTTGTTCAGTGGTAGAATTCTCGCCTGCCACGCGGGAGGCCCGGGTTCGATTCCCGGCCAATGCAGTACTCAAGTTTTACTGAAATTATGGTATATTTTGTTAAAGAGTGTCTGGCTCTTTGCTTTTTGGTGGTGCAGGTATAGAATTCCACATACAATAAATTAATGGTAGAATCTTGTGGTTTAGTGGTAGAATTCCCATCTGCCAAGAGAGAGTTCTGGATCTGAAAAGGGAATAAACACCAAACAAATGTTGTACTAAAAGCATATGACTCTTAGCTTGGGAGTTTTATTTCTATTGACTAAGCTGGCCAGGCTTTGTTACAGTGTTGTAGCATCAAGGCAAGGCAACGCTTGCTCTTCAATCTACACTACTAAACCAAAGCAAAGTTTCCACATTCAGTAGATCCTGATATTCCTGCATGGTTTCACCCACTGATGTACACCTGAAACAGCGATATATTTTGTTAAAGAGTGCCTGGCTCTTTGCATTTTGGTGGTGCAGGTATAGAATTTAACATACAATGATTTAGTGGTAGAATCTTGTGGTTTAGTGGTAGAATTCTCGCCTGCCATGAGGGAGGCATGGATCTGAAAAGGGAATAAACACCACCCAATGTTGTGCTCAAAGCAAATGACTCTTAGATTTGGAGTCTTATTCGCTATTGACTCAGATAGCTAGGCTTTTTTACAGTGTTATGGCATCATGGCAAGGCAAGGATTGCCCTTCAATTTATAAAACCAAAGCAAGGTTTCCACATTTAGTAGATCCTGAGATTCCTGCTTGGTTTCACACACTGATGTACACCTCTTTTAAGTTTCAAATAAAACACGTTTGGTTGTGTAGTGACAGAGATCTCGCCTGTAGAATTCTGGGAAAAAACACCGCCCAACGTGGGGCTCGAACCCACGACCCTGAGATTAAGAGTCTCATGCTCTACCGACTGAGCTAGCCAGGCTTGGTTACTGTGATGTGACAAAAAGGCCACTCAAGCCAAGGAGTGCCCTACAAGCTATTAAAGTAGATCTAGGCTACCACATTCAGTACACTGAGATGCATGCTTGGTTTCACACATTGAGGAAAATGGGTAAGTAACCTTGAAGTAAAATGTGAAGCATTGGTTGTTCAGTGGTAGAATTCTCGCCTGCCACGCGGGAGGCCCGTGTTCGATTCCCGGCCAATGCAGTACTCAAGTTTTACTGAAATTATGGTATATTTTGTTAAAGAGTGTCTGGCTCTTTGCTTTTTGGTGGTGCAGGTATAGAATTCCACATACAATAAATTAATGGTAGAATCTTGTGGTTTAGTGGTAGAATTCCCATCTGCCAAGAGAGAGGTCTGGATCTGAAAAGGGAATAAACACCAAACAAATGTTGTACTAAAAGCATATGACTCTTAGCTTGGGAGTTTTATTTCTATTGACTAAGCTGGCCAGGCTTTGTTACAGTGTTGTAGCATCAAGGCAAGGCAACGCTTGCTCTTCAATCTACACTACTAAACCAAAGCAAAGTTTCCACATTCAGTAGATCCTGATATTCCTGCATGGTTTCACCCACTGATGTACACCTGAAACAGCGATATATTTTGTTAAAGAGTGCCTGGCTCTTTGCATTTTGGTGGTGCAGGTATAGAATTTAACATACAATGATTTAGTGGTAGAATCTTGTGGTTTAGTGGTAGAATTCTCGCCTGCCATGAGGGAGGCATGGATCTGAAAAGGGAATAAACACCACCCAATGTTGTGCTCAAAGCAAATGACTCTTAGATTTGGAGTCTTATTCGCTATTGACTCAGATAGCTAGGCTTTTTTACAGTGTTATGGCATCATGGCAAGGCAAGGATTGCCCTTCAATTTATAAAACCAAAGCAAGGTTTCCACATTTAGTAGATCCTGAGATTCCTGCTTGGTTTCACACACTGATGTACACCTCTTTTAAGTTTCAAATAAAACACGTTTGGTTGTGTAGTGACAGAGATCTCGCCTGTAGAATTCTGGGAAAAAACACCGCCCAACGTGGGGCTCGAACCCACGACCCTGAGATTAAGAGTCTCATGCTCTACCGACTGAGCTAGCCAGGCTTGGTTACTGTGATGTGACAAAAAGGCCACTCAAGCCAAGGAGTGCCCTACAAGCTATTAAAGTAGATCTAGGCTACCACATTCAGTACACTGAGATGCATGCTTGGTTTCACACATTGAGGAAAATGGGTAAGTAACCTTGAAGTAAAATGTGAAGCATTGGTTGTTCAGTGGTAGAATTCTCGCCTGCCACGCGGGAGGCCCGTGTTCGATTCCCGGCCAATGCAGTACTCAAGTTTTACTGAAATTATGGTATATTTTGTTAAAGAGTGGCTGGCTCTTTGCATTTTGGTGGTGCAGGTATAGAATTCCACATACAATAAATTAATGGTAGAATCTTGTGGTTTAGTGGTAGAATTCCCACCTGCCAAGAGAGAGGTCTGGATCTGAAAAGGGAATAAACACCAAACAAATGTTGTACTAAAAGCATATGACTCTTAGCTTGGGAGTTTTATTTCTATTGACTAAGCTGGCCAGGCTTTGTTACAGTGTTGTAGCATCAAGGCAAGGCAACGCTTGCTCTTCAATCTACACTACTAAACCAAAGCAAAGTTTCCACATTCAGTAGATCCTGATATTCCTGCATGGTTTCACCCACTGATGTACACCTGAAACAGCGATATATTTTGTTAAAGAGTGCCTGGCTCTTTGCATTTTGGTGGTGCAGGCATAGAATTCAACATACAATGATTTAGTGGTAGAATCTTGTGGTTTAGTGGTAGAATTCTCGCCTGCCATGAGGGAGGCATGGATCTGAAAAGGGAATAAACACCACCCAATGTTGTGCTCAAAGCAAATGACTCTTAGATTTGGAGTCTTATTCGCTATTGACTCAGATAGCTAGGCTTTTTTACAGTGTTATGGCATCATGGCAAGGCAAGGATTGCCCTTCAATTTATAAAACCAAAGCAAGGTTTCCACATTTAGTAGATCCTGAGATTCCTGCTTGGTTTCACACACTGATGTACACCTCTTTTAAGTTTCAAATAAAACACGTTTGGTTGTGTAGTGACAGAGATCTCGCCTGTAGAATTCTGGGAAAAAACACCGCCCAACGTGGAGCTCGAACCCACGACCCTGAGATTAAGAGTCTCATGCTCTACCGACTGAGCTAGCCAGGCTTGGTTACTGTGATGTGACAAAAAGGCCACTCAAGCCAAGGAGTGCCCTACAAGCTATTAAAGTAGATCTAGGCTACCACATTCAGTACACTGAGATGCATGCTTGGTTTCACACATTGAGGAAAATGGGTAAGTAACCTTGAAGTAAAATGTGAAGCATTGGTTGTTCAGTGGTAGAATTCTTGCCTGCCACGCGGGAGGCCCGGGTTCGATTCCCGGCCAATGCAGTACTCAAGTTTTACTGAAATGATGGTATATTTTGTTAAAGAGTGGCTGGCTCTTTGCATTTTGGTGGTGCAGGTATAGAATTCCACATACAATAAATTAATGGTAGAATCTTGTGGTTTAGTGGTAGAATTCCCACCTGCCAAGAGAGAGGTCTAGATGTGAAAAGGGAATAAACACCAAACAAATGTTGTACTAAAAGCATATGACTCTTAGCTTGGGAGTTTTATTTCTATTGACTAAGCTGGCCAGGCTTTGTTACAGTGTTGTAGCATCAAGGCAAGGCAACGCTTGCTCTTCAATCTACACTACTAAACCAAAGCAAAGTTTCCACATTCAGTAGATCCTGATATTCCTGCATGGTTTCACCCACTGATGTACACCTGAAACAGCGATATATTTTGTTAAAGAGTGCCTGGCTTTTTGCATTTTGGTGGTGCAGGCATAGAATTCAACATACAATGATTTAGTGGTAGAATCTTGTGGTTTAGTGGTAGAATTCTCGCCTGCCATGAGGGAGGCATGGATCTGAAAAGGGAATAAACACCACCCAATGTTGTGCTCAAAGCAAATGACTCTTAGATTTGGAGTCTTATTCGCTATTGACTCAGATAGCTAGGCTTTTTTACAGTGTTATGGCATCATGGCAAGGCAAGGATTGCCCTTCAATTTATAAAACCAAAGCAAGGTTTCCACATTTAGTAGATCCTGAGATTCCTGCTTGGTTTCACACACTGATGTACACCTCTTTTAAGTTTCAAATAAAACACGTTTGGTTGTGTAGTGACAGAGATCTCGCCTGTAGAATTCTGGGAAAAAACACCGCCCAACGTGGGGCTTGAACCCACGACCCTGAGATTAAGAGTCTCATGCTCTACCGACTGAGCTAGCCAGGCTTGGTTACTGTGATGTGACAAAAAGGCCACTCAAGCCAAGGAGTGCCCTACAAGCTATTAAAGTAGATCTAGGCTACCACATTCAGTACACTGAGATGCATGCTTGGTTTCACAAATTGAGGAAAATGGGTAAGTAACCGTGAAGTAAAATGTGAAACATTGGTTGTTCAGTGGTAGAATTCTCGGCTGCCACGCGGGAGGCCCGGGTTCGATTCCCGGCCAATGCAGTACTCAAGTTTTACTGAAATTATGGTATATTTTGTTAAAGAGTGTCTGGCTCTTTGCTTTTTGGTGGTGCAGGTATAGAATTCCACATACAATAAATTAATGGTAGAATCTTGTGGTTTAGTGGTAGAATTCCCATCTGCCAAGAGAGAGTTCTGGATCTGAAAAGGGAATAAACACCAAACAAATGTTGTACTAAAAGCATATGACTCTTAGCTTGGGAGTTTTATTTCTATTGACTAAGCTGGCCAGGCTTTGTTACAGTGTTGTAGCATCAAGGCAAGGCAACGCTTGCTCTTCAATCTACACTACTAAACCAAAGCAAAGTTTCCACATTCAGTAGATCCTGATATTCCTGCATGGTTTCACCCACTGATGTACACCTGAAACAGCGATATATTTTGTTAAAGAGTGCCTGGCTCTTTGCATTTTGGTGGTGCAGGTATAGAATTTAACATACAATGATTTAGTGGTAGAATCTTGTGGTTTAGTGGTAGAATTCTCGCCTGCCATGAGGGAGGCATGGATCTGAAAAGGGAATAAACACCACCCAATGTTGTGCTCAAAGCAAATGACTCTTAGATTTGGAGTCTTATTCGCTATTGACTCAGATAGCTAGGCTTTTTTACAGTGTTATGGCATCATGGCAAGGCAAGGATTGCCCTTCAATTTATAAAACCAAAGCAAGGTTTCCACATTTAGTAGATCCTGAGATTCCTGCTTGGTTTCACACACTGATGTACACCTCTTTTAAGTTTCAAATAAAACACGTTTGGTTGTGTAGTGACAGAGATCTCGCCTGTAGAATTCTGGGAAAAAACACCGCCCAACGTGGGGCTCGAACCCACGACCCTGAGATTAAGAGTCTCATGCTCTACCGACTGAGCTAGCCAGGCTTGGTTACTGTGATGTGACAAAAAGGCCACTCAAGCCAAGGAGTGCCCTACAAGCTATTAAAGTAGATCTAGGCTACCACATTCAGTACACTGAGATGCATGCTTGGTTTCACACATTGAGGAAAATGGGTAAGTAACCTTGAAGTAAAATGTGAAGCATTGGTTGTTCAGTGGTAGAATTCTCGCCTGCCACGCGGGAGGCCCGGGTTCGATTCCCGGGCAATGCAGTACTCAAGTTTTACTGAAATTATGGTATATTTTGTTAAAGAGTGTCTGGCTCTTTGCTTTTTGGTGGTGCAGGTATAGAATTCCACATACAATAAATTAATGGTAGAATCTTGTGGTTTAGTGGTAGAATTCCCATCTGCCAAGAGAGAGGTCTGGATCTGAAAAGGGAATAAACACCAAACAAATGTTGTACTAAAAGCATATGACTCTTAGCTTGGGAGTTTTATTTCTATTGACTAAGCTGGCCAGGCTTTGTTACAGTGTTGTAGCATCAAGGCAAGGCAACGCTTGCTCTTCAATCTACACTACTAAACCAAAGCAAAGTTTCCACATTCAGTAGATCCTGATATTCCTGCATGGTTTCACCCACTGATGTACACCTGAAACAGCGATATATTTTGTTAAAGAGTGCCTGGCTCTTTGCATTTTGGTGGTGCAGGTATAGAATTTAACATACAATGATTTAGTGGTAGAATCTTGTGGTTTAGTGGTAGAATTCTCGCCTGCCATGAGGGAGGCATGGATCTGAAAAGGGAATAAACACCACCCAATGTTGTGCTCAAAGCAAATGACTCTTAGATTTGGAGTCTTATTCGCTATTGACTCAGATAGCTAGGCTTTTTTACAGTGTTATGGCATCATGGCAAGGCAAGGATTGCCCTTCAATTTATAAAACCAAAGCAAGGTTTCCACATTTAGTAGATCCTGAGATTCCTGCTTGGTTTCACACACTGATGTACACCTCTTTTAAGTTTCAAATAAAACACGTTTGGTTGTGTAGTGACAGAGATCTCGCCTGTAGAATTCTGGGAAAAAACACCGCCCAACGTGGGGCTCGAACCCACGACCCTGAGATTAAGAGTCTCATGCTCTACCGACTGAGCTAGCCAGGCTTGGTTACTGTTGTGTGACAAAAAGGCCACTCAAGCCAAGGAGTGCCCTACAAGCTATTAAAGTAGATCTAGGCTACCACATTCAGTACACTGAGATGCATGCTTGGTTTCACAAATTGAGGAAAATGGGTAAGTAACCGTGAAGTAAAATGTGAAGCATTGGTTGTTCAGTGGTAGAATTCTCGCCTGCCACGCGGGAGGCCCGGGTTCGATTCCCGGCCAATGCAGTACTCAAGTTTTACTGAAATGATGGTATATTTTGTTAAAGAGTGGCTGGCTCTTTGCATTTTGGTGGTGCAGGTATAGAATTCCACATACAATAAATTAATGGTAGAATCTTGTGGTTTAGTGGTAGAATTCCCATCTGCCAAGAGAGAGGTCTGGATCTGAAAAGGGAATAAACACCAAACAAATGTTGTACTAAAAGCATATGACTCTTAGCTTGGGAGTTTTATTTCTATTGACTAAGCTGGCCAGGCTTTGTTACAGTGTTGTAGCATCAAGGCAAGGCAACGCTTGCTCTTCAATCTACACTACTAAACCAAAGCAAAGTTTCCACATTCAGTAGATCCTGATATTCCTGCATGGTTTCACCCACTGATGTACACCTGAAACAGCGATATATTTTGTTAAAGAGTGCCTGGCTCTTTGCATTTTGGTGGTGCAGGTATAGAATTTAACATACAATGATTTAGTGGTAGAATCTTGTGGTTTAGTGGTAGAATTCTCGCCTGCCATGAGGGAGGCATGGATCTGAAAAGGGAATAAACACCACCCAATGTTGTGCTCAAAGCAAATGACTCTTAGATTTGGAGTCTTATTCGCTATTGACTCAGATAGCTAGGCTTTTTTACAGTGTTATGGCATCATGGCAAGGCAAGGATTGCCCTTCAATTTATAAAACCAAAGCAAGGTTTCCACATTTAGTAGATCCTGAGATTCCTGCTTGGTTTCACACACTGATGTACACCTCTTTTAAGTTTCAAATAAAACACGTTTGGTTGTGTAGTGACAGAGATCTCGCCTGTAGAATTCTGGGAAAAAACACCGCCCAACATGGGGCTCGAACCCACGACCCTGAGATTAAGAGTCTCATGCTCTACCGACTGAGCTAGCCAGGCTTGGTTACTGTGATGTGACAAAAAGGCCACTCAAGCCAAGGAGTGCCCTACAAGCTATTAAAGTAGATCTAGGCTACCACATTCAGTACACTGAGATGCATGCTTGGTTTCACACATTGAGGAAAATGGGTAAGTAACCTTGAAGTAAAATGTGAAGCATTGGTTGTTCAGTGGTAGAATTCTCGCCTGCCACGCGGGAGGCCCGGGTTCGATTCCCGGCCAATGCAGTACTCAAGTTTTACTGAAATGATGGTATATTTTGTTAAAGAGTGGCTGGCTCTTTGCATTTTGGTGGTGCAGGTATAGAATTCCACATACAATAAATTAATGGTAGAATCTTGTGGTTTAGTGGTAGAATTCCCACCTGCCAAGAGAGAGGTCTGGATCTGAAAAGGGAATAAACACCAAACAAATGTTGTACTAAAAGCATATGACTCTTAGCTTGGGAGTTTTATTTCTATTGACTAAGCTGGCCAGGCTTTGTTACAGTGTTGTAGCATCAAGGCAAGGCAACGCTTGCTCTTCAATCTACACTACTAAACCAAAGCAAAGTTTCCACATTCAGTAGATCCTGATATTCCTGCATTGTTTCACCCACTGATGTACACCTGAAACAGCGATATATTTTGTTAAAGAGTGCCTGGCTCTTTGCATTTTGGTGGTGCAGGCATAGAATTCAACATACAATGATTTAGTGGTAGAATCTTGTGGTTTAGTGGTAGAATTCTCGCCTGCCATGAGGGAGGCATGGATCTGAAAAGGGAATAAACACCACCCAATGTTGTGCTCAAAGCAAATGACTCTTAGATTTGGAGTCTTATTCGCTATTGACTCAGATAGCTAGGCTTTTTTACAGTGTTATGGCATCATGGCAAGGCAAGGATTGCCCTTCAATTTATAAAACCAAAGCAAGGTTTCCACATTTAGTAGATCCTGAGATTCCTGCTTGGTTTCACACACTGATGTACACCTCTTTTAAGTTTCAAATAAAACACGTTTGGTTGTGTAGTGACAGAGATCTCACCTGTAGAATTCTGGGAAAAAACACCGCCCAACGTGGGGCTCGAACCCACGACCCTGAGATTAAGAGTCTCATGCTCTACCGACTGAGCTAGCCAGGCTTGGTTACTGTGATGTGACAAAAAGGCCACTCAAGCCAAGGAGTGCCCTACAAGCTATTAAAGTAGATCTAGGCTACCACATTCAGTACACTGAGATGCATGCTTGGTTTTACACATTGAGGAAAATGGGTAAGTAACCGTGAAGTAAAATGTGAAGCATTGGTTGTTCAGTGGTAGAATTCTCGCCTGCCACGCGGGAGGCCCGGGTTCGATTCCCGGCCAATGCAGTACTCAAGTTTTACTGAAATTATGGTATATTTTGTTAAAGAGTGCCTGGCTCTTTGCATTTTGGTGGTGCAGGTATAGAATTCCACATACAATAAATTAATGGTAGAATCTTGTGGTTTAGTGGTAGAATTCCCACCTGCCAAGAGAGAGGTCTGGATCTGAAAAGGGAATAAACACCAAACAAATGTTGTACTAAAAGCATATGACTCTTAGCTTGGGAGTTTTATTTCTATTGACTAAGCTGGCCAGGCTTTGTTACAGTGTTGTAGCATCAAGGCAAGGCAACGCTTGCTCTTCAATCTACACTATTAAACCAAAGCAAAGTTTCCACATTCAGTAGATCCTGATATTCCTGCATGGTTTCACCCACTGATGTACACCTGAAACAGCGATATATTTTGTTAAAGAGTGCCTGGCTCTTTGCATTTTGGTGGTGCAGGTATAGAATTTAACATACAATGATTTAGTGGTAGAATCTTGTGGTTTAGTGGTAGAATTCTCGCCTGCCATGAGGGAGGCATGGATCTGAAAAGGGAATAAACACCACCCAATGTTGTGCTCAAAGCAAATGACTCTTAGATTTGGAGTCTTATTCGCTATTGACTCAGATAGCTAGGCTTTTTTACAGTGTTATGGCATCATGGCAAGGCAAGGATTGCCCTTCAATTTATAAAACCAAAGCAAGGTTTCCACATTTAGTAGATCCTGAGATTCCTGCTTGGTTTCACACACTGATGTACACCTCTTTTAAGTTTCAAATAAAACACGTTTGGTTGTGTAGTGACAGAGATCTCGCCTGTAGAATTCTGGGAAAAAACACCGCCCAACGTGGGGCTCGAACCCACGACCCTGAGATTAAGAGTCTCATGCTCTACCGACTGAGCTAGCCAGGCTTGGTTACTGTGATGTGACAAAAAGGCCACTCAAGCCAAGGAGTGCCCTACAAGCTATTAAAGTAGATCTAGGCTACCACATTCAGTACACTGAGATGCATGCTTGGTTTCACACATTGAGGAAAATGGGTAAGTAACCTTGAAGTAAAATGTGAAGCATTGGTTGTTCAGTGGTAGAATTCTTGCCTTCCACGCGGGAGGCCCGGGTTCGATTCCCGGCCAATGCAGTACTCAAGTTTTACTGAAATGATGGTATATTTTGTTAAAGAGTGGCTGGCTCTTTGCATTTTGGTGGTGCAGGTATAGAATTCCACATACAATAAATTAATGGTAGAATCTTGTGGTTTAGTGGTAGAATTCCCACCTGCCAAGAGAGAGGTCTGGATCTGAAAAGGGAATAAACACCAAACAAATGTTGTACTAAAAGCATATGACTCTTAGCTTGGGAGTTTTATTTCTATTGACTAAGCTGGCCAGGCTTTGTTACAGTGTTGTAGCATCAAGGCAAGGCAACGCTTGCTCTTCAATCTACACTACTAAACCAAAGCAAAGTTTCCACATTCAGTAGATCCTGATATTCCTGCATGGTTTCACCCACTGATGTACACCTGAAACAGCGATATATTTTGTTAAAGAGTGCCTGGCTCTTTGCATTTTGGTGGTGCAGGCATAGAATTCAACATACAATGATTTAGTGGTAGAATCTTGTGGTTTAGTGGTAGAATTCTCGCCTGCCATGAGGGAGGCATGGATCTGAAAAGGGAATAAACACCACCCAATGTTGTGCTCAAAGCAAATGACTCTTAGATTTGGAGTCTTATTCGCTATTGACTCAGATAGCTAGGCTTTTTTACAGTGTTATGGCATCATGGCAAGGCAAGGATTGCCCTTCAATTTATAAAACCAAAGCAAGGTTTCCACATTTAGTAGATCCTGAGATTCCTGCTTGGTTTCACACACTGATGTACACCTCTTTTAAGTTTCAAATAAAACACGTTTGGTTGTGTAGTGACAGAGATCTCGCCTGTAGAATTCTGGGAAAAAACACCGCCCAACGTGGGGCTTGAACCCACGACCCTGAGATTAAGAGTCTCATGCTCTACCGACTGAGCTAGCCAGGCTTGGTTACTGTGATGTGACAAAAAGGCCACTCAAGCCAAGGAGTGCCCTACAAGCTATTAAAGTAGATCTAGGCTACCACATTCAGTACACTGAGATGCATGCTTGGTTTCACACATTGAGGAAAATGGGTAAGTAACCTTGAAGTAAAATGTGAAGCATTGGTTGTTCAGTGGTAGAATTCTCGTCTGCCACGCGGGAGGCCCGGGTTCGATTCCCGGCCAATGCACTACTCAAGTTTTACTGAAATTATGGTATATTTTGTTCAAGAGTGGCTGGCTCTTTGCATTTTGGTGGTGCAGGTATAGAATTCCACATACAATAAATTAATGGTAGAATCTTGTGGTTTAGTGGTAGAATTCCCACCTGCCAAGAGAGAGGTCTGGATCTGAAAAGGGAATAAACACCAAACAAATGTTGTACTAAAAGCATATGACTCTTAGCTTGGGAGTTTTATTTCTATTGACTAAGCTGGCCAGGCTTTGTTACAGTGTTGTAGCATCAAGGCAAGGCAACGCTTGCTCTTCAATCTACACTACTAAACCAAAGCAAAGTTTCCACATTCAGTAGATCCTGATATTCCTGCATGGTTTCACCCACTGATGTACACCTGAAACAGCGATATATTTTGTTAAAGAGTGCCTGGCTCTTTGCATTTTGGTGGTGCAGGTATAGAATTTAACATACAATGATTTAGTGGTAGAATCTTGTGGTTTAGTGGTAGAATTCTCGCCTGCCATGAGGGAGGCATGGATCTGAAAAGGGAATAAACACCACCCAATGTTGTGCTCAAAGCAAATGACTCTTAGATTTGGAGTCTTATTCGCTATTGACTCAGATAGCTAGGCTTTTTTACAGTGTTATGGCATCATGGCAAGGCAAGGATTGCCCTTCAATTTATAAAACCAAAGCAAGGTTTCCACATTTAGTAGATCCTGAGATTCCTGCTTGGTTTCACACACTGATGTACACCTCTTTTAAGTTTCAAATAAAACACGTTTGGTTGTGTAGTGACAGAGATCTCGCCTGTAGAATTCTGGGAAAAAACACCGCCCAACGTGGGGCTCGAACCCACGACCCTGAGATTAAGAGTCTCATGCTCTACCGACTGAGCTAGCCAGGCTTGGTTACTGTGATGTGACAAAAAGGCCACTCAAGCCAAGGAGTGCCCTACAAGCTATTAAAGTAGATCTAGGCTACCACATTCAGTACACTGAGATGCATGCTTGGTTTCACACATTGAGGAAAATGGGTAAGTAACCTTGAAGTAAAATGTGAAGCATTGGTTGTTCAGTGGTAGAATTCTCGCCTGCCACGCGGGAGGCCCGGGTTCGATTCCCGGCCAATGCAGTACTCAAGTTTTACTGAAATTATGGTATATTTTGTTAAAGAGTGGCTGGCTCTTTGCATTTTGGTGGTGCAGGTATAGAATTCCACATACAATAAATTAATGGTAGAATCTTGTGGTTTAGTGGTAGAATTCCCACCTGCCAAGAGAGAGGTCTGGATCTGAAAAGGGAATAAACACCAAACAAATGTTGTACTAAAAGCATATGACTCTTAGCTTGGGAGTTTTATTTCTATTGACTAAGCTGGCCAGGCTTTGTTACAGTGTTGTAGCATCAAGGCAAGGCAACGCTTGCTCTTCAATCTACACTATTAAACCAAAGCAAAGTTTCCACATTCAGAAGATCCTGATATTCCTGCATGGTTTCACCCACTGATGTACACCTGAAACAGCGATATATTTTGTTAAAGAGTGCCTGGCTCTTTGCATTTTGGTGGTGCAGGTATAGAATTTAACATACAATGATTTAGTGGTAGAATCTTGTGGTTTAGTGGTAGAATTCTCGCCTGCCATGAGGGAGGCATGGATCTGAAAAGGGAATAAACACCACCCAATGTTGTGCTCAAAGCAAATGACTCTTAGATTTGGAGTCTTATTCGCTATTGACTCAGATAGCTAGGCTTTTTTACAGTGTTATGGCATCATGGCAAGGCAAGGATTGCCCTTCAATTTATAAAACCAAAGCAAGGTTTCCACATTTAGTAGATCCTGAGATTCCTGCTTGGTTTCACACACTGATGTACACCTCTTTTAAGTTTCAAATAAAACACGTTTGGTTGTGTAGTGACAGAGATCTCGCCTGTAGAATTCTGGGAAAAAACACCGCCCAACGTGGGGCTCGAACCCACGACCCTGAGATTAAGAGTCTCATGCTCTACCGACTGAGCTAGCCAGGCTTGGTTACTGTGATGTGACAAAAAGGCCACTCAAGCCAAGGAGTGCCCTACAAGCTATTAAAGTAGATCTAGGCTACCACATTCAGTACACTGAGATGCATGCTTGGTTTCACACATTGAGGAAAATGGGTAAGTAACCTTGAAGTAAAATGTGAAGCATTGGTTGTTCAGTGGTAGAATTCTCGCCTACCACGCGGGAGGCCCGGGTTCGATTCCCGGCCAATGCAGTACTCAAGTTTTACTGAAATTATGGTATATTTTGTTAAAGAGTGGCTGGCTCTTTGCATTTTGGTGGTGCAGGTATAGAATTCCACATACAATAAATTAATGGTAGAATCTTGTGGTTTAGTGGTAGAATTCCCACCTCAAAAGAGAGAGGTCTGGATCTGAAAAGGGAATAAACACCAAACAAATGTTGTACTAAAAGCATATGACTCTTAGCTTGGGAGTTTTATTTCTATTGACTAAGCTGGCCAGGCTTTGTTACAGTGTTGTAGCATCAAGGCAAGGCAACGCTTGCTCTTCAATCTACACTACTAAACCAAAGCAAAGTTTCCACATTCAGTAGATCCTGATATTCCTGCATGGTTTCACCCACTGATGTACACCTGAAACAGCGATATATTTTGTTAAAGAGTGCATGGCTCTTTGCATTTTGGTGGTGCAGGCATAGAATTCAACATACAATGATTTAGTGGTAGAATCTTGTGGTTTAGTGGTAGAATTCTCGCCTGCCATGAGGGAGGCATGGATCTGAAAAGGGAATAAACACCACCCAATGTTGTGCTCAAAGCAAATGACTCTTAGATTTGGAGTCTTATTCGCTATTGAATCAGATAGCTAGGCTTTTTTACAGTGTTATGGCATCATGGCAGGGCAAGGATTGCCCTTCAATTTATAAAACCAAAGCAAGGTTTCCACATTTAGTAGATCCTGAGATTCCTGCTTGGTTTCACACACTGATGTACACCTCTTTTAAGTTTCAAATAAAACACGTTTGGTTGTGTAGTGACAGAGATCTCGCCTGTAGAATTCTGGGAAAAAACACCGCCCAACGTGGGGCTCGAACCCACGACCCTGAGATTAAGAGTCTCATGCTCTACCGACTGAGCTAGCCAGGCTTGGTTACTGTGATGTGACAAAAAGGCCACTCAAGCCAAGGAGTGCCCTACAAGCTATTAAAGTAGATCTAGGCTACCACATTCAGTACACTGAGATGCATGCTTGGTTTCACACATTGAGGAAAATGGGTAAGTAACGTTGAAGTAAAATGTGAAGCATTGGTTGTTCAGTGGTAGAATTCTCGCCTGCCACGCGGGAGGCCCGGGTTCGATTCCCGGCCAATGCAGTACTCAAGTTTTACTGAAATTATGGTATATTTTGTTAAAGAGTGGCTGGCTCTTTGCATTTTGGTGGTGCAGGTATAGAATTCCACATACAATAAATTAATGGTAGAATCTTGTGGTTTAGTGGTAGAATTCCCACCTGCCAAGAGAGAGGTCTGGATCTGAAAAGGGAATAAACACCAAACAAATGTTGTACTAAAAGCATATGACTCTTAGCTTGGGAGTTTTATTTCTATTGACTAAGCTGGCCAGGCTTTGTTACAGTGTTGTAGCATCAAGGCAAGGCAACGCTTGCTCTTCAATCTACACTACTAAACCAAAGCAAAGTTTCCACATTCAGTAGATCCTGATATTCCTGCATGGTTTCACCCACTGATGTACACCTGAAACAGCGATATATTTTGTTAAAGAGTGCATGGCTCTTTGCATTTTGGTGGTGCAGGCATAGAATTCAACATACAATGATTTAGTGGTAGAATCTTGTGGTTTAGTGGTAGAATTCTCACCTGCCATGAGGGAGGCATGGATCTGAAAAGGGAATAAACACCACCCAATGTTGTGCTCAAAGCAAATGACTCTTAGATTTGGAGTCTTATTCGCTATTGAATCAGATAGCTAGGCTTTTTTACAGTGTTATGGCATCATGGCAGGGCAAGGATTGCCCTTCAATTTATAAAACCAAAGCAAGGTTTCCACATTTAGTAGATCCTGAGATTCCTGCTTGGTTTCACACACTGATGTACACCTCTTTTAAGTTTCAAATAAAACACGTTTGGTTGTGTAGTGACAGAGATCTCGCCTGTAGAATTCTGGGAAAAAACACCGCCCAACGTGGGGCTCGAACCCACGACCCTGAGATTAAGAGTCTCATGCTCTACCGACTGAGCTAGCCAGGCTTGGTTACTGTGATGTGACAAAAAGGCCACTCAAGCCAAGGAGTGCCCTACAAGCTATTAAAGTAGATCTAGGCTACCACATTCAGTACACTGAGATGCATGCTTGGTTTCACACATTGAGGAAAATGGGTAAGTAACCTTGAAGTAAAATGTGAAGCATTGGTTGTTCAGTGGTAGAATTCTCGCCTGCCACGCGGGAGGCCCGGGTTCGATTCCCGGCCAATGCAGTACTCAAGTTTTACTGAAATTATGGTATATTTTGTTAAAGAGTGGCTGGCTCTTTGCATTTTGGTGGTGCAGGTATAGAATTCCACATACAATAAATTAATGGTAGAATCTTGTGGTTTAGTGGTAGAATTCCCACCTGCCAAGAGAGAGGTCTGGATCTGAAAAGGGAATAAACACCAAACAAATGTTGTACTAAAAGCATATGACTCTTAGCTTGGGAGTTTTATTTCTATTGACTAAGCTGGCCAGGCTTTGTTACAGTGTTGTAGCATCAAGGCAAGGCAACGCTTGCTCTTCAATCTACACTACTAAACCAAAGCAAAGTTTCCACATTCAGTAGATCCTGATATTCCTGCATGGTTTCACCCACTGATGTACACCTGAAACAGCGATATATTTTGTTAAAGAGTGCCTGGCTCTTTGCATTTTGGTGGTGCAGACATAGAATTCAACATACAATGATTTAGTGGTAGAATCTTGTGGTTTAGTGGTAGAATTCTCGCCTGCCATGAGGGAGGCATGGATCTGAAAAGGGAATAAACACCACCCAATGTTGTGCTCAAAGCAAATGACTCTTAGATTTGGAGTCTTATTCGCTATTGACTCAGATAGCTAGGCTTTTTTACAGTGTTATGGCATCATGGCAAGGCAAGGATTGCCCTTCAATTTATAAAACCAAAGCAAGGTTTCCACATTTAGTAGATCCTGAGATTCCTGCTTGGTTTCACACACTGATGTACACCTCTTTTAAGTTTCAAATAAAACACGTTTGGTTGTGTAGTGACAGAGATCTCGCCTGTAGAATTCTGGGAAAAAACACCGCCCAACGTGGGGCTCGAACCCACGACCCTGAGATTAAGAGTCTCATGCTCTACCGACTGAGCTAGCCAGGCTTGGTTACTGCGATGTGACAAAAAGGCCACTCAAGCCAAGGAGTGCCCTACAAGCTATTGAAGTAGATCTAGGCTACCACATTCAGTACACTGAGATGCATGCTTGGTTTCACACATTGAGGAAAATGGGTAAGTAACCGTGAAGTAAAATGTGAAGCATTGGTTGTTCAGTGGTAGAATTCTCGCCTGCCACGCGGGAGGCCCTGGCTCGATTCCCGGCCGATGCAGTACTCAAGTTTTACTGAAATTATGGTATATTTTGTTAAAGAGTGCCTGGCTCTTTGCATTTTGGTGGTGCAGGTATAGAATTCCACATACAATAAATTAATGGTAGAATCTTGTGGTTTAGTGGTAGAATTCCCACCTGCCAAGAGAGAGGTCTGGATCTGAAAAGGGAATAAACACCAAACAAATGTTGTACTAAAAGCATATGACTCTTAGCTTGGGAGTTTTATTTCTATTGACTAAGCTGGCCAGGCTTTGTTACAGTGTTGTAGCATCAAGGCAAGGCAACGCTTGCTCTTCAATCTACACTATTAAACCAAAGCAAAGTTTCCACATTCAGTAGATCCTGATATTCCTGCATGGTTTCACCCACTGATGTACACCTGAAACAGCGATATATTTTGTTAAAGAGTGCCTGGCTCTTTGCATTTTGGTGGTGCAGGTATAGAATTTAACATACAATGATTTAGTGGTAGAATCTTGTGGTTTAGTGGTAGAATTCTCGCCTGCCATGAGGGAGGCATGGATCTGAAAAGGGAATAAACACCACCCAATGTTGTGCTCAAAGCAAATGACTCTTAGATTTGGAGTCTTATTCGCTATTGACTCAGATAGCTAGGCTTTTTTACAGTGTTATGGCATCATGGCAAGGCAAGGATTGCCCTTCAATTTATAAAACCAAAGCAAGGTTTCCACATTTAGTAGATCCTGAGATTCCTGCTTGGTTTCACACACTGATGTACACCTCTTTTAAGTTTCAAATAAAACACGTTTGGTTGTGTAGTGACAGAGATCTCGCCTGTAGAATTCTGGGAAAAAACACCACCCAACGTGGGGCTCGAACCCACGACCCTGAGATTAAGAGTCTCATGCTCTACCGACTGAGCTAGCCAGGCTTGGTTACTGTGATGTGACAAAAAGGCCACTCAAGCCAAGGAGTGCCCTACAAGCTATTAAAGTAGATCTAGGCTACCACATTCAGTACACTGAGATGCATGCTTGGTTTCACACATTGAGGAAAATGGGTAAGTAACCCTGAAGTAAAATGTGAAGCATTGGTTGTTCAGTGGTAGAATTCTCGCCTGCCACGCGGGAGGCCCGGGTTCGATTCCCGGCCAATGCAGTACTCAAGTTTTACTGAAATTATGGTATATTTTGTTAAAGAGTGGCTGGCTCTTTGCATTTTGGTGGTGCAGGTATAGAATTCCACATACAATAAATTAATGGTAGAATCTTGTGGTTTAGTGGTAGAATTCCCACCTGCCAAGAGAGAGGTCTGGATCTGAAAAGGGAATAAACACCAAACAAATGTTGTACTAAAAGCATATGACTCTTAGCTTGGGTGTTTTATTTCTATTGACTAAGCTGGCCAGGCTTTGTTACAGTGTTGTAGCATCAAGGCAAGGCAACGCTTGCTCTTCAATCTACACTATTAAACCAAAGCAAAGTTTCCACATTCAGTAGATCCTGATATTCCTGCATGGTTTCACCCACTGATGTACACCTGAAACAGCGATATATTTTGTTAAAGAGTGCCTGGCTCTTTGCATTTTGGTGGTGCAGGTATAGAATTTAACATACAATGATTTAGTGGTAGAATCTTGTGGTTTAGTGGTAGAATTCTCGCCTGCCATGAGGGAGGCATGGATCTGAAAAGGGAATAAACACCACCCAATGTTGTGCTCAAAGCAAATGACTCTTAGATTTGGAGTCTTATTCGCTATTGACTCAGATAGCTAGGCTTTTTTACAGTGTTATGGCATCATGGCAAGGCAAGGATTGCCCTTCAATTTATAAAACCAAAGCAAGGTTTCCACATTTAGTAGATCCTGAGATTCCTGCTTGGTTTCACACACTGATGTACACCTCTTTTAAGTTTCAAATAAAACACGTTTGGTTGTGTAGTGACAGAGATCTCGCCTGTAGAATTCTGGGAAAAAACACCGCCCAATGTGGGGCTCGAACCCACGACCCTGAGATTAAGAGTCTCATGCTCTACCGACTGAGCTAGCCAGGCTTGGTTACTGTGATGTGACAAAAAGGCCACTCAAGCCAAGGAGTGCCCTACAAGCTATTAAAGTAGATCTAGGCTACCACATTCAGTACACTGAGATGCATGCTTGGTTTCACACATTGAGGAAAATGGGTAAGTAACCTTGAAGTAAAATGTGATGCATTGGTTGTTCAGTGGTAGAATTCTCGCCTGCCACGCGGGAGGCCCGGGTTCGATTCCCGGCCAATGCAGTACTCAAGTTTTACTGAAATTATGGTATATTTTGTTAAAGAGTGGCTGGCTCTTTGCATTTTGGTGGTGCAGGTATAGAATTCCACATACAATAAATTAATGGTAGAATCTTGTGGTTTAGTGGTAGAATTCCCACCTGTAAAGAGAGAGGTCTGGATCTGAAAAGGGAATAAACACCAAACAAATGTTGTACTAAAAGCATATGACTCTTAGCTTGGGAGTTTTATTTTATTGACTAAGCTGGCCAGGCTTTGTTACAGTGTTGTAGCATCAAGGCAAGGCAACGCTTGCTCTTCAATCTACACTATTAAACCAAAGCAAAGTTTCCACATTCAGTAGATCCTGATATTCCTGCATGGTTTCACCCACTGATGTACACCTGAAACAGCGATATATTTTGTTAAAGAGTGCCTGGCTCTTTGCATTTTGGTGGTGCAGGTATAGAATTTAACATACAATGATTTAGTGGTAGAATCTTGTGGTTTAGTGGTAGAATTCTCGCCTGCCATGAGGGAGGCATGGATCTGAAAAGGGAATAAACACCCCCCAATGTTGTGCTCAAAGCAAATGACTCTTAGATTTGGAGTCTTATTCGCTATTGACTCAGATAGCTAGGCTTTTTTACAGTGTTATGGCATCATGGCAAGGCAAGGATTGCCCTTCAATTTATAAAACCAAAGCAAGGTTTCCACATTTAGTAGATCCTGAGATTCCTGCTTGGTTTCACACACTGATGTACACCTCTTTTAAGTTTCAAATAAAACACGTTTGGTTGTGTAGTGACAGAGATCTCGCCTGTAGAATTCTGGGAAAAAACACCGCCCAACGTGGGGCTCGAACCCACGACCCTGAGATTAAGAGTCTCATGCTCTACCGACTGAGCTAGCCAGGCTTGGTTACTGTGATGTGACAAAAAGGCCACTCAAGCCAAGGAGTGCCCTACAAGCTATTAAAGTAGATCTAGGCTACCACATTCAGTACACTGAGATGCATGCTTGGTTTCACACATTGAGGAAAATGGGTAAGTAACCTTGAAGTAAAATGTGATGCATTGGTTGTTCAGTGGTAGAATTCTCGCCTGCCACGCGGGAGGCCCGGGTTCGATTCCCGGCCAATGCAGTACTCAAGTTTTACTGAAATTATGGTATATTTTGTTAAAGAGTGGCTGGCTCTTTGCATTTTGGTGGTGCAGGTATAGAATTCCACATACAATAAATTAATGGTAGAATCTTGTGGTTTAGTGGTAGAATTCCCACCTGTAAAGAGAGAGGTCTGGATCTGAAAAGGGAATAAACACCAAACAAATGTTGTACTAAAAGCATATGACTCTTAGCTTGGGAGTTTTATTTTATTGACTAAGCTGGCCAGGCTTTGTTACAGTGTTGTAGCATCAAGGCAAGGCAACGCTTGCTCTTCAATCTACACTATTAAACCAAAGCAAAGTTTCCACATTCAGTAGATCCTGATATTCCTGCATGGTTTCACCCACTGATGTACACCTGAAACAGCGATATATTTTGTTAAAGAGTGCCTGGCTCTTTGCATTTTGGTGGTGCAGGTATAGAATTTAACATACAATGATTTAGTGGTAGAATCTTGTGGTTTAGTGGTAGAATTCTCGCCTGCCATGAGGGAGGCATGGATCTGAAAAGGGAATAAACACCCCCCAATGTTGTGCTCAAAGCAAATGACTCTTAGATTTGGAGTCTTATTCGCTATTGACTCAGATAGCTAGGCTTTTTTACAGTGTTATGGCATCATGGCATGGCAAGGATTGCCCTTCAATTTATAAAACCAAAGCAAGGTTTCCACATTTAGTAGATCCTGAGATTCCTGCTTGGTTTCACACACTGATGTACACCTCTTTTAAGTTTCAAATAAAACACGTTTGGTTGTGTAGTGACAGAGATCTCGCCTGTAGAATTCTGGGAAAAAACACCGCCCAACGTGGGGCTCGAACCCACGACCCTGAGATTAAGAGTCTCATGCTCTACCGACTGAGCTAGCCAGGCTTGGTTACTGTGATGTGACAAAAAGGCCACTCAAGCCAAGGAGTGCCCTACAAGCTATTAAAGTAGATCTAGGCTACCACATTCAGTACACTGAGATGCATGCTTGGTTTCACACATTGAGGAAAATGGGTAAGTAACCTTGAAGTAAAATGTGAAGCATTGGTTGTTCAGTGGTAGAATTCTCGCCTGCCACGCGGGAGGCCTGGGTTCGATTCCCGGCCAATGCAGTACTCAAGTTTTACTGAAATTATGGTATATTTTGTTAAATAGAGTGGCTGGCTCTTTGCATTTTGGTGGTGCAGGTATAGAATTCCACATACAATAAATTAATGGTAGAATCTTGTGGTTTAGTGGTAGAATTCCCACCTGCCAAGAGAGAGGTCTGGATCTGAAAAGGGAATAAACACCAAACAAATGTTGTACTAAAAGCATATGACTCTTAGCTTGGGAGTTTTATTTCTATTGACTAAGCTGGCCAGGCTTTGTTACAGTGTTGTAGCATCAAGGCAAGGCAACGCTTGCTCTTCAATCTACACTATTAAACCAAAGCAAAGTTTCCACATTCAGTAGATCCTGATATTCCTGCATGGTTTCACCCACTGATGTACACCTGAAACAGCAATATATTTTGTTAAAGAGTGCCTGGCTCTTTGCATTTTGGTGGTGCAGGTATAGAATTTAACATACAATGATTTAGTGGTAGAATCTTGTGGTTTAGTGGTAGAATTCTCGCCTGCCATGAGGGAGGCATGGATCTGAAAAGGGAATAAACACCACCCAATGTTGTGCTCAAAGCAAATGACTCTTAGATTTGGAGTCTTATTCGCTATTGACTCAGATAGCTAGGCTTTTTTACAGTGTTATGGCATCATGGCAAGGCAAGGATTGCCCTTCAATCTATAAAACCAAAGCAAGGTTTCCACATTTAGTAGATCCTGAGATTCCTGCTTGGTTTCACACACTGATGTACACCTCTTTTAAGTTTCAAATAAAACACGTTTGGTTGTGTAGTGACAGAGATCTCGCCTGTAGAATTCTGGGAAAAAACACGGCCCAATGTGGGGCTCGAACCCATGACCCTGAGATTAAGAGTCTCATGCTCTACCGACTGAGCTAGCCAGGCTTGGTTACTGTGATTTGACAAAAAGGCCACTCAAGCCAAGGAGTGCAATACAAGCTATTAAAGTAGATCTAGGCTACCACATTCAGTACACTGAGATGCATGCTTGGTTTCACACATTGAGGAAAATGGGTAAGTAACCGTGAAGTAAAATGTGAAGCATTGGTTGTTCAGTGGTAGAATTCTCGCCTGCCACGCAGGAGGCCCGGGTTCGATTACCGGCCAATGCAGTACTCAAGTTTTACTGAAATTATGGTATATTTTGTTAAAGAGTGTCTGGCTCTTTGCATTTTGGTGGTGCAGGTATAGAATTCCACATACAATAAATTAATGGTAGAATCTTGTGGTTTAGTGGTAGAATTCCCACCTGCCAAGAGAGAGGTCTGGATCTGAAAAGGGAATAAACACCAAACAAATGTTGTACTAAAAGCATATGACTCTTAGCTTGGGAGTTTTATTTCTATTGACTAAGCTGGCCAGGCTTTGTTACAGTGTTGTAGCATCAAGGCAAGGCAACGCTTGCTCTTCAATCTACACTACTAAATCAAAGCAAAGTTTCCACATTCAGTAGATCCTGATATTCCTGCATGGTTTCACCCACTGATGTACACCTGAAACAGCGATATATTTTGTTAAATAGTGCATGGCTCTTTGCATTTTGGTGGTGCAGGCATAGAATTCAACATACAATGATTTAGTTATAGAATCTTGTGGTTTAGTGGTAGAATTCTCGCCTGCCATGAGGGAGGCATGGATCTGAAAAGGGAATAAACACCACCCAATGTTGTGCTCAAAGCAAATGACTCTTAGATTTGGAGTCTTATTCGCTATTGACTCAGATAGCTAGGCTTTTTTACAGTGTTATGGCATCATGGCAAGGCAAGGATTGCCCTTCAATCTATAAAACCAAAGCAAGGTTTCCACATTTAGTAGATCCTGAGATTCCTGCTTGGTTTCACACACTGATGTACACCTCTTTTAAGTTTCAAATAAAACACGTTTGGTTGTGTAGTGACAGAGATCTCGCCTGTAGAATTCTGGGAAAAAACACCGCCCAATGTGGGGCTCGAACCCATGACCCTGAGATTAAGAGTCTCATGCTCTACCGACTGAGCTAGCCAGGCTTGGTTACTGTGATTTGACAAAAAGGCCACTCAAGCCAAGGAGTGCAATACAAGCGATTAAAGTAGATATAGGCTACCACATTCAGTACACTGAGATGCATGCTTGGTTTCACACATTGAGGAAAATGGGTAAGTAACCGTGAAGTAAAATGTGAAGCATTGGTTGTTCAGTGGTAGAATACTCGCCTGCCACGCAGGAGGCCCGGGTTCGATTCCCGGCCAATGCAGTACTCAAGTTTTACTGAAATTATGGTATATTTTGTTAAAGAGTGTCTGGCTCTTTGCATTTTGGTGGTGCAGGTATAGAATTCCACATACAATCTATTAATGGTAGAATCTTGTGGATTAGTGGTAGAATTCCCACCTGCCAAGAGAGAGGTCTGGATCTGAAAAGGGAATAAACACCAAACAAATGTTGTACTAAAAGCATATGACTCTTAGCTTGGGAGTTTTATTTCTATTAACTAAGCTGGTCAGGCTTTGTTACAGTGTTGTAGCATCAAGGCAAGGCAATGCTTGCTCTTCAATCTACACTATTAAACCAAAGCAAAGTTTCCACATTCAGTAGATCCTGATATTCCTGCATGGTTTCACCCACTGATGTACACCTGAAACAGCGATATATTTTGTTAAAGAGTGCCTGGCTCTTTGCATTTTGGTGGTGCAGGTATAGAATTTAACATACAATGATTTAGTGGTAGAATCTTGTGGTTTAGTGGTAGAATTCTCGCCTGCCATGAGGGAGGCATGGATCTGAAAAGGGAATAAACACCACCCAATGTTGTGCTCAAAGCAAATGACTCTTAGATTTGGAGTCTTATTCGCTATTGACTCAGATAGCTAGGCTTTTTTACAGTGTTATGGCATCATGGCAAGGCAAGGATTGCCCTTCAATCTATAAAACCAAAGCAAGGTTTCCACATTTAGTAGATCCTGAGATTCCTGCTTGGTTTCACACACTGATGTACACCTCTTTTAAGTTTCAAATAAAACACGTTTGGTTGTGTAGTGACAGAGATCTCGCCTGTAGAATTCTGGGAAAAAACACCGCCCAATGTGGGGCTCGAACCCATGACCCTGAGATTAAGAGTCTCATGCTCTACCGACTGAGCTAGCCAGGCTTGGTTACTGTGATTTGACAAAAAGGCCACTCAAGCCAAGGAGTGCAATACAAGCTATTAAAGTAGATCTAGGCTACCACATTCAGTACACTGAGATGCATGCTTGGTTTCACACATTAAGGAAAATGGGTAAGTAACCGTGAAGTAAAATGTGAAGCATTGGTTGTTCAGTGGTAGAATACTCGCCTGCCACGCAGGAGGCCCGGGTTCGATTCCCGGCCAATGCATTACTCAAGTTTTACTGAAATTATGGTATATTTTGTTAAAGAGTGTCTGGCTCTTTGCATTTTGGTGGTGCAGGTATAGAATTCCACATACAATCTATTAATGGTAGAATCTTGTGGATTAGTGGTAGAATTCCCACATGCCAAGAGAGAGGTCTGGATCTGAAAAGGGAATAAACACCAAACAAATGTTGTACTAAAAGCATATGACTCTTAGCTTGGGAGTTTTATTTCTATTAACTAAGCTGGTCAGGCTTTGTTACAGTGTTGTAGCATCAAGGCAAGGCAACGCTTGCTCTTCAATCTACACTATTAAACCAAAGCAAAGTTTCCACATTCAGTAGATCCTGATTTTCCTGCATGGTTTCACCCACTGATGTACACCTGAAACAGCGATATATTTTGTTAAAGAGTGCCTGGCTCTTTGCATTTTGGTGGTGCAGGTATAGAATTTAACATACAATGATTTAGTGGTAGAATCTTGTGGTTTAGTGGTAGAATTCTCGCCTGCCATGAGGGAGGCATGGATCTGAAAAGGGAATAAAAACCACCCAATGTTGTGCTCAAAGCAAATGACTCTTAGATTTGGAGTCTTATTCGCTATTGACTCAGATAGCTAGGCTTTTTTACAGTGTTATGGCATCATGGCAAGGCAAGGATTGCCCTTCAATCTATAAAACCAAAGCAAGGTTTCCACATTTAGTAGATCCTGAGATTCCTGCTTGTTTTCACACACTGATGTACACCTCTTTTAAGTTTTAAATAAAACACGTTTGGTTGTGTAGTGACAGAGATCTCGCCTGTAGAATTCTGGGAAAAAACACCGCCCAATGTGGGGCTCGAACCCATGACCCTGAGATTAAGAGTCTCATGCTCTACCGACTGAGCTAGCCAGGCTTGGTTACTGTGATTTGACAAAAAGGCCACTTAAGCCAAGGAGTGCAATACAAGCTATTAAAGTAGATCTAGGCTACCACATTCAGTACACTGAGATGCATGCTTGGTTTTCACACATTGAGGAAAATGGGTAAGTAACCGGGAAGTAAAATGTGAAGCATTGGTTGTTCAGTGGTAGAATTATCGCCTGCCACGCGGGAGGCCCGGGTTCGATTCCCGGCCAATGCAGTACTCAAGTTTTACTGAAATTATGGTATATTTTGTTAAAGAGTGTCTGGCTCTTTGCATTTTGGTGGTGCAGGTATAGAATTCCACATACAATAAATTAATGGTAGAATCTTGTGGTTTAGTGGTAGAATTCCCACATGCCAAGAGAGAGGTCTGGATCTGAAAAGGGAATAAACACCAAACAAATGTTGTACTAAAAGCATATGACTCTTAGCTTGGGAGTTTTATTTCTATTAACTAAGCTGGCCAGGCTTTGTTACAGTGTTGTAGAATCAAGGCAAGGCAACGCTTGCTCTTCAATCTACACTATTGAACCAAAGCAAAGTTTCCACATTCAGTAGATCCTGATATTCCTGCTTGGTTTCACACACTGATGTACACCTCTTTTAAGTTTCAAATAAAACACGTTTGGTTGTGTAGTGACAGAGATCTCGCCTGTAGAATTCTGGGAAAAAACACCTCCCAACGTGGGGCTCGAACCCACGACCCTGAGATTAAGAGTCTCATGCTCTACCGACTGAGCTAGCCAGGCTTGGTTACTGTTGTGTGACAAAAAGGCCACTCAAGCCAAGGAGTGCCCTACAAGCTATTAAAGTAGATCTAGGCTACCACATTCAGTACACTGAGATGCATGCTTGGTTTCACAAATTGAGGAAAATGGGTAAGTAACCGTGAAGTAAAATGTGAAGCATTGGTTGTTCAGTGGTAGAATTCTCGCATGCCACGCGGGAGGCCCGGGTTCGATTCCCGGCCAATGCAGTATTCAAGTTTTACTGAAATTATGGTATATTTTGTTAAAGAGTGTCTGGCTCTTTGCTTTTTGGTGGTGCAGGTATAGAATTCCACATACAATAAATTAATGTTAGAATCTTATGGTTTAGTGGTAGAATTCCCACCTGCCAAGAGAGAGGTCTGGATCTGAAAAGGGAATAAACACCAAACAAATGTTGTACTAAAAGCATATGACTCTTAGCTTGGGAGTTTTATTTCTATTGACTAAGCTGGCCAGGCTTTGTTACAGTGTTGTAGCATCAAGGCAAGGCAACGCTTGCTCTTCAATCTACACTATTAAACCAAAGCAAAGTTTCCACATTCAGTAGATCCTGATATTCCTGCATGGTTTCACCCACTGATGTACACCTGAAACAGCGATATATTTTGTTAAAGAGTGCCTGGCTCTTTGCATTTTGGTGGTGCAGGTATAGAATTTAACATACAATGATTTAGTGGTAGAATCTTGTGGTTTAGTGGTAGAATTCTCGCCTGCCATGAGGGAGGCATGGATCTGAAAAGGGAATAAACACCACCCAATGTTGTGCTCAAAGCAAATGACTCTTAGATTTGGAGTCTTATTCGCTATTGACTCAGATAGCTAGGCTTTTTTACAGTGTTATGGCATCATGGCAAGGCAAGGATTGCCCTTCAATCTATAAAACCAAAGCAAGGTTTCCACATTTAGTAGATCCTGAGATTCCTGCTTGGTTTCACACCTCTTTTAAGTTTCAAATAAAACACGTTTGGTTGTGTAGTGACAGAGATCTCGCCTGTAGAATTCTGGGAAAAAACACCGCCCAATGTGGGGCTCGAATCCACGACCCTGAGATTAAGAGTCTCATGCTCTACCGACTGAGCTAGCCAGGCTTGGTTACTGTGATTTGACAAAAAGGCCACTCAAGCCAAGGAGTGCAATACAAGCTATTAAAGTAGATCTAGGCTACCACATTCAGTACACTGAGATGCATGCTTGGTTTCACACATTGAGGAAAATGGGTAAGTAACCGTGAAGTAAAATGTGAAGCATTGGTTGTTCAGTGGTAGAATTCTCGCCTGCCACGCAGGAGGCCCGGGTTCGATTACCGGCCAATGCAGTACTCAAGTTTTACTGAAATTATGGTATATTTTGTTAAAGAGTGTCTGGCTCTTTGCATTTTGGTGGTGCAGGTATAGAATTCCACATACAATAAATTAATGGTAGAATCTTGTGGTTTAGTGGTGGAATTCCCACCTGCCAAGAGAGAGGTCTGGATCTGAAAAGGGAATAAACACCAAACAAATGTTGTACTAAAAGCATATGACTCTTAGCTTGGGAGTTTTATTTCTATTGACTAAGCTGGCCAGGCTTTGTTACAGTGTTGTAGCATCAAGGCAAGGCAACGCTTGCTCTTCAATCTACACTACTAAATCAAAGCAAAGTTTCCACATTCAGTAGATCCTGATATTCCTGCATGGTTTCACCCACTGATGTACACCTGAAACAGCGATATATTTTGTTAAATAGTGCATGGCTCTTTGCATTTTGGTGGTGCAGGCATAGAATTCAACATACAATGATTTAGTGGTAGAATCTTGTGGTTTAGTGGTAGAATTCTCGCCTGCCATGAGGGAGGCATGGATCTGAAAAGGGAATAAACACCACCCAATGTTGTGCTCAAAGCAAATGACTCTTAGATTTGGAGTCTTATTCGCTATTGACTCAGATAGCTAGGCTTTTTTACAGTGTTATGGCATCATGGCAAGGCAAGGATTGCCCTTCAATCTATAAAACCAAAGCAAGGTTTCCACATTTAGTAGATCCTGAGATTCCTGCTTGGTTTCACACACTGATGTACACCTCTTTTAAGTTTCAAATAAAACACGTTTGGTTGTGTAGTGACAGAGATCTCGCCTGTAGAATTCTGGGAAAAAACACCGCCCAATGTGGGGCTCGAACCCATGACCCTGAGATTAAGAGTCTCATGCTCTACCGACTGAGCTAGCCAGGCTTGGTTACTGTGATTTGACAAAAAGGCCACTCAAGCCAAGGAGTGCAATACAAGCTATTAAAGTAGATCTAGGCTACCACATTCAGTACACTGAGATGAATGCTTGGTTTCACACATTGAGGAAAATGGGTAAGTAACCGTGAAGTAAAATGTGAAGCATTGGTTGTTCAGTGGTAGAATACTCGCCTGCCACGCAGGAGGCCCGGGTTCGATTCCCGGCCAATGCAGTACTCAAGTTTTACTGAAATTATGGTATATTTTGTTAAAGAGTGTCTGGCTCTTTGCATTTTGGTGGTGCAGGTATAGAATTCCACATACAATCTATTAATGGTAGAATCTTGTGGATTAGTGGTAGAATTCCCACCTGCCAAGAGAGAGGTCTGGATCTGAAAAGGGAATAAACACCAAACAAATGTTGTACTAAAAGCATATGACTCTTAGCTTGGGAGTTTTATTTCTATTAACTAAGCTGGTCAGGCTTTGTTACAGTGTTGTAGCATCAAGGCAAGGCAACGCTTGCTCTTCAATCAGCCAGGCTTGGTTACTGTGATTTGACAAAAAGGCCACTCAAGCCAAGGAGTGCAATACAAGCTATTAAAGTAGATCTAGGCTACCACATTCAGTACACTGAGATGCATGCTTGGTTTCACACATTGAGGAAAATGGGTAAGTAACCGTGAAGTAAAATGTGAAGCATTGGTTGTTCAGTGGTAGAATTCTCGCCTGCCACGCAGGAGGCCCGGGTTCGATTCCTGGCCAATGCAGTACTCAAGTTTTACTGAAATTATGGTATATTTTGTTAAAGAGTGTCTGGCTCTTTGCATTTTGGTGGTGCAGGTATAGAATTCCACATACAATAAATTAATGGTAGAATCTTGTGGTTTAGTGGTAGAATTCCCACCTGCCAAGAGAGAGGTCTGGATCTGAAAAGGGAATAAACACCAAACAAATGTTGTACTAAAAGCATATGACTCTTAGCTTGGGAGTTTTATTTCTATTAACTAAGCTGGCCAGGCTTTGTTACAGTGTTGTAGCATCAAGGCAAGGCAACGCTTGCTCTTCAATCTACACTATTAAACCAAAGCAAAGTTTCCACATTCAGTAGATCCTGATATTCCTGCATGGTTTCACCCACTGATGTACACCTGAAACAGCGATATATTTTGTTAAAGAGTGCATGGCTCTTTGCATTTTGGTGGTGCAGGTATAGAATTTAACATACAATGATTTAGTGGTAGAATCTTGTGGTTTAGTGGTAGAATTCTCGCCTGCCATGAGGGAGGCATGGATCTGAAAAGGGAATAAACACCACCCAATGTTGTGCTCAAAGCAAATGACTCTTAGATTTGGAGTCTTATTCGCTATTGACTCAGATAGCTAGGCTTTTTTACAGTGTTATGGCATCATGGCAAGGCAAGGATTGCCCTTCAATCTATAAAACCAAAGCAAGGTTTCCACATTTAGTAGATCCTGAGATTCCTGCTTGGTTTGACAAACTGATGTACACCTCTTTTAAGTTTCAAATAAAACACGTTTGGTTGTGTAGTGACAGAGATCTCGCCTGTAGAATTCTGGGAAAAAACACCGCCCAACGTGGGGCTCGAACCCACGACCCTGAGATTAAGAGTCTCATGCTCTACCGACTGAGCTAGCCAGGCTTGGTTACTGTTGTGTGACAAAAAGGCCACTCAAGCCAAGGAGTGCCCTACAAGCTATTAAAGTAGATCTAGGCTACCACATTCAGTACACTGAGATGCATTCTTGGTTTCACAAATTGAGGAAAATGGGTAAGTAACCGTGAAGTAAAATGTGAAGCATTGGTTGTTCAGTGGTAGAATTCTCGCATGCCACGCGGGAGGCCCGGGTTCGATTCCCGGCCAATGCAGTATTCAAGTTTTACTGAAATTATGGTATATTTTGTTAAAGAGTGCCTGGCTCTTTGCTTTTTGGTGGTGCAGGTATAGAATTCCACATACAATAAATTAATGTTAGAATCTTGTGGTTTAGTGGTAGAATTCCCACCTGCCAAGAGAGAGGTCTGGATCTGAAAAGGGAATAAACACCAAACAAATGTTGTACTAAAAGCATATGACTCTTAGCTTGGGAGTTTTATTTCTATTGACTAAGCTGGCCAGGCTTTGTTACAGTGTTGTAGCATCAAGGCAAGGCAACGCTTGCTCTTCAATCTACACTATTAAACCAAAGCAAAGTTTCCACATTCAGTAGATCCTGATATTCCTGCATGGTTTCACCCACTGATGTACACCTGAAACAGCGATATATTTTGTTAAAGAGTGCCTGGCTCTTTGCATTTTGGTGGTGCAGGTATAGAATTTAACATACAATGATTTAGTGGTAGAATCTTGTGGTTTAGTGGTAGAATTCTCGCCTGCCATGAGGGAGGCATGGATCTGAAAAGGGAATAAACACCACCCAATGTTGTGCTCAAAGCAAATGACTCTTAGATTTGGAGTCTTATTCGCTATTGACTCAGATAGCTAGGCTTTTTTACAGTGTTATGGCATCATGGCAAGGCAAGGATTGCCCTTCAATCTATAAAACCAAAGCAAGGTTTCCACATTTAGTAGATCCTGAGATTCCTGCTTGGTTTCACACACTGATGTACACCTCTTTTAAGTTTCAAATAAAACACGTTTGGTTGTGTAGTGACAGAGATCTCGCCTGTAGAATTCTGGGAAAAAACACCGCCCAATGTGGGGCGCGAACCCATGACCCTGAGATTAATAGTCTCATGCTCTACCGACTGAGCTAGCCAGGCTTGGTTACTGTGATTTGACGAAAAGGCCACTCAAGCCAAGGAGTGCAATACAAGCTATTAAAGTAGATCTAGGCTACCACATTCAGTACACTGAGATGCATGCTTGGTTTCACACATTGAGGAAAATGGGTAAGTAACCGTGAAGTAAAATGTGAAGCATTGGTTGTTCAGTGGTAGAATTCTCGCCTGCCACGCGGGAGGCCCGGGTTCGATCCCCGGCCAATGCAGTACTCAAGTTTTACTGAAATTATGGTATATTTTGTTAAAGAGTGTCTGGCTCTTTGCATTTTGGTGGTGCAGGTATAGAATTCCACATACAATAAATTAATGGTAGAATCTTGTGGTTTAGTGGTAGAATTCCCACCTGCCAAGAGAGAGGTCTGGATCTGAAAAGGGAATAAACACCAAACAAATGTTGTACTAAAAGCATATGACTCTTAGCTTGGGAGTTTTATTTCTATTGACTAAGCTGGCCAGGCTTTGTTACAGTGTTGTAGCATCAAGGCAAGGCAACGCTTGCTCTTCAATCTACACTATTAAACCAAAGCAAAGTTTCCACATTCAGTAGATCCTGATATTCCTGCATGGTTTCACCCACTGATGTACACCTGAAACAGCGATATATTTTGTTAAAGAGTGCCTGGCTCTTTGCATTTTGGTGGTGCAGGTATAGAATTTAACATACAATGATTTAGTGGTAGAATCTTGTGGTTTAGTGGTAGAATTCTCGCCTGCCATGAGGGAGGCATGGATCTGAAAAGGGAATAAACACCACCCAATGTTGTGCTCAAAGCAAATGACTCTTAGATTTGGAGTCTTATTCGCTATTGACTCAGATAGCTAGGCTTTTTTACAGTGTTATGGCATCATGGCAAGGCAAGGATTGCCCTTCAATTTATAAAACCAAAGCAAGGTTTCCACATTTAGTAGATCCTGAGATTCCTGCTTGGTTTCACACACTGATGTACACCTCTTTTAAGTTTCAAATAAAACACGTTTGGTTGTGTAGTGACAGAGATCTCGCCTGTAGAATTCTGGGAAAAAACACCGCCCAACGTGGGGCTCGAACCCACGACCCTGAGATTAAGAGTCTCATGCTCTACCGACTGAGCTAGCCAGGCTTGGTTACTGTTGTGTGACAAAAAGGCCACTCAAGCCAAGGAGTGCCCTACAAGCTATTAAAGTAGATCTAGGCTACCACATTCAGTACACTGAGATGCATGCTTGGTTTCACACATTGAGGAAAATGGGTAAGTAACCTAGAAGTAAAATGTGAAGCATTAGTTGTTCAGTGGTAGAATTCTCGCCTGCCACGCGAGAGGCCCGGGTTCGATTCCCGGCCAATGCAGTACTCAAGTTTTACTGAAATTATGGTATATTTTGTTAAAGAGTGTCTGGCTCTTTGCTTTTTGGTGGTGCAGGTATAGAATTTCACATACAATAAATTAATGTTAGAATCTTGTGGTTTAGTGGTAGAATTCCCACCTGCCAAGAGAGAGGTCTGGATCTGAAAAGGGAATAAACACCAAACAAATGTTGTACTAAAAGCATATGACTCTTAGCTTGGGAGTTTTATTTCTATTGACTAAGCTGGCCAGGCTTTGTTACAGTGTTGTAGCATCAAGGCAAGGCAACGCTTGCTCTTCAATCTACACTACTAAACCAAAGCAAAGTTTCCACATTCAGTAGATCCTGATATTCCTGCATGGTTTCACCCACTGATGTACACCTGAAACAGCGATATATTTTGTTAAAGAGTGCATGGCTCTTTGCATTTTGGTGGTGCAGGCATAGAATTCAACATACAATAATTTAGTGGTAGAATCTTGTGGTTTAGTGGTAGAATTCTCGCCTGCCATGAGGGAGGCATGGATCTGAAAAGGGAATAAACACCACCCAATGTTGTGCTCAAAGCAAATGACTCTTAGATTTGGAGTTGTTAATGGCGATTAAATATGACCAGAGAGACAATAAGTGAGAAGCGCTGGTTACGTAATAAGTCCGCAACCAACGTACCCTTTATACCTAACTACGTGCGTACAAAGCGTAGCGCAGCGTAGTGTACCTTTTATTGTATTATGTACACAGAGAACCAGTACCTTAATCAGAGATTCCTTCGCAGTATTTTTGTCTCTAATCTGCGAATATACCTTATCGGACAGTGTCCGTAATATACCTTGTCGCTATTATGCGAATAAACAGACACGACCACTGTATAGAAATAAGGAGATAAGAACTCCGTAAAAGGTTGTATTTAAGTCCCTAATGGACAAAAGGGGGTTACAGAAATAAGAATAAACAGGTATAACAAGTAATACAATATACTAACAATGAATACTAAACAGACTCTGCTAAGGGGAAAGAAAAACAGATACAAGACACAATCAGCCAATCAATACAATAAGGATAAATACCGTTAATGCAACCGTTACCGTTCTCATCAAATATGCGAAGTGTAGTCCGGTCAGAGCTCACTATCGTTCAGGGATGAACTATAGTCCGGTGGTCAGGTCAGGGAAAGGTAGATGTGCCGAAGAGACTTTGGCTGCTCTGGGTCGCCTATCTTATAGGGTCAGAAAGGGGAGGTCAAAGGCCGTTCTCATTGGTCAGGGGTCGAATGTCAGGTCAGCTGTGATTGGGGGTTAAGCTGATACACCTGGTTTGGCTAGGTCCAGGGGAGTGAACTTTAAGAGTCCTTTGTTCGGTGGTTTCGGCGTCAGCAGTGATAAGAACTGGTTTCATCTGGATTTCTTTGTTACATTCTTTTAACAGAAACTGTCCCTGGATTATGGATTATGTCCATAACTATCGAGCCGTGTATATTGCGGAATATTCGCAATGACCGGAATACTTCGCACAATGAATGGAACGGAACGATACTAAACACGATACAGACAGATGTATGCAGGGCTAACTAAGCTATGTGTGGCGTTCTAAACCTTTAACTATATTTTACTTAGTGTCAGTGTGTATTTTATGAATTTATGTGTGATAGTATGGCTACTCTTTTGGTCCACTTTGTCACACATACTCGGGTATGGAAACTTTATTTGCACAACTCTGCGAACCAAAATGGCGGCCATACTATCCTAAAATGGCGTGTGTGTAACTCGACTTCCATAGTCCACCCTTTAACAGTAAATATAAAACTGTTACAATACAAAACATTTCACACGATAATACAGAAATTCATAATCCTAACAAAGAAATTGGGATACATGAATTAAACATATAAGGGGAGTAAACCATCTGCTCTCGGCCGATCCAGGATCATGGATAAACGATGGGCCGCATTTATCGAACAATCTACTCAGGGTCACGAAGGATAATGTACAATTTTGGGATAAAAATAAAAACAGGGGTGGTTACAACATATACACGTTCACAAATATGGTTTCTTTAAAGGGAGGTGGTTTCGATTTTAGGGTCATATACCAAACCCTGGTCTTCCTCTGTATCTCTCGTTCTTACACTCATGATTTCGGTACGTTTTGTCTTTCCCCGGGTCACCACCTTTAAACATTTGAACAATAGCACAAAGACTATGATGGCACCACCGATACAGAGAAGGAGTTTTCCTATGCTAGCTATGATCCCTTGCGCCCATTCTCCTAAACCAGAGAACCAGTGCATTGGATTCAACCAGGAGGTCCATTCACTAACTTTGTTACCTATTTCTGCCAGACTGATATTATGTTCCCTTCTAAATTCCCATTTAAGCTGAAGAATCTCATCCATCCGATGATCGATGATTTCTTCTGGGTCTTCAGTATTGTTGGTGATATATGTACAACACTTCACCCCAAACTGTGTAGAGAGGGTGACACAATATCCTCCTGTCATAGCTGTCAGATAGTTCAGCACCATCCAATGTTGGACTAGCTCTCTTTTATATGCTTGCAACTCCTTCCCAGTGTATCTAAAGGTGTCATCATAAATCTCTGTGATGTTATCTACCAAGCTAGCTAATGCTTGTATATATTTAAAATTTATGACTCCTCTGGCTGTATGGGTGATATCTAAAGCAATGAGGAGTTGGATACCGAACGACTCGTGTATCATTTCAGATGCTAGGGGTTCTTTCTTGATTGTTAAATCCCTTTTATGGATTTGGTCATAATGGGTATGAGTGTAAGGAGGAGGTATACCTCTGTGTATGCTCACCATCTCATCATGTGTGAGGGTCATCACTTCAGGTAACACTCTGCCTAGGTAACAAATTCCAACGTAGTTCATGGAGAGCCATTTGTACGCCCTCCTACCACAAATATAATAAACATCGTCAGGGAGAAAATAGGGGACAGAGTATTTCATGATCTTGTCACACATTATCCATAAGAACATCCCCGTCCCCTGCTCCCTGACTCGTTCCTCACATGTTTCTGGCTGTAGGGTTACATTACAGTAGCCGGCTGATACTCTGCCGGCCATCATCTTACTTTTCTTCACCGTGTAAACATATTTATAATGTCTCCCACTGGTTCGGATCTTTAACAACAATTCTTTATCAATAGGCTCTCCATCTGGACGCTGGGAGTAAGTTATTGTCTGGTTATGCCATGTCACTTCCCAAGTACCAATCGCTCTGGAACTCGAGAAGTTCATACATACCAGGGACTTATCCACTTGGTATGGGTGTAATCTAAGACTAGGGGACCTGGTATACAGGTATCTTTTATCCAATGGCCTCCCCTTGTTTAATACGCTTATCTCTGAAATATTAAGCGGGTATGGGACTAGGCCTACACTACTCCTTTTATGTAACACTTGTGAACACACCCAGCATTCTGTTTGGTTTAAGACCTTACCCACTAGTGAGTGGTAATCACTCAAAGGATGTCGGCCTGTAGTTGCCTTACTTGTCGACTGACATCGCTGGATGCATTCTTCTTCCATTTTAGGTTGACAATATCTACAGACACAGTACTCACCAGACAATAACTCATCACATAGCCCTTGAACTACGTTTCCCTCATACCTTTTACCTTCTCCTGTCATGGGCAAAGTTTCAAGCTGGTTTAGGGATTCTACCTCACCCATATCTGGGTCCATTATTACACTGTCAGAACTCCGCTCCGATCGCTCTAGACTGTGGCAGCCACCGAGTATCTTGGGTTGAAGAAAAGAACACAGAAAGAAAACAAAGAAATATATGCATAACTGTGAACCTGTTGCTTGGAGTCCTTCCATCATCTCTACCCAGGAGACTTTTATTTTGCTCTGCTCTGGGACCTTTGTTCGCTCAGGTTGCTCGACCTTGGCTGCTTCTCAGTGTTCCCGAAACAATGCTTCTAGCGACACTTCTTCTCTTTCGCTCTCTGCACACTGGGATTCTGGGTTACTGGCTTTCTTGCAGTGGGACGAATGTATCCAAGTCTCTCTCTCTGCGACTTTAATTGATGTAGTGCTGGTCAACAAAACTTGGTACGGTCCTTCCCAACGGTCTATCAAACAACCTGAGCGTAAAAAATTTCGGATCATAACAAAGTCTCCTGGTTTAAGATTATGACAATTTTCGGTAGGCATATCAGGGTTCAGTAAATTCAGCTGCTTTTGTTGCTCCCTTAGCTGTTTGTTTAGCTTTAGGATATATTGTACAGTTAGCTCATTGTTACATTTGAGATCATCCTGTGGGTCTATCATAATGTGTGGCTGCCGACCAAACAATATCTCGAAGGGGGACAAGTTGAGCGGAGTCCTGGGAGTGGTCCTAATGCTATACAACACAATAGGCAGTGCCTCTGGCCATAACAACCCTGTTTCAGCCATAACTTTACCCAATTTGTTCTTAATAGTACCATTCATTCTCTCAACTTTGGCGCTCGCCTGGGGACGATATGGAGTATGAAGTTTACTATTAATCCCCAGGAGTTTACACATGATTTGGAAGACCTCTCCTGTGAAATGAGTGCCTCTGTCACTCTCAATGACCTTTGGGATACCATACCTACAGACAAACTCCTGACATATTTTCTTTGCTGTAAAGGTAGCAGTGTTGGAGGCAGCGGGGAAAGCCTCCACCCAGCTGGAAAACATGTCAACACAAACTAATACATATTTCAAATTTCTACAGGGTGGCAACTGTATGAAGTCGATTTGTATTACCTGGAAAGGGCCTTCTGTAGGAGGGATGTGGGATGGCTCTGTTGGGATGGCTTTTCCAACGTTCTTCCTCAAACAGGTGAGGCATGACATTGCCACTCTACCTGCTTGAGAAGCGAACCCTGGTGCACACCAGTAGGCCTTTACCAGCTTGCACATACCTTCCTTCCCAAGATGCGTCAGCCCATGGGCCGCCTCGGCTAGACTAGGAAGGTATGCCCTGGGGGCCACTGGTTTCCCGTGTCCATCTCTCCAAAGTCCGGTAGACTCTTGGCCACATCCCTTCGACTTCCATACTGCTCTTTCCTGTGGGGAACACAAATTCTGCATGTCTATCAGTTTGGATGTGGATACCATGTTCAGTGTACAAAGGTTGGTGGGATGGGTGAAAATATTTACAGGGCATGCGGCCCTTTTCGCTGCCTCATCAGCGCGGCTGTTACCAAGTGACACCGGGTCCTTCTCTGATGTGTGAGCTTTGCACTTGATAACAGCCACTCTGTCTGGAAGCTGAATAGCTCCCAGAAGTCTCCTAATATATGTCGCATGCGCCACTGGTGTGCCAGCCGCCGTCATGAAATTTCGGAGGCGCCATAGGGCTCCAAAATCATGGACTACTCCGAAAGCATATCTGGAGTCGGTATATATGTTGACTGATTTTCCTTGGGCCAGTTCACATGCTCTGGTCAGTGCCACCAGTTCCGCTACTTGTGCTGAGTGAGGTGGTCCCAAGGGTTCAGCTTCCACAATACCTTCTCCATCTACTACTGCGTAGCCTGTGCACAGCTCTCCCGTGTCCGTCTGTCTATGACAGCTACCATCTGTGAATAAGGTTATGTCTACCTCACTTAATGGGCTGTCGCTTATGTCAGGACGTGCTGTGAAGGTCTGATTCAGGTAGGTCATGCAATCATGTTTGTCCTCACCCTCACTAAACTCTGCTTTACCATATTCAGCAACATTCCCATCACCCTCCACCCTTTGTGCCTTGGATGGCACATGAGGAAGGAATGTGGCTGGGTTTAGTGTGTTGCATCTTTTGATGGTAATATTTACTGGGGCCATCAGCGCCAGTTCCCACTTAGTGAACCGTGCTGAGGACACATGACGTGTTTGGGCAGAGTTTAGGAGGGCAGAGACAGCATGGGGAGCATGAACAGTTAAATCGTGTCCCAACACTACGTCCTCACTCTTACTTACTAGTTGTGCTATTGCAGCCACACTTCGTAAGCAAGTTGGGAGTGAGCGTGCTACTGTGTCCAGCTGGCCACTGTAGTACGCTATTGGTCGGTTGGCATCACCATGTTTTTGTACAAGTACTCCTGCCGCACACCCACCTGATAAAGTTCCGTATAGTTCAAAGGGTTTCCCATAATCTGGCATTCCCAGTGCTGGGGCCTTTGTTAGGCTCACCTTTAGTTCCTCGAAAGCCAGCTCAGATTCCTCAGTATGAGAGACCCGATCTGGCTTAGTTGAGGAAACCATCTCTTGTAGTGGTAATGCCAGAATAGAGAATCCTGGGATCCAATTGCGACAGTATCCACACATGCCTAGGAACGTACGGATCTGATGCTGGGTCTGTGGCAGTACCATGTTCTGAATCGCTTGGATTCTGTCGTCGGTGAGGTGTCTCAGCCCTTGGGTAAGGCAGTGGCCCAGATACTTAACCCTGGTCTGGCATAATTGCAGCTTATCCTTTGATACTTTATGTCCTGTCCCTGAGAGATGCATCAGCAGCTGTCTAGTGTCATCCACTGATGACTCCAGTGACTCAGAACACAACAATAAATCATCGACATATTGTATCAGTATCGAACCACTCATGGGTTGAAAGGATTGTAAACAATCATGCAAGGCCTGGGAGAAGATGCTGGGGCTGTCTATGAATCCCTGGGGAAGTCGTGTCCAGGTATACTGTACTCCTCTGTAAGTAAAGGCGAATAGATACTGGCTGTCAGGGTGCAATGGGACGGAGAAGAACGCTGAACACAAATCAATGACTATGAAATGAGTACAGTGAGGTGGGATTTGCATTAGGATGACAGCTGGGTTTGGCACTACGGGGAATTGGCTCTCAACTACTTTGTTTACCCCTCTTAAATCCTGCACTAGTCTGTAGCCCCTCCCCCCGCTCTTTTTCACAGGAAAGATGGGACTATTGGCCGTGCTGGAAGTTCTAACTAGGATTTCCTGTTGGAGCAATCGTTGGATCACTGGGAATACTCCTAGCTCAACTTCAGGTTTTAAAGGGTACTGCGGTATTTTTGGGGCTATCCTGCCTTCTTTTAAGCGGATTTCTACTGGAGCTACATTTGCCATTAGCCCAGCATCCTGTCCATCTTTAGTCCAAAGGGAACCCGGTATTTGTGCTGTAATTTCAGCTACCCTAGATGGATTTGATTCTACAACAGTGGAACACAACATTAGCCTCTGAGGACTGTCCAGCATATCTTGCACTTCTTGTGTAAGATTTTTAGGAGTGTCCAGGAATACCCCATCGGGGGTGCAATAGATGACACATCCCATTTTGCATAGTAAATCTCTACCCAGAAGGTTAGTCGGGGCCGCTGCAGCCAACAGGAAAGAATGTTTGGTATGCAAAGGCCCGATTGTAACCTCTGCTGGTTTCGTCAGTGGGTAATGTTGTATTTTTCCTGTTACCCCAATTCCCGCTACTGATTGGTTAGTGAAACCCAAGTGGAGAGGAGTGTTGAGAACAGATCTGGCCGCCCCTGTATCAACCAAAAAGGTTTGCCTTACTCCAGCTATATCAACCTTCACCTGAGGTTCCTCTCTAAGGTGTTGAGTTAATCTAACTGGCTGTAGGATACAGGTATGACCTGTTTCCTATTGTCTGACCTGGGTTGCCCTTAGCACAGTGTCAGCCATCAGATGGGGAGGAGGCATGTTGCATGACCTGTCTGTCTCCTCCCATTGTCTAGGGGCTGGGTATCTCCGTGTCTCACCTTTGTGAGATTCCCATTCTCGCTTATGTGTCTGATAACTCCTGTGGTTTCCTAACCTACAATGAGCTGCAATGTGTCCCTCCTTATTGCAGTTGTAACAGATAATTGGCTTTCTACCTGTGTCCCTGGTGTTTCGTTGGTATGCAGCTTTGTTTGGGGCATTAGTAAGGGCTTGGATGCTAACCATCATCAGTTTGTCAGTTTGCAGTTCCCTGCGTTTCTTGATGTTACGGTCGTGGTCTACAGCAGATTCCCGTAGGGCATCCACTGTCATTCCACGCCAATTTGGAAAAGAAGTTTGGACTCTGGCTCTCAGGTTTTCGCTAAGCCCTTCCACCAGCACAGAGACAATCAGCTCCCTCAGGTGGGGGTCGTCCTTAGGCTCGGAGACACCAGTGTACTTTGATACCGCCATCAGACCCCGGTTGAAATATTCGCTAGCTACTTCACCATCTTTTTGTTTGATAGTGAATATCTTGCTATATTCCACTGCTGCAGGAAAATACACTCCCAACTGTAAGTTGATTAGGCGTATATTCTCCTGGTTGATCTCATCATTTATCTCCTTGTCCACTTTCAATCCACTATCCTGAATGAATTTCGGGATGTCAATGTGAGTGGGGAGACAGGCCCTCAACATGATTCTCCAATCCTTGTTGGTGGGCTCATCAGAGTTTCCCAGATCCCTTACAAATTTCCGGCACGATGCTAGATCTTTCCTAGGATCAGGGAAATCTGAAATGATGGACCGCAGCTCTAACCGTGTCCATGGGTTTAGCATGTTCATCTTTCTGGTAGGTATCACACCCTCTCTGTCTGCCTTACCATAGGGAACCTCCAGTGTGCGCATAGGATATGTTTGTACCACATTCGCATTACTGGGACCTGCTTGGGAGTCATTTGTGTCTGTGCTGTGTGGTGCATCATTACCTGAGTCCAATACTATGCTGTTGGCATCAGCCGTCTCCTCCTCCTGTGCTGGGGCCTCAACAGCGGGTTGAGCTTTTCCCTCAATCATATTAATTGCATGAGAGACGGCCAGTGCCAACAGCTGCTCGTTTTCCTCTCGGGTTTCCTTGTAAGGGGATAAGACAGGGTACAGGTTAGCAACGGATACATTATTACTTATACTTTTCTTATGAGTCATTATCCCCTTCGGCACATATGGGGGTGGGGGAGCTGTTTCTATTGTGGCAGCGGTTGCATTTATATTGTGGCTGATTGCGTCAGGTATTGCCAAACCTCTGCTTCCCCATTGTTCCTGCCCTTCCTTCTGCCACAATTTAAGAATATCTATATGCTTCACTCTCTCCTTGCGACTGGAGAGTAGGCATATTTCATCTTTTACTGCCGATAAGATTTCCGGATCGAAGCTACCAACACTGGGAAATTCTAACTTGCTGCCTTGTGTCATTTTTCTCCATTTATTTTGGTAAACAACTGCGAGTTCACCGTGCTTCCTGCACATAATAAAAGCAGCCGATCCTTTTGGCCGGCTTGCTTCCTCCCTAACATGCACGTTATCACAGCGTGACCCATTATTACCCATAGTTACAGGAATAAACGTTCACAGCTTAATAGATATCGGTGGGTTATTACTTATCTGAGAGCTCCCCAACCACTCACTTCTCCACACAGCGACACTATTCCGCAATCAAGCGTGAAGCCCACAATGCGAGGTAATGTACTCAATCACCAAGTCTTTCAACTAGCAGCGAACTTCTAGCCAACTTGCTTGGTGCGGCACAATTTTTCCAGGGTATAACAAACTTGTTTTCCTATACCCCCAAAAATTGGATTTCTAAAGTAGCTAATCGGAAACAAGTGCGTTCCGATGTATCTTCTTGTACCCTCCTAGCGGAATCAATTCCACTGAAGGGGCAGTTCCTATGGGCACGTCGTCACGTGAACCCTAACCTTGTCCTACCTGGACTGTCCTACACTGGACTACACTGCGCTTGAGTCGTGTCGTCACACACCCGTTCGCCTCAGTTATTTTTCACACTGGGCGCTGGTTACACCTTGGTCTTATGCATATATTTGAAATATTTCTGTACAGAAAATCTTCCCAAGTTGGTAGCTTTTCACTGGATACTTATGCAGGTATAAATCCCTTATAACACTCTATAGGAATCTATTAAAATAATGCTTGAGAGACTTCCGGTGAGCGGACCTAGGAGCAGGCTGCTTTTACACAGAGCTCTCCGCTCCCGTCCGTCCCATTCCACAGCCAGGGACCGAGACGGTCGAGAAAAACCCCCCAAGTCACCCAGGAGGGCAACAAGAGACAGCGGTGGGCAAGAGGAGAAGTTTCCCGGCTCCCCACCAGACTTACAAAGCCGGAATCCCCGCAGAAGAGAGAGCCGCCGGAGGACAGGACGCCATCTTCCCCGTCACGCGGCCAGAGACGGAACGGGCACGAGCGCTGGGACCAACGGCGAGAAGACAGGAGCGCACCGGAGAGTGAGGACGGGTGAGACGCTCCCTTAACCATCCCCCCCGACACCCGCGACTGCCACATAGCGCACACTTGCGCCGGACGGCCGCCATCTTCCCCCAGCTCCCGGGTCTCCCTGCATAATTCACCCACCCGCAAATCCCCTTACAAGACCTGCAGAGAAGGAGGGGGTGCTCCTAGCGACACACTGTGCCCTCTCTCTCCCCCACTTCCACAGACACCAGGCAGGTGAAAACTGTCTGACCCTGTAATAAAACACCACTAATCACCTGCCCCAGAGTCAGCACAAACAAAGGCAGTGAGATTGGACACCATACAGGCTACTGCAGATCACCCTGTCCACTAACGCATTGCACAGCTGAACAATGGTATTAACCCTGAGCTGTGTGCAGGAGGCACCTATGAATCCTTCCCAATAACTCTGCAATCACATTGAGGGAGGTCAACACCTGTGGGACTCTGATACCCTGTTACACTGATCCTATAACAGTGACTGGGATTATATAGCAAGACGTCTACCCACCTCAACTTGCACTACAAGGAGCACAGAAGACTGAATACTTTATACTCTATCGCCCCCTAACGACCATTGCATACTGCTGAAAAGGATCAGAAGGAACCTAAAACTTGGATCAAAGCACACATCACTACTTTGCCACGCTTAAGACTGCCTTTATCTAACACTCCCATTCATATCTACTGAAACCTCATCACTGCACTAATTGGCTACAATGGAAAAGTACGTGGCAAAGTCATCTCGAAGTGGCAAGGGTGGAGCCACGAGTAAAGGCAAAGACAACAAGCCCCTCCCAACCCCCAACAACAGCCCTACCGCCTCGCCCACTGCTTCTGAGGCCTCCCAAAGTACCATCCCTTCCACGTTCAGCACATCAGCCATTAACCATGCTAAAGAGATCTCGGCCATAATATCCCCTCTTCTGGATGAGAAGCTGGCAGGTCTCAAGGAGGCCATTGAGTCAGCCATCACACAGATACGTGATCAGGACTCCAGAATCGAAGAAGCCGAGCAACGCATATCCTCAGTCGAGGACGATCTACTTACCGCCAAGGCTACAATTGCCTCCCACGAGGCCACTATTACAGCTGTTCAAGACAAGCTAGAAGATCTTGAAAATAGAAACCGCAGAAACAATCTGCGCCTGATAGGTCTGCCGGAAACAATCAAGCAACGTGAGTTGATGGAGCTGGTCTCCAGATGGCTTCCACAAGAGCTACATTGTTTACCAGCCTCGGGCGCCATGACGATAGAACGAGTTCACCGAATTGGCCCAGACAACCAATCAGAGCGGCGTAGACCCAGACCAGTCATCTTCAAATTCCTCAATTACCTAGATAAAGTGACTATTCTAAACGCCTACAGGAAGGCGGGAGAAGTACATTACCAAGGAGAGAAACTGCTTCTGTTCCAGGACTTCTCCTTCCAAGTAGCACAGAAACGCAAAGAGTTCTCGTCTATCTGTAAGACCCTCTTTGATGCTAACATAAGGTTCGCACTTTTGTATCCAGCGAAACTTAGAATTCAGATAGATGGCAAGCAACATTTCTTCGACTCTGTCGCTGCAGCCAAAACATTTGCGGATTCGATCACCAGTGGCCCGCCAATGCTAAATAGCATGGAGAACTAACATTATTACCGTCCTGCAAGTATAAAATCGTTAGACCGTATTTTGTTATGCAAGTTTCAGTACATTTAATGCTGTTTCCAACAGAAGTAGATAGATATAGTTTGTTTTATATGTTACTATCTACCACTGCGCAGCGACGCAGAGCCGTAATCTTCTTTACGTACTATCTAATCGTTACTTTTGTTAACTGGAATAACAGGCCCTGTTGGCCTACAATTTGGGTTCACAAAATTCAAAAATTTCTTAGAACTGCACAAGTTGTTTTCAGTAAAAACATATTGCATAGGATTGTGATTTGTCACAGCATACATATGGCTATACCCCTGCTCGCTGGGACAGGGGTCGCCACTACTAAAAAGCACCCTTTGATAACTACGTTTCCACAAATAGGTATAGGCTAATATGGCAACATCTATAACACACCCAATGATCACCCGTAAAAGCATAAAATTCCTAACATGGAACGTGGAGGGCTTAAATTCTCCACTGAAAAGGAGGAAAATATTGCAACACCTAAAACGTCTCAAACCAGATGTTGCGGTCTTGCAAGAAACACACTGGAAAATAGGAGATCCCAATACTCTGAAAGACTCCTGGTTTACGGAGATCTATACTGCATCCTTTACAACTAAAAAGCGTGGGGTCCTTGTCATTGTAAACAAGTCACTACGTTATGAGGTCACTGATATATTGCAAGACGTAGAAGGTAGATATCTATTTCTAAAAATTAATATAGAAGACGAACTATACACAGTAGCCACAATTTATGCCCCAACGGGCCCCAACACTGTGTTCTACACAGATTTGTTTGTTCGGTTGCAGGATTGGGCGGAGGGACACATCATTTTGGGAGGAGACTTTAATGCCACGTTACAACAATCCTTAGACAAATCAAATAATGCTACCAGAGACAAACCACCCCCCGCTCTAGATTTGTTAAAACGTTCACTGGAACTTACAGACCCTTGGCGGCATCAGCACCCCGTAGACAGAGACTACACCTTCTATTCACACCCTCATCATACATCTACGAGGATTGACTTTTAGCTCATACCCACCGCTTTATTACCTAGAGTATATAATTCTAAGATTGAACCGATCGTGGTCTCAGATCACGCACCGACCTGGTTCGAATTACTACTACCCTCCCCTACCGCCCACTCCTGCAATTGGAGGTTCCCGTCATATCTTACCGACTCTCCTGACTTCAAACAATCTCTAAAACAGAATTTCCTAAACTACGTAGATGACAACATACAACACATAGATAACATAAATCTTTTCTGGTCAGCATCCAAACCCGTTATACGAGGCCACATAATAGCATATATTGCAGCCAAACGAAAGTCAATACGTACACGGTTCACGGAGCTTAGCTCAGCAGTATCTGCCTCATATGCGGCAATGCTACAAAATGACACCCCAAGTAATCGCCAACACTACCTAGACACAAAAGCCCTATATGACACACTTTGCACCGAGAGAGCGCAATACTCCCTAGACATCCAAAAACACCGATACTATAGATGGGGAAATAAATCAGGCAAGCTACTGGCCACCATAACTCGCGGTCAAAGACCATTGACTAGAATTTCACATATCATCTCAGACCAAGGTCATAACAAATCCACCACAGACATTGCCAATGCTTTTTTAGACTATTATAAAGGTTTATACTCTTCTCCCCCTGACCACCCCGCTCTTGGCATGGAGTTTCTAAAGAAAGCCACGTTACCAACCCTATCACAGACAGAGGGAGAAGCCCTGATAGAACCCATAACTGAACAAGAACTTAAATTAGCTATAAGCAACCTACCTAAAGGAAAAACTCCTGGACCTGACGGGCTAAACGCAGACTATTACAAGTTACTGTCCCCGCACATCATACCACACCTCCTGACCCTGTTTAACTCCATCCTATCTGGCAATAACCCCCCTCAAGACTTTAACTCTGCCAGGATCATAGTGTTACCAAAACCTGGCAAAGATCCACAATTTGTTACTTCATATCGCCCTATTTCCTTACTCAATCAAGACCTGAAATTGCTAACTACTATAATGGCAAATAGATTACAGCTAGTCTTACCAAAATTGCTTCACCCCTCACAGACTGGCTTTGTCCGGGGCAGATCTTCGGTACACAATTTGAGGCAAGTGATAGCGGCCCTGACGAGCTCCTTGTCGACCCCGCAAGGTAGCTCCATTCTGGTGAGTTGCGACGCCGACAAGGCATTCGATAGAGTGTCTTGGTCGCATTTACTACGTGTCTTCCACCACCAGAGGCTGGGAGTGGGATTTATCACCTTTTTCCGTAAAATATATGCCCAACCCTCAGCTTTCTTAACCATAAATGGTCAGAACACCCCTAGGTTTAATTTGACTCGAGGCACCAGACAGGGATGCCCATTATCCCCATTACTATTTGACTTGGCCATAGACCCACTAATCAGAATATTCTACTCACAAACGGAATGGAAAGGCATAAGGATAGGCTCAGTGGAATTGAAGGTTTCTGCCTATGCGGACGACCTCCTCTTATATTTCACAAATCCACACGAGGCATTTCCCGTCTTTCTAAACACGCTGAAAGAATTTGAACAGATCTCAGGATTTACAATTAACAAAACAAAAACTAAGGCGCTGGCACTACATGACAAGGCAAAACTAGACTGGCCCTCTGGGTTCCCTTTCTTATGGGCAGAAAACTCACTATCATACTTAGGCCTAAATATACCGGTCAACCCAGCAGACCTATACTCCACCAATTACCCTCCCCTAATATCGAAAACATTATCAGATTTTCGTTCATGGAAGTCCCTTCCCCTCTCTTACATAGGTAGATGCCATCTGTTCAAGATGATCTCGTTCCCCCGTCTACTATACACTATTCAAATGTTGCCACTACTGATTAAAGACTCTGACCTGAGTATTATAAATGCAGCTATTAGTAAGTTCATATGGGACGGGAGGAAACCCAGGATTTCATTGTTTAAATTGTCGCAGAGTATAGCCCTGGGAGGCATTAACTTACCATGCATCAGAAGCTACATGCTGGCGGCAAACCTTAGATACGCACTTGACTGGGTACATTCGACCACCAATTACGTGAACCTATCAATAGAACAGGCATTCTGCCCTGGGATACCTCTATCAAGCTTATTACATATAAAACCATCAAATTACCCTCCGGGAGTCTCCGACAATCTACTATTGTTCTCGACCTGCAGGGCATGGCGTCTCTCCCGTTCCAGATTGGGCCTTTCACCCCACAACACAATATACCAATCACTATTTTATAACTCTAATCTGGAAATGCCTACAATCCAAGATTTACGATTGGTTAAAAGGTGGGATGAGAAGGGAGTACGTCTAATACACCATTTTCTAGATGAGGACTGTACACAAGTATTATCACACCAACAACTGAAAGAAAAATATAATGATATAGAGATACCCGTGTATGTATATTTCCAACTAAGGAGCTACGTCTCCAGTGCCTTGAAACAGACCCCAACAACTGACATCGCAAAAGGTTTAGATATCCTAATCAGATACGCTAAAAATGGGCCATGCAAGACATCTCAATTATATCCCCACCTTAAAAGACAACTAAACATAGATAATATGACCACAGGCATGGCAAAATGGTCTGCAGACCTTCCAAATGTCACCTTGCCTGCTCTCCTCGGCGCCTTCACTCGATTAAATAAAAACCTAGTCTCGGCTTCTTACCTAGAGATGCAGTATAAATTACTACACCGAGCATATTACACGCCAAAACTCAGGATGATAACGGGCGCAGCAGATAACTCCAAGTGCTTTAAGTGCGCAGCTCAGGGAGCCGATCTGCTTCATTGCATGTGGGGCTGTCCAGAGGTCAACGCATATTGGCAAACAGTGTGCAGATATATACAATCCCAATATGGCATTACGGTCACTCCTACACCGGAATGGGCCTTGTGGGATATCTATCCCACTAATAGCACCCCCCGTCTGCATTCAGGGCAGAGAATTTTCTTATCAAAAGTAGCTGCCGCAACACGCAAAACTATTCTCTCCCAATGGACTGCATCCAATACACTAACTCTGACCCTACTTCTACCGAGGATCTCCTTCTTATTCCATATGGATTGGTTGGAGATGTCACTTGATAAAGAGTTAAAGGCAAAGAAATTCTTTGCGGTGTGGTTAACATATGTTAAATCGCTGCCCCCTCATGTGAAGGACCCGCTTCGGAAAGCTGTACAATTAACATCTTGGTTTAACTTTATAACACTTCAATCGAATGCTCCACCATTCTAACTCTAATCAAACCTCTCGAGCTCCCCTTTCCATCCTAATTCAAACCTACATTTATGTTGTAATTTGCCTTATTACTGTAAGATAACAGAGAAACGCCAATGTGGAAACGTCCATACATCGTTCATTTAATTGTGTTCTTTACTCTTAATGTTTGTAACATGTTTTAGACTTTTAATTCATGTATCACACAATGCAATCATGTACACTGTTGCAGTTCTTCAATAAAATGTTATAAAAAAAAAAATAATGCTTGAGTTGCTTGTTTAAAAAAAAACGAACAAAAAGAAAAAACTTATTTTCTTTTATTAATCACCGCCTCATTCGCAGTATATTGCTATACTGTTTAAATAAAGCTAGTGGTTAAATACTGTTCACCTTTGAGTTCCTATGTGTGCTGCATGTGCAGTACCAATGAACAGCCACGTGTGTACATGCACTGTTCACAGGCCGCCGATGAATCGGCCACCCACGTGTTCTATAGTGTATTTGCAAGGCTGTGCTCGGGTTTCGCTATACGCAGTAATTGCGCCTAAATGTGGAATAAATCCCTTAACTCCGTCCGAAAGTTACGTATCAAGATGCGAAATAAATCCCGCACTTAATCCGTAAATCGCGTACAAAGATGCGAAAATTTCCCGATATGGGCCCGTGCGCGCGCACCTTGCGTAATACACAATAGACGCTTTACGTTACTGCAAAAGGCCCAGGGCTTGTCGCCACGTGGCTGAGTCCCTGGTTTTGCAGTAACTGACAAAAAGTTATAGTTTTTCACAGAGGGGATCCTCTATGTACTATAATAAACACAGACTCCACGTGTGCGAACCTTATCGCACGTGGTACATATACTATAATAAACAAGCAGCCCAAGACACTATACCCCGTTAAACTACTTGTGGCAGGCAGAAGTACAGTTTACTAAACACTTAGGTATGATATGCTTTAAAACACGTGGCTTTCACTTATTGTACTCCGGGTTCAGCGCTAGCACTTCCCGAACCCCGCACCGCCGCGGACCTGGCCTATCCAGCAATGGATAATACTTCCACCCTTTTGCTGGTATAGGTCGGGTCGCACGCCTGGTACTGAGTTCTGGAATGTGGAGCGGACGGACGTGCCCCCAATTGTTAATGGCGATTAAATATGACCAGAGAGACAATAAGTGAGAAGCGCTGGTTACGTAATAAGTCCGCAACCAACGTACCCTTTATACCTAACTACGTGCGTACAAAGCGTAGCGCAGCGTAGTTTACCTTTTATTGTATTATGTACACAGAGAACCAGTACCTTAATCAGAGATTCCTTCACAGTATTTTTGTCTCTAATCTGCGAATATACCTTATCGGACAGTGTCCGTAATATACCTTGTCGCTATTATGCGAATAAACAGACACGACCACTGTATAGAAATAAGGAGATAAGAACTCCGTAAAAGGTTGTATTTAAGTCCCTAATGGACAAAAGGGGGTTACAGAAATAAGAATAAACAGGTATAACAAGTAATACAATATACTAACAATGAATACTAAACAGACTCTGCTAAGGGGAAAGAAAAACAGATACAAGACACAATCAGCCAATCAATACAAGAAGGATAAATACCGTTAATGCAACCGTTACCGTTCTCATCAAATATGCGAAGTGTAGTCCGGTCAGAGCTCACTATCGTTCAGGGATGAACTATAGTCCGGTGGTCAGGTCAGGGAAAGGTAGATGTGCCGAAGAGACTTTGGCTGCACTGGGTCGCCTATCTTATAGGGTCAGAAAGGGGAGGTCAAAGGCCGTTCTCATTGGTCAGGGGTCGAATGTCAGGTCAGCTGTGATTGGGGGTTAAGCTGATACACCTGGTTTGGCTAGGTCGAGGGGAGTGAACTTTAAGAGTCCTTTGTTCGGTGGTTTCGGCGTCAGCAGTGATAAGAACTGGTTTCATCTGGATTTCTTTGTTACATTCTTTTAACAGAAACTGTCCCTGGATTATGGATTATGTCCATAACTATCGAGCCGTGTATATTGCGGAATATTCGCAATGACCGGAATACTTCGCACAATGAATGGAACGGAACGATACTAAACACGATACAGACAGATGTATGCAGGGCTAACTAAGCTATGTGTGGCGTTCTAAACCTTTAACTATATTTTACTTAGTGTCAGTGTGTATTTTATGAATTTATGTGTGATAGTATGGCTACTCTATTGGTCCACTTTGTCACACATACTCGGGTATGGAAACTTTATTTGCGCAACTCTGTGAACCAAAATGGCGGCCATACTATCCTAAAATGGCGTGTGTGTAACTCGACTTCCATAGAGTCTTATTCGCTATTGACTCAGATAGCTAGGCTTTTTTACAGTGTTATGGCATCATGGCAAGGCAAGGATTGCCCTTCAATCTATAAAACCAAAGCAAGGTTTCCACATTTAGTAGATCCTGAGATTCCTGCTTGGTTTCACACACTGATGTACACCTCTTTTAAGTTTCAAATAAAACACGTTTGGTTGTGTAGTGACAGAGATCTCGCCTGTAGAATTCTGGGAAAAAACACCGCCCAACGTGGGGCTCGAACCCACGACCCTGAGATTAAGAGTCTCATGCTCTACCGACTGAGCTAACCAGGCTTGGTTACTGTGATGTGACAAAAAGGCCATTCAAGCCAAGGAGTGCCCTACAAGCTATTAAAGTAGATCTAGGCTACCACATTCAGTACACTGAGATGCATGCTTGGTTTCACACATTGAGGAAAATGGGTAAGTAACCTTGAAGTAAAATGTGAAGCATTGGTTGTTCAGTGGTAGAATTCTCGCCTGCCACGCGGGAGGCCCGGGTTCGATTCCCGGCCAATGCAGTACTCAAGTTTTACTGAAATTATGGTTTATTTTGTTAAAGAGTGGCTGGCTCTTTGCATTTTGGTGGTGCAGGTATAGAATTCCACATACAATAAATTAATGTTAGAATCTTGTGGTTTAGTGGTAGAATTCCCACCTGCCAAGAGAGAGGTCTGGATCTGAAAAGGGAATAAACACCAAACAAATGTTGTACTAAAAGCATATGACTCTTAGCTTGGGAGTTTTATTTCTATTGACTAAGCTGGCCAGGCTTTGTTACAGTGTTGTAGCATCAAGGCAAGGCAACGCTTGCTCTTCAATCTACACTATTAAACCAAAGCAAAGTTTCCACATTCAGTAGATCCTGATATTCCTGCATGGTTTCACCCACTGATGTACACCTGAAACAGCGATATATTTTGTTAAAGAGTGCCTGGCTCTTTGCATTTTGGTGGTGCAGGTATAGAATTTAACATACAATGATTTAGTGGTAGAATCTTGTGGTTTAGTGGTAGAATTCTCGCCTGCCATGAGGGAGGCATGGATCTGAAAAGGGAATAAACACCACCCAATGTTGTGCTCAAAGCAAATGACTCTTAGATTTGGAGTCTTATTCGCTATTGACTCAGATAGCTAGGCTTTTTTACAGTGTTATGGCATCATGGCAAGGCAAGGATTGCCCTTCAATTTATAAAACCAAAGCAAGGTTTCCACATTTAGTAGATCCTGAGATTCCTGCTTGGTTTCACACACTGATGTACACCTCTTTTAAGTTTCAAATAAAACAGGTTTGGTTGTGTAGTGACAGAGATCTCGCCTGTAGAATTCTGGGAAAAAACACCGCCCAACGTGGGGCTCGAACCCACGACCCTGAGATTAAGAGTCTCATGCTCTACCGACTGAGCTAGCCAGGCTTGGTTACTGTGATGTGTCAAAAAGGCCACTCAAGCCAAGGAGTGCCCTACAAGCTATTAAAGTAGATCTAGGCTACCACATTCAGTACACTGAGATGCATGCTTGGTTTCACACATTGAGGAAAATGGGTAAGTAACCTTGAAGTAAAATGTGAAGCATTGGTTGTTCAGTGGTAGAATTCTCGCCTGCCACGCGGGAGGCCCGGGTTCGATTCCCGGCCAATGCAGTACTCAAGTTTTACTGAAATTATGGTATATTTTGTTAAAGAGTGTCTGGCTCTTTGCATTTTGGTGGTGCAGGTATAGAATTCCACATACAATAAATTAATGGTAGAATCTTGTGGTTTAGTGGTAGAATTCCCACCTGCCAATAGAGAGGTCTGGATCTGAAAAGGGAATAAACACCAAACAAATGTTGTACTAAAAGCATATGACTCTTAGCTTGGGAGTTTTATTTCTATTGACTAAGCTGGCCAGGCTTTGTTACAGTGTTGTAGCATCAAGGCAAGGCAACGCTTGCTCTTCAATCTACACTATTAAACCAAAGCAAAGTTTCCACATTCAGTAGATCCTGATATTCCTGCATGGTTTCACCCACTGATGTACACCTGAAACAGCGATATATTTTGTTAAAGAGTGCCTGGCTCTTTGCATTTTGGTGGTGCAGGTATAGAATTTAACATACAATGATTTAGTGGTAGAATCTTGTGGTTTAGTGGTAGAATTCTCGCCTGCCATGAGGGAGGCATGGATCTGAAAAGGGAATAAACACCACCCAATGTTGTGCTCAAAGCAAATGACTCTTAGATTTGGAGTCTTATTCGCTATTGACTCAGATAGCTAGGCTTTTTTACAGTGTTATGGCATCATGGCAAGGCAAGGATTGCCCTTCAATTTATAAAACCAAAGCATGGTTTCCACATTTAGTAGATCCTGAGATTCCTGCTTGGTTTCACACACTGATGTACACCTCTTTTAAGTTTCAAATAAAACACGTTTGGTTGTGTAGTGACAGAGATCTCGCCTGTAGAATTCTGGAAAAAAACACAGCCCAACGTGGGGCTCGAACCCACGACCCTAAGATTAAGAGTCTCATGCTCTACCGACTGAGATAGCCAGGCTTGGTTACTGTGATGTGACAAAAAGGCCACTCAAGCCAAGGAGTGCTCTACAAGCTATTAAAGTAGATCTAGGCTACCACATTCAGTACACTGAGATGCATGCTTGGTTTCACACATTGAGGAAAATGGGTAAGTAACTGTAAAGTAAAATGTGAAGCATTGGTTGTTCAGTGGTAGAATTCTCGCCTGCCACGCGGGAGGCCCGGGTTCGATTCCCGGCCAATGCATTACTCAAGTTTTACTGAAATTATGGTATATTTTGTTAAAGAGTGCCTGGCTCTTTGCATTTTGGTGGTGCAGGTATAGAATTCCACATACAATAAATTAATGGTAGAATCTTGTGGTTTAGTGGTAGAATTCCCACCTGCCAAGAGAGAGGTCTGGATCTGAAAAGGGAATAAACACCAAACAAATGTTGTACTAAAAGCATATGACTCTTAGCTTGGGAGATTTATTTCTATTGACTAAGCTGGCCAGGCTTTGTTACAGTGTTGTAGCATCAAGGCAAGGCAACGCTTGGTCTTCAATCTACACTATTAAACCAAAGCAAAGATTCCACATTCAGTAGATCCTGATATTCCTGCATGGTTTCACCCATTGATGTACACCTGAAACAGCGATATATTTTGTTAAAGAGTGCCTGGCTCTTTGCATTTTGGTGGTGCAGGTATAGAATTCAACATACAATGATTTAGTGGTAGAATCTTGTGGTTTAGTGGTAGAATTCTCGCCTGCCATGAGGGAGGCATGGATTTGAAAAGGGAATAAACACCACCCAATGTTGTGCTCAAAGCAAATGACTCTTAGATTTGGAGTCTTATTCGCTATTGACTCAGATAGCTAGGCTTTTTTACAGTGTTATGGCATCATGGCAAGGCAAGGATTGCCCTTCAATCTATAAGACCAAAGCAAGGTTTCCACATTTTTCGTAGATCCTGAGATTCCTGCTTGGTTTCACACACTGATGTACACCTCTTTTAAGTTTCAAATAAAACACGTTTGGTTGTGTAGTGACAGAGACCTCACCTATAGAATTCTGGGATTAAACACCGCCCAACGTGGGGCTCGAACCCACGACCCTGAGATTAAGAGTCTCATGCTCTACCGACTAAGCTAGCCAGGCTTGGTTACTGTGGTGTGACAAAAAGGCCACTCAATCCAAGGAGTGCCCTACAAGCTATTAAAGTAGATCTAGGCTACCACATTCAGTACACTGAGATTCATGCTTGGTTTCACACATTGATAAAAATGTGTAAGTAACCATGGTGTAAAATGTGAAGCATTGGTTGTTCAGTGGTAGAATTCTCGCCTGCCTCGCGGGAGGCCCGGGGTTTGATTCCCGGCCAATGCAGTATTCAAGTTTTACTGAAATTATGGTATATTTTGTTAAAGAGTGGCTGGCTCTTTGCATTTTGGTGGTGCGGGTATAGAATTCCACATACAATAAATTAGTCTTAGAATCTTGTGGTTTAGTGGTAGAATTCCCACCTGCCAAGAGAGAGGTCTGGATCTGAAAAGGGAATAAACACCAAATAAATGTTGTACTAAAAGCATATGACTCTTAGCTTGGGAGTTTTATTTCTATTGACTAAGCTGGCCAGGCTTTGTTACAGTGTTGTAGCATCAAGGCAAGGCAACGCTTGCTCTTCAATCTACACTATTAAACCAAAGCAAAGTTTCCACATTCAGTAGATCCTGATATTCCTGCATGGTTTCACCCACTGATGTACACCTGAAACAGCGATATATTTTGTTAAAGAGTGCCTGGCTCTTTGCATTTTGGTGGTGCAGGTATAGAATTCAACATACAATGATTTAGTGGTAGAATCTTGTGGTTTAGTGGTAGAATTCTCGCCTGCCATGAGGGAGACATGGATTTGAAAAGGGAATAAACACCACCCAATGTTGTGCTCAAAGCAAATGACTCTTAGATTTGGAATCTTATTCGCTATTGACTCAGATAGCTAGGCTTTTTTACAGTGTTATGGCATCATGGCTAGGCAAGGATTGCCCTTCAATCTATAAGACCAAAGCAAGGTTTCCACATTTAGTAGATCCTGAGATTCCTGCTTGGTTTCACACACTGATGTACACCTCTTTTTTTTTTTTTAATTGAGTTTTATTTATACAAAAATTTTATACATACAAACATACATATATGAAACCAGTGCAATTCTCCCCGCATATTAACATATTTCAATATATCTTCCTTTTGTACTGCTTCCTAACATCTACACATACACTAACAAACAACATTTACAAGCTGATTCAGGTCACATATCCCAATTCCTCTTAAAATCAACATCATGGCATATGAACAATTCTATACTATCATGGTTTTTCCTTTTAGTAGGGGCAATGGAATTAAATACTGCATTTCGTTACTGAGGATCATCAGACAGATTTAACTTTTTTATCTGAACATCAGCATAAATTCTGTATAGGCGAAACATACAAAAATCAGGTATAGTAAGGAAAAAAAAAAAAAAAAAAAAAAAAAAAAAAACGTTGGTGGGTACAAAATTATTGATATAAATAGAAATAAATAGATACCCTCTTCGAGCCACCACCTCTTTATCCATCTTAATATCTCAAATTGCTTACTATAATCGTGAATTTTCCCTATCAACTCCCATCTTTAAGCACTACTCAATGTGCAATAATTCTGCAAAACTTAATATCAGTATTTAACACTTCTACAATATATTTCATGTGCATTTCTATACTATATTTAAAAAAAAAAAAAAAAAAAAAAAAGAAATACAAAACTTGGTGTCTTATTCAGTGTGTGTAATATCTTATAACACAATTTTATCTCTTACCAGTCAATATTTAACATCGTGTCAACTAAATTTTAGTGAAATACTCTTTATCCCAACTGTTTATCCGACTTAATATCAAATAGTAGTCCCATACCGGATCCTTTCCACGTACAATGGTCAATATTACATATACTATCTACCTAACTAATACAAAATTATTACCAGTGTTAATATCTACATTCTACATTATCTAATATATCCATTAGAAAACACGTGCCTTCCAACTTCCAAAAAAAAAAAAAAAAAAAAAAAAAATTTTCTCCTTTTCCTTTTTTTCTCTACCCAGCCTTCCAATCAATAACTTCAAAGAAACAAGATTGTTTCCATTGACCCCATATATTTAAGAATTTAGCCCCATTACCCCTTGTTGCATACACATATCTCTCATGGGCACACGTTGTATTCATCAAATTTATCCATTCTTGTTTATCAGGTGCGACCAATGATAACCAATGTCTAGCAATAATCACTTTAGCAATTGCTCCGAACGCCCGCAATGATTGCTCCCACTCCCTACCATTCATACTCACGGGCCAGACCCCCAAAATGAGATTAGTAACAGAGAGCAATTCAGAGGGGGCTCCCACCATCCGCAATGTTCTTATTATGTCTGCCCAAAATCCCTTTATCACTACACACTCCCACAGGAGATGCTTAAAAGACCCAGTCCCAACCTTACATTTCGGACACTTATCAGAGTTGGTATTAACCATTTTTTTTAAGTTAACGGGAGTAATATAACTACGATGTAAAATATTAAACTGTGCCTGCTGTATACGTATTGATGTTGTGGCCCTACTTGGGGCTGCAAGTATCTCCCTCCACTCAAGATCACCCATCTGTGGGATATCTTCCAGCCATCTCCTTTTCAGGAGTGGCAACTCCGTATCTTGGGTAAGTGTTTTGAGATATTTATGTATTTTCGAGAGTCTTTTTCCTGGGCTCACCAACCTAATAAATCTCTTAACAGGAGACTCCCTAATCTTAATCTTATCTCCAACTCCGGCTTCAGTTAAGGCACTCCTGACTTGCAGAAATCTATAAAACATATGCTTAGGTATATCAAATTCCACTTGCAAATCAGAGAAGGATTTAATAATTTGCTCCTGATACAGCTGACCAATAACCTCTATGCCCAATCCACTCCAAATAACCCTGCCCTGATATGTTCTGATTGTTTTAAGCGTCTCAATAGAGAACAAAGACAACTCTGGATCAATACCTTCGTACTTAGCCATTTTTCCCACCCATTTCCATATTAACAAAGCTTGCTTAATAATTGGGGGAAAGTGCCGCCTCAGTTCACCCACCAATAACAGTTGTAGTGGAGTTAAGTTCAAGTTAGTAGAGCTCACTAGCGCACGCAGGTCTAGAGAGACTTCCTCTTCCCGAACCCAAGAACAAATATGAACCAATTGTGCGGATACGTAATATTCTTTAAAATTAGGGATTGCAAGTCCTCCTCTATCCCGATCTCTGTACAGTGTCTCCATCCTAATTCTTGCCTTCTTATTTCTCCACACAAATGTTGAGATAATGCTTTTAATTTTCCGAAAATATGCATCATTAATATATACAGGAGACTGCTGAAAAATGTACAATAGTCTAGGAAGGATGGCCATCTTAATAAGATTAACCCTTCCAATTTGAGTTAGCGGCAATTTGCTCCAACATCTGCACTTGCTCTTAATATCTTTTAACAATGGCAGTAGATTATCCCCAATAAACTCATTCGCATCTTTAGATACAATAATACCCAAATATTTAAATTTGGAGGTGGACTGAATAGGGATATTTTCCAAGCCCATAGGAGATTGATCAGCCGTATGGAGCAAACACGATTTTCCCCAATTCATACTTAGACCAGAGTGCAGCCCAAATACCTGTATCTTCTCTATTATTCTAAGAATATCCCTCCCTGGGTTCGAGACCCCCACCAATAGGTCGTCCGCGTATAATGATATCATATTATGGGCGGTATCTGAGTCCTGTAGAGTATCTCGGAGCACACAGGCCAGGGGCTCCACTGCCACCGCAAAGAGTAGCGGAGAAAGCGGACACCCCTGCCTTGTACCCCGAAATAGTGAAAATAGGGGGGAAGAATATCCATTTATGGTCATCCTAGCCTTCGGGTCTTTATACAAAAGTTTTATCCACCCTATGTACTGGTCCCCAAAACCGAATCTTTTTAAGGTAGCCCAAAGATAAGGCCACTCAATAGAGTCAAACGCTTTATTTGCGTCAAATGAGGCCACTGTAACACTTTCCTCTCTATTTGCTGCCGTTTGCAGGTATGAGAAGAGCCTTCTCAGGTTAGTCAAAGTAGATTTACCAGACATAAAGCCCGTCTGGTCGGGATGTACGATATCATTGATCACCTTGCCAAGACGTACTGCCAGAATTTTTGCAAAGATCTTGGCATCTGAAGTGATCAATGATATCGGGCGGTACGACTCTACCCGGGAGGGGTCCTTCCCACTCTTGGGAATTACAATAATTGAGGCCTCAGTCATGGAAGTGGGGGTATTTTCTTCCCTTTCCATTGACTGAAAAAGGTCCAAGAGGTGTGGAGCAATAAATGGAGCAAACTCACGATACAACTCCCCAGGGAGTCCATCTAATCCGGGAGCTTTATTTGCCGGCATTGATTTAATCGCCTCACTTATTTCCTCCAATTGTAATGGAGCCTCCAGAAGTTCGACATGCTCCTGCGATATCTGGGGTAGCTGAATCTGGCCCAGATATTCCTCCACATCTCCACTACTCATAGTAAGTTGGGATTTATACAGAGAGCTAAAGTGATCAACAAATGCCTGAACTATCCGTGGGGTCTCACTAATCACTTCCCCAGTTCCTAGTTGTATTTTAGATATCACATTCGAGGGCTGATCTTGCTTTGCCAAGTAGGCCATCCACTTCCCTGCTCTGTCTGCCACCGAGTACCAACGATGGGAGTTAGCAATCAGTCTTCTCGACGTGATATCTTGTAGATAGTCTACCCATTCCCTTTGTGCTAGTTGCCATGCTTCTCTATCCAGCTCACTTTTACTCCCAAGGTAACATCTTTCACGGTCCCCCGCCCTACTTTCCAGTTCAGAGGACTTAACCCTATGTTCTTTCTTCAAAGTGGCGATTTTCTTGATTAGAACTCCCCGAATAAATGCCTTAAAGGCATCCCACACAATAATACTACTTGAGGTCCCAGAGTTCAAAGACAAAAACTCAGCCATTGTGTCCTCCAGCACCTTTTTTTCACCCATTTGAGAGATCCAGAATGGCTGTAATTTCCAATATCTAAATCCCTGATCCCCCTCTAATTCCAAATGCATTATAACCGGGGAGTGGTCAGAAATTCCACGAGCTTTATACTCGATCCGAGTGATATCGTTAAGAAGGCCTTCAGAGACTAATATCAAGTCAATACGAGAAAAAACTTTATGTACAGGGGAGTAAAAAGAAAATTGTTGAGAATCAGGGTATTTAAGTCTCCAAGGGTCCCACCACCCAATCTCTCTAATAAACTCTGCAAAGTTACTACCTTGCTTTGATACATCCCCAATAATACTTTTCCATCTATCAAGTCGTGAGTCGATTACGTTGTTAAAATCGCCTAAACAGACTACCTGGCTATCTTGATGATTGACTGAAAATTCGACGGCAGCTTTAATAACCTCATAAGAGAAGGGAGGGGGAACATAAACTGTAAGGATGCAAATTTTAACATGACTTATAACACCCTGAATAAAAATAAAGCGCCCCCGTGGGTCAATCTTAACCTCTCCTGGAACAAAATGAGCAGTTTTTTTAATCAACACAGACACCCCTCGCGATGAAGATGTAAAGCAGGAATGATAATTGTGCCCAATCCATGGACGTTTGAGAGAAAGTATCCTGTCTTTACATAGGTGTGTCTCTTGAAGACATATAATTTCTGCGTCGGATTCTTTGCATTGTTTTAGAACTAAAGCTCTTTTAAAGCGGTTATTTAACCCCCTGACATTCCAGGTAATAATTTTAACCATTATCAAATTGATGGAAACACAGAGCTACTACCATTTTCCCATTAACCATAATTAACCAGCCTGAAACAAACAGTACTACAAACGAACACATGACAAAACACATACTCCCCGCCCCCCTCCCCCACCCTGTATTACCTACCCCTCTAGGCATACCTGTTTAACCCACCTACGCACCACTTTCTTCACAACTCTTCTCCCAAGGGCAAACTTCTAATAGCCACCAAGAAAAAAACCCATCCCGCCCCCCCCATGCCCAGACTGTATCAACACGGATATCTTAACGTTACTCTTCCCACTTCCCCCCCACCCCCCCCCCATGCAGATCAACTACACAAAAATGACATTTTTTCTTCAAATTATTATAACAACAACTGCTTTTTTGCTGGGTACGTTGCATCAAGCCACCTGGCTGCTTCTACCGGAGAAGAGAAGAACTTGGTATTGTCCCCTTCAATGATGCGCAATTTAGAAGGAAAAATCATTGAGTAACTGAAGCCAAGTTCCCTCAAGCGGCTTTTAATATCTTTAAATTTGGCACGTTCTTTACGGACCTCAATTGGAAAGTCCGGAAACAAGGCAATTTTCTGACCATTAAATATTAAATCAGTTTTGCTTCTTGACAATCTCAGGATACAGTCTCTGTCTTTGAAATTAAGGATTCTGGCGATTATCGTACGGGGAGGGAGACCAGGAGCAAGGGGCCGACCTGGAACTCTATGTGCCCGTTCTATTGCGAATTGAGGTGAGAGTGAGTCCCTTCCAAATTTCTGGACTAACCAATCCTCCAGAAATTTTTCTGGCTGAGTCCCTTCCACCCTCTCCTCAAACCCCACAAAACGAATGTTGTTCCTTCTAAGTCTCCCTTCCATATCTGAAAATCTATGCCTCATATCAGCAAGTTGGCCTGACATAGCCTCCACTTTTGCTTGCACAGGATTAAGCATATCTTCCAGCGAAGAGACCCTATTCTCCATCTCTGTAACCCTTTCTCTGATCTTTTGTGCATCGTTCCGTAATAACATAATATCAGATTGAACCTTCTGCATCTGCTCCATAAGCCGAGATTCACAATTATTAATAGCTTCCAGCACTTGCTGCAAAGACACCTCAGGAGCTACGGGAGTGGTATTTGCTTTTACAGGAGTGGTTGAAGGGGTACTTAGCTGAGAACTGCTCCCAGACTGCGTCTGTCCGCGGGCATATTTCTCGAGCCTGGCGGCAGCCGAGCTTTGCCCAGTTTTACCCATTTTCTCCTGTGTTGTGGTTAATCGCCACCAGGCAGTAAAACCACAGCCCACTTCACTAGCACAAATTGGGCCAATACTCCACTGCACACCGCTTGTGCCAAATAGTCACAAAATAAGACTGATATGTCCGCAGGTGACCGGCTATCACACTTCAGTTAATACCACCGCAATCAAAAGCACCGTGTAAGCAGTTCGATATATTATTCTCCAAATGCCACTCAGCAGGGCTGTCAATAGATCTGTCCTCGACCTTGTATATACTGCAGCAAGCAGCAGCTTGGTCAAAATGACATAAGTGTAGTATTAATTGCGTGCTCCGGGCACCACTCACCGGTACCGGGCTGCCAGATAACTGTCCCCAGCCGTGTGTCCCAGGCTGCGCAGGCCACTGGGATAGTACGCTGTCTGTGCTGGACCGCGCTGCTACCACCTTCCTCCGCAAGCGCTTGTCGGTCCCCGTTCACAGCACGTGCAGCCGGCCGCGTCTCCACTTGATGACGTCAGACGCTGTATTCCACGAACGCGTTCAGCCGCCTCTGTGCACCAGGCCTCCCCACACAGCGCTGTAACAAAGAATCATCTGCCGCACACACCGCTCGCCTGGGGGACAGTTTTCTCTTTCTCCCTGCATGGGGGTAAGACGGGAGCAAGTTTTAATCAGCCGGCATGGAGGAGGTCAGGACACGCTTCCTCACGCACGCACAGCCGTGGCCCCGCCAGACAAAACTTTTCGATGTACACCTCTTTTAAGTTTCAAATAAAACACGTTTGGTTGTGTAGTGACAGAGACCTCACCTATAGAATTCTGGGAAAAAACACCGCCCAATGTGGGGCTCGAACCCACGACCCTGAGATTAAGAGTCTCATGCTCTACCGACTGAGCTAGCCAGGCTTGGTTACTGTGGTGTGACAAATAGGCCACTCAAGCCAAGGAGTGCCCTACAGGCTATTAAAGTAGATCTAGGCTACCACATTCAGTACACTGAGATTCATGCTTGGTTTCACACATTGATACAAATGGGTAAGTAACCATGGTGTAAAATGTGAAGCATTGGTTGTTCAGTGGTAGAATTCTCGCCTGCCACGCTGGAGGCCCGGGGTTCGATTCCCGGCCAATGCAGTACTCAAGTTTTACTGAAATTATGGTATATTTTTTTAAAGAGTGTCTGGCTCTTTGCATTTTGGTGGTGCAGGTATAGAATTCCACATACAATAAATTAGTCTTAGAATCTTGTGGTTTAGTGGTAGAATTCCCACCTGCCAAGAGAGAGGTCGGGATCTGAAAAGGGAATAAACACCAAACAAATATTGTACTAAAAGCATATGACTCTTAGCTTGGGAGTTTTATTTCTATTGACTAAGCTGGCCAGGCTTTGTTACAGTGTTGTAGCATCAAGGCAAGGCAACGCTTGCTCTTCAATCTACACTATTAAACCAAAGCAAGGTTTCCACATTTAGTAGATCCTGAATTCCTGCTTGGTTTCACACACTGATGTACATCTCTTTTAAGTTTCAAATAAAACACGTTTGGTTGTGTAGTGACAAAGATCTCGCCTGTAGAATTCTGGGAAAAAACACCGCCCAACGTGGGGCTCGAACCCATGACCCTGAGATTAAGAGTCTCATGCTCTACCGACTGAGCTAGCCAGGCTTGGTTACTGTGATTTGACAAAAAGGCCACTCAAGCCAAGGAGTGCAATACAAGCTATTAAAGTAGATCTAGGCTACCACATTCAGTACACTGAGATGCATGATTGGTTTCACACATTGAGGAAAATGGGTAAGTAACCGTGAAGTAAAATGTGAAGCATTGGTTGTTCAGTGGTAGAATTCTCGCCTGCCACGCGGGAGGCCCGGGTTCGATTCCCGGCCAATGCAGTACTCAAATTTTACTAAAATTATGGTATATTTTGTTAAAGAGTGTCTGGCTCTTTGCATTTTGGTGGTGCAGGTATAGAATTCCACATACAATAAATTAATGGTAGAATCTTGTGGTTTAGTGGTAGAATTCCCACCTGCCAAGAGAGAGGTCTGGATCTGAAAAAGGAATAAACACCAAACAAATGTTGTACTAAAAGCATATGACTCTTAGCTTGGGAGTTTTATTTCTATTGACTAAGCTGGCCAGGCTTTGTTACAGTGTTGTGGCATCAAGGCAAGGCAAGGCTTGTCCTTCAATCTACACTATTAAACCAAAGCAAGGTTCCACATTTAGTAGATCCTGATATTCCTGCATGGTTTCACCCACTGATGTACACCTGAAACAGCAATATATTTTGTTAAAGAATGCCTGGCTCTTTGCATTTTGGTGGTGTAGGTATAGAATTCAACATACAATGATTTAGTGGTAGAATCTTGTGGTTTAGTGGTAGAATTCTCGCCTGCCATGAGGGAGGCATGGATCTGAAAAGGGAATAAACACCACCCAATGTTGTGCTCAAAGCAAATGACTCTTAGATTTGGAGTCTTATTCGCTATTGACTCAGCTAGCTATGCTTTTTTACAGTGTTATGGCATCATGGCAAGGCAAGGATTGCCCTTCAACCTATAAAACCAATGCAAGATTTCCACATTCAGTAGATCGTGAGATTCCTGCTTGGTTTCACACACTGATGTACACCTCTTTTAAGTTTCAAATAAAACATGTTTGGTTGTGTAGTGATAGAGACCTCGCCTGTAGAATTCTGGTAAAAAACACCACCCAACGTGGGGCTCGAAGCCACGACCCTGAGATTAAGAGTCTCATGCTCTACTGACTGAGCTAGCCAGGCTTGGTTACTGTGGTGTGACAAAAAGGCCACTCAAGCCAAGGAGTGCCCTACAAGCTATCAAAGTAGATCTAGGCTACCACATTCAGTACACTGAGATTCATGCTTGGTTTCACACATTGATAAAAATGTGTAAGTAACCATGAAGTAAAATGTGAAGCATTGGTTGTTCAGTGGTAGAATTCTCGCCTTCCACGCGGGATGCCTGGGTTTGATTCCCGGCCAATGCAGTATTCAAGTTTTACTGAAATTATGGTATATTTTGTTAAAGAGTGGCTGGCTTTTTGCATTTTGGTGGTGCAGGTATAGATTTCCACATACAATAAATTAGTGGTAGAATCTTGTGGTTTAGTGGTAGAATTCCCACCTGCCAATAGAGACTTCTGGTTCTAAAAAGGGAATAAACACCAAACAAATGTTGTACTGAAAGCATATGACTCTTAGCTTGGGAGTTTTATTTCTATTGACTAAGCTGGCCAGGCTTTGTTACAGTGTTGTAGCATCAAGGCAAGGCAATGCTTGCTCTTCAATCTACACTATTAAACCAAAGCAAAGTTTCCACATTCAGTAGATCCTGATATTCCTGCATGGTATCACCCACTGATGTACACCTGAAACAGCGATATATTTTGTCCAAGAGTGCCTGGCTCTTTGCATTTTGGTGGTGCAGGTATAGAATTCAACATACAATGATTTAGTGGTAGAATCTTGTGGTTTAGTGGTAGAATTCTCGCCTGCCATGAGGGAGGCATGGATCTGAAAAGGGAAAAAACACCACCCAATGTTGTGCTCAAAGCAAATGATTTAGATTTGGAGTCTTATTCGCTATTGACTCAGCTAGCTAGGCTTTTTTACAGTGTTATGGCATCATGGCAAGGCAAGGATTGCCCTTAAACCTATAAAACCAATGCAAGATTTCCACATTCAGTAGATCGTGAGATTCCTGCTTGGTTTCACACACTGATGTACACCTCTTTTAAGTTTCAAATAAAACATGTTTGGTTGTGTAGTGACAGAGACCTCGCCTGTAGAATTCTGGTAAAAAACACCACCCAATGTGGGGCTCGAACCCACGACACTGAGATGAAGAGTCTCATGCTCTACCGACTGAGCTAGCCAGGCTTGGTTACTGTGGTGTGACATAAAGGCCACTCAAGCCAAGGAGTGCCCTACAAGCTATTAAAGTAGATCTAGGCTATCACATTCAGTACACTGAGATTCATGCTTGGTTTCACACATTGATGAAGATGTGGTAGTAACCATGAAGTAAAATGTGAAGCATTGGTTGTTCAGTGGTAGAATTCTCGCCTGCCATGCGGGAGGCCCGGGTTCGATTCCCGGCCAATGCAATACTCAAATTATGGTATATTTTGTTAAAGAGTGGCTGGCTCTTTGCATTTTGGTGGTGCAGGTATAGATTTCCACATACAATAAATTAGTGGTAGAATCTTGTGGTTTAGTGGTAGAATTCCCACCTGCCAAGAGAGAGGTCTGGATCTGAAAAGGGAATAAACACCAAAAAAATGTTGTACTGAAAGCATATGACTCTTAGCTTGGGAGTTTTATTTCTATTGACTAAGCTGGCCAGGCTTTGTTACAGTGTTGTGGCATCAAGGCAAGGCTTGTCCTTCAATCTACACTATTTAACCAAAGCAAAGTTTCCACATTCAGAAGATCCTGATATTCCTGCATGGTTTCACCCACTGATGTACACCTGAAACAGCGATATATTTTGTTAAAGAGTGCCTGGCTCTTTGCATTTTGGTGGTGCAGGTATAGAATTCAACATACAATGATTTAGTGGTAGAATCTTGTGGTTTAGTGGTAGAATTCTCGCCTGCCATGAGGGAGGCATGGATCTGAAAAGGGAAAAAACACCACCCAATGTTGTGCTCAAAGCAAATGACTCAGATTTGGAGTCTTATTCGCTATTGACTCAGCTAGCTAGGCTTTTTTACAGTGTTATGGCATCATGGCAAGGCAAGGATTGCCCTTAAACCTATAAAACCAATGCAAGATTTCCACATTCAGTAGATCGTGAGATTCCTGCTTGGTTTCACACACTGATGTACACCTCTTTTAAGTTTCAAATAAAACATGTTTGGTTGTGTAGTGACAGAGACCTCGCCTGTAGAATTCTGGTAAAAAACACCACCCAACGTGGGGCTCGAACCCACGACCCTGAGATTAAGAGTCTCATGCTCTACCGACTGAGCTAGCCAGGCTTGGTTACTGTGGTGTGACATAAAGGCCACTCAAGCCAAGGAGTGCCCTACAAGCTATTAAAGTAGATCTAGGCTACCACATTCAGTACACTGAGATTCATGCTTGGTTTCACACATTGATGAAGATGTGGTAGTAACCATGAAGTAAAATGTGAAGCATTGGTTGTTCAGTGGTAGAATTCTCGCCTGCCATGCGGGAGGCCCGGGTTCGATTCCCGGCCAATACAGTGCTCAAGTTTTACTGAAATTATGGTATATTTTGTTAAAGAGTGGCTGGCTCTTTGCATTTTGGTGGTGCAGGTATAGATTTCCACATACAATAAATTAGTGGTAGAATCTTGTGGTTTAGTGGTAGATTTCCCACCTGCCAAGAGAGAGGTCTGGATCTGAAAAGGGAATAAACACCAAAAAAATGTTGTACTGAAAGCATATGACTCTTAGCTTGGGAGTTTTATTTCTATTGACTAAGCTGGCCAGGCTTTGTTACAGTGTTGTGGCATCAAGGCAAGGCAAGGCTTGTCCTTCAATCTACACTATTAAACCAAAGCAAAGTTTCCACATTCAGAAGATCCTGATATTCCTGCATGGATTTACCCATTGATGTACACCTGAAACAGCGATATATTTTGTTAAAGAGTGCCTGGCTCTTTGCATTTTGGTGATGCAGGTATAGAATTCAACATACAATGATTTAGTGGTAGAATCTTGTGGTTTAGTGGTAGAATTCTCGCCTGCCATGAGGGAGGCATGGATCTGAAAAGGGAATAAACACCACCCAATGTTGTGCTCAAAGCAAATGACTCTTAGATTTGGAGTCTTATTCGCTATTGACTCAGCTAGCTAGGCTTTTTTACAGTGTTATGGCATCATGGCAAGGCAAGAATTGCCCTTCAACCTATATTCCTGAGATTCCTGCTTGGTTTCACACACTGATGTACACCTCTTTTAAGTTTCAAATAAAACATGTTTGGTTGTGTAGTGACAGAGAACTCGCCTGTAGAATTCTGGTAAAAAACACCACCCAACGTGGGGCTCAAACCCACGACCCTGAGATTAAGAGTCTCATGCTCTACCGACTTAGCTAGCCAGGCTTGGTTACTATGTTGTGACAAAAAGGCCACTTAAGCCAAGGAGTGCCCTACAAGCTATCAAAGTAGATTTAGGCTACCACATTCAGTACATTGAGATTAATGCTTGGTTTCACACATTGATGAAAATGTGTAAGTAACCCTGAAGTAAAATGTGAAGCATTGGTAGAATTCTTGCCTGCCACGCGGGAGGCCCGGGTTCGATTCCCGGCCAATGCAGTACTCAAGTTTTACTGAAATTATGGTATATTTTATTAAAGAGTGGCTGGCTTTTTGCATTTTGGTGGTGCAGGTATAGATTTCCACATACAATAAATTAGTGGTAGAATCTTGTGGTTTAGTGGTAGAATTCCCACCTGCCAAGGGAGAGGTCTGGATCTGAAAAGGGAATAAACACCAAACAAATGTTGTACTGAAAGCATATGATTCTTAGCTTGGGAGTTTTATTTCTATTGACTAAGCTGGTGTCACAACTGAAGGGCTGGATGAAGTTGTGTGGTGTATAGCAACGGGAGACGGACCAGAGGAGAAAGGATTAAATCGTGCAGGTTTAATAATAGAATTCATAAATGAAATAATACACACTTGAATACTTTCTTAAAGTGGCAGTTAGTGGTAATAAGAATTGAGCCAGCACGGCACTTTGAAAGAAGAAAAAGTTCATTGAAACAATAACAGTTCACGTACTGCGGACAGCAGGCTGGGGTCTTGAGAAATGAAGAAATCCGGAAAGAGAATGTACTTGATGGTAATGAGGGATCCTTGAAGACTGAAAGAAGCTGGATGATGACAGAAGAATGGGAAGTTGCTTGGAAGCAGACGGCTTGAAGGGCTTATGCCAGGAAGCTCAGGGATGCAGGCAGAGACCAGACTGTGGAGAGAACAGCGATGGGGTTAAGCTGAATCGAGTCCAACACAGAGCACTGAAGCAAGGCACCAAGTCAGGAGAGGTGAGTCAGAGAGCCGGAGTCAGCTGGCAGCTGTGAACGCCTCTGGAGACTCTTTGTACTGACACTGAACAGGCCTAGGCAGATCCCCTATATCCCTTGAGGGCGGCTGCCATTGGCTGTCTGGTCAGTATGGGCGGAAACCTCAGACAAGGACCAATCTGCTATTTGCCCTTAACCAAGATGGCGGCGCCGGCCTCCCGGCGCCCCTACAGCACATACCGCTACACTTGCCGGCGTCCCACGCTGCCTGCTGCCCACCAGACTGCCGCTGCCTGCTGCCGCTGAACTGGAGACCACTACACGCTAGCCGACGGCGGGCGCGAACAGGTGAGTAGTAAGCCCGCCGCGCACCGCCGTGGCTGAGTGTGACAGTACCCCCCCCTTTCTGGGTTACCCCAGGGCACCTACGCACCTTGTGTGGATTCCTTTGAAAGAATTGTCTCACCAGACGGGGAGCATGGAGATCTGCAGAATCAACCCAGGAATTCTCTTCAGGACCGAATCCAAGCCACTCTACCAGATACTGAAGATGGGTATTGTGGCAACGTGAGTCGATAATGCGCTTCACCTCGAACTCTGTCTCTCTCTCTGAGCCAATCTTGGGCGGTTTAGGCACCTTTTTCTGATATAAGTTCAGTCGTAAAGGTTTCAAAAGAGACACGTGAAAAGAGTTTGATATCTTTAAGGAAGAAGGGAGCTGTAGTCTGTAGGCCACCGGATTAATTACCTGAGTGATTGGGTACGGCCCTATGAACCGAGGAGCCAGCTTCATGGATGGTAACTTAAGGCGTATATGGCGGGTAGACAGCCATACTCGATCTCCAACCTTCAACTTAGGAGCCGCTCTTCTTTTCCTGTCTGCCATCCTTTTATATCGAGCGGATGCTTTGAGGAGAGCGGTATGGACGTCTGACCAGATCTTTGCAAACCGTTGTAGCGAAGAAGCAGCTGCAGGGACATTGGGCAATGATAGATCTGAAGTGCACCATCTTTGAAAACCGGTCAACCACCACCCAAATTACTGTATGCCCTTTGGAGGGAGGAAGTTTGCAGATAAAGTCCATAGACAGGTGGGACCATGGTTCTGTTGGTATGGCTAGAGGTAGAAGAGGACCGACAGGAGACGTTCTGGAGGACTTATGCTGAGCGCACTTTACACAGGAGGCGACAAAGGTGGTTACATCGCGACGAATGGTAGGCCACCAGTATGAACGCAACAGGAACATTAAGGTCTTCTGTGCCCCGGTATGCCCTGCGAAACGGGAAGCGTGTGCCCAGGACAGCACTCTCTTTCGGAGACTGAGGGGAACGAAGGTCTTGCCTGGTGGAGGTGAAGGCTGGACTGTTACTTGAGCAAAGACCAGAGGATCGAGGATGGGTCGAGGGGGAGTGTCAAGATCAGCTGAAGTTTCAAAAGTTTCAAAAGTTTCAAAATGTCCTTTGGAGGGAGGAAGTTTGCAGATAAAGTCCATAGACAGGTGGGACCATGGTTCTGTTGGTATGGCTAGAGATAGAAGAGGACCGACAGGAGACGTTCTGGAGGACTTATGCTGAGCGCACTTTACACAGGAGGCGACAAAGGTGGTTACATCGCGACGAATGGTAGGCCACCAGTATGAACGCAACAGGAACATTAAGGTCTTCTGTGCCCCGGTATGCCCTGCGAAACGGGAAGCGTGTGCCCAGGACAGCACTCTCTTTCGGAGACTGAGGGGAACGAAGGTCTTGCCTGGTGGAGGTGAAGGCTGGACTGTTACTTGAGCAAAGACCAGAGGATCGAGGATGGGTCGAGGGGGAGTGTCAAGATCAGCTGAAGTTTCAAAAGAGCGTGAAAGAGCATCGGCCTTGGCATTCATCGTCCCGGGTCTGAATCTGATTTGGAAATCGAAGCGTTTGAAGAACATGGCCCAGCGGGCTTGACGAGCTGTAAGACATTGGGCGTGCTTGAGGAATGAGAGATTCTTATGGTCGGAGTACACAGTAATTTTATGTCGTGCCCCCTCCAGGAGGTACCGCCACTCCTCCAACGCAGATTTGACTGCCAGTAACTCCTGCTCTCCAATGGGGTAATTCTTTTCTGCTGGAAGAAACTTCTTGGAGAAGAAGGCACAGGGATGAAGCACCTGATCCTCCCCTCTCTGCGACAAGATTGTCCCCACCCCCTCTGAGGATGCGTCCACCTCAAGAATAAAGGGTTTGTCGAGGTTTGGCTGAAGAAGGATTGGGGCGGAGACAAAAGCATCCTTTAGTTGTTGGAAGGCTTGGGAGGCCTCAGGTGACCACTGACTCGGATCAGAACCCTTGCGGGTTAGAGCTGTAAGAGGTGCAGCAAGGGTGGAGAAGTTCCGGATGAAACGACGATAGTAATTTGAAAAGCCCAGGAACCTCTGGATGCCTTTGAGCGTTGTGGGCGCTGTCCAGTCTAAGATGGCTCTTACTTTTTCTGGATCCATCTCTATCCCAGTGCTGGAGAGGATGTGGCCAAGGAATGGAATGGAAGTGACCTCAAAGACGCACTTGTCTAGCTTGCAGAATAATTTATTTTGGCGAAGGCGCCGCAAGACCTCAGCTACTGTTTGCCGATGGAGATGGAGGTTAGACGAGAAGATGAGGATGTCATCGAGATACACCACGATGGAATGATATAGTAAATCTCGAAATATGTCATTTACAAATTGTTGGAAGACAGCTGGAGCATTGCAAAGACCAAATGGCATCACCAGGTATTCGTAGTGGCCATCTCGGGTGTTGAAAGCCGTCTTCCACTCATCTCCAGATCGGATACGGATCAAGTTATATGCCCCTCTTAAATCCAGTTTAGTAAAGATAAAGCCCCTCGGATTTTGTCGAATAATTCGGTGATAAGAGGTAAAGGATAGCGGTTCTTGATCGTGATATCGTTCAGGCCCCTGTAATCGATACACGGCCGGAGGGTTCCATCTTTTTTTTCACAAAGAAAAAGCCCGCTCCGGCTGGCGAAGTGGACGGGCGAATGAACCCCTTATCCAAGTTTTCTCGAATGTAGTCAGACATGACTTTGGTCTCCGGCAGAGACAAGGGGTAGATGCGGCCCCACGGTGGAAACTTCCCAGGTATCAACTCTATCGGACAGTCCCAGGAACGATGAGGTGGCAGGGTATCGGCACCTCCCTTGCTGAAGACGTCAGAAAAAGAAAGATATGGTGTGGGTAACGACAAGGGTGGAGCTGATGAAGACGAAAGACTGGGACCTCCTACTTCTTGAGGATTAGTTTGATGGAGTGGAATGACACGAGGCATGCAAGTAGTTAGGCAGTTCGTACCCCAGGCTGTGATCTCCATACTGGTCCAATCAATGTGAGGGTTGTGCTAAGTAAGCCATGGTAGGCCCAGGACTACCTGGTGTGAGGACTGAGGAAGGACAAAAAATTCAAGAGTCTCTTGATGTAAGGCACCGATGAGAACTGTCACTGGATCGGTTTGAAGGGTGATTTGCCCACTGCTGATGCGACTCCCATCTACTGCAGTGAGGGCCAACGGATGGGCCAAAGGTTGCACCGTCAGGGAATGTTGCTGGACGAAAGAAGAAGAAAGGAAGTTCCCGGCTGCTCCGGAATCTAGTAGAGCCTGGATCTTGATTTTTCCCTGAGGGCACACAAGGGTAACAGGAATGGTGGGCACAGTTGAAGAGGGAGATGAAAGCAGGACTCCTAACCTGACCTCCCTCGGGGAGGTTAGGAGCGGTCGTTTCCCGGACGCAGTGGACAGGAAGCCAACAGATGAGCGGAAGAACCGCAGTACATGCAAAGATTCTCACGACGTCTACGGGACTTTTCCTCCACGGAAAGCCGAGAGCGGTTGATCTGCATGGGTTCGTCTGGTGGTGTGGTTGTGGAAGGCCCAGATCTAGGAACAGGAACAGCGTTGGTGGTGAGATGAGGGCGGAGACGATCGGAGCGATTTCTCTCTAGTTGACGCTCCTGCATCCGTAGATCTACTTTGTTGCACAAGGAGATGAGTTCAGCCAAAGTAGCAGGAGAGTCATGGGTAGTTAATTCGTCCTTGATACGACCTGCCAGCCCATTCCAGAAGGCGGAGACGAGAGCCTCTTCGTTCCACTTTAATTCCGAAGCCAGAGTCTGGAACTGCACAGCATATTGTCCCACTGAACGACTACCCTGGCGAATCCTCAGGATCTCAGTAGCGGCAGACGACACTCTGCCAGGTTCGTCGAAGATGAGACGGAAAGAGGTAATAAAAGCTTCATAGTCATTGAGCAGGGGATCAGCACGTTCCCAGAGAGGGGACACCCAGTCCAAAGCCGACCCTGCCAGGAGAGACACAATATAAGCCACCTTTGCCTTGGAAGTAGGAAAGTGAGAAGACTGTAAGGTGAAATGCACATCGCATTGGTTCAGAAACCAACGGCATCCTTTCGGAGAACCATCATATTTGCTGGGGGTTGGTAATTGCATGTGATGAGGAACTATTGGTCCAGGTGTAGAAACAGGGACTGGAACCTCTGGAGCTGAAGCCACAGAAACTGAGGGAGCTGTCTGGGGCGGAGCCAAGACCTGAAGGAATTGAGCCACTTGACGTTGGGTAGCCTCCACTTGCTCCAGACGAGCCATGATGCTGTGAAGTGCGTCCGCCATGGAAGCCTGTTCTTCACCCGACTCCATCGGGTCAGTACAAACTGTCACAACTGAAGGGCTGGATGAAGTCGTGTGGTGTGTAGCAACCGGAGACGGACCAGAGGAGGAAGGATTAAATCGTGCAGGTTTAATAATAGAATTCATAAATGAAATAATACACACTTGAATACTTTCTTAAAGTGGCAGTTAGTGGTAATAAGAATTGAGCCAGCACGGCACTTTGAAAGAAGAAAAAGTTCATTGAAACAATAACAGTTCACGTACTGCGGACAGCAGGCTGGGGTCTTGAGAAATGAAGAAATCCGGAAAGAGAATGTACTTGATGGTAATGAGGGATCCTTGAAGACTGAAAGAAGCTGGATGATGACAGAAGAATGGGAAGTTGCTTGGAAGCAGACGGCTTGAAGGGCTTATGCCAGGAAGCTCAGGGATGCAGGCAGAGACCAGACTGTGGAGAGAACAGCGATGGGGTTAAGCTGAATCGAGTCCAACACAGAGCACTGAAGCAAGGCACCAAGTCAGGAGAGGTGAGTCAGAGAGCCGGAGTCAGCTGGCAGCTGTGAACGCCTCTGGAGACTCTTTGTACTGACACTGAACAGGCCTAGGCAGAACCCTTATATCCCTAGAGGGCGGCTGCCATTGGCTGTCAGGTCAGTATGGGCGGAAACCTCAGACAAGGACCAATCTGCTATTTGCCCTTAACCAAGATGGCGGCGCCGGCCTCCCGGCACCCCTACAGCACATACCGCTACACTTGCCGGCGTCCCACGCTGCCTGCTGCCCACCAGACTGCCGCTGCCTGCTGCCGCTGAACTGGAGACCACTACACGCTAGCCGACGGCGGGCGCGAACGGGTGAGTAGTAAGCCCGCCGCGCACCGCCGCGGCTGAGTGTGACAGCTGGCCAGGCTTTGTTACAGTATTGTGGCAACAAGGCAAGGCAAGGCTTGTCTTTCAATCTACACTATTAAACCAAAGCAAAGTTTCCACATTCAGTAGATCCTGATATTCCTGCATGGTTTCACCCACTGATGTACACCTGAAACAGCGATATATTTTGTTAAAGAGTGCCTGGCTCTTTGCATTTTGGTGGTGCAGGTATAGAATTCAACATACAATGATTTAGTGGTAGAATCTTGTGGTTTAGTGGTAGAATTCTCGCCTGCCATGAGGGAGGCATGGATCTGAAAAGCGAATAAACACCACCCAATGTTGTGCTCAAAGCAAATGACTCAGATTTGGAGTCTTATTCGCTATTGACTCAGCTAGCTAGGCTTTTTTACAGTGTTATGGCATAATGGCAGGCAAGGATTGCCCTTCAATCTATAAAACCAAAGCAAGGTTCCACATTTAGTAGATCCTGAGATTCCTGCTTGGTTTCATACACTGATGTACACTTTTTTAAAGTTTCAAATAAAACACGTTTGGTTGTGTAGTGACAGAGATCTCGCCTGTAGAATTCTGGGAAAAAACATCGCCCAACGTGGGGCTCGAACCCAAGACCCTGAGATTAAGGGTCTCATGCTCTACCGACTGAGCTAGCCAGGCTTGGTTACTGTGATTTGACAAAAAGGCCACTCAAGCCAAGGAGTGCCCTACAAGCTATTAAAGTAGATCTAGGCTACCACATTTAGTACACTGAGATGCATGCTTGGTTTCACACATTGAGGAAAATGGGTAAGCAACCGTGAAGTAAAATGTGAAGCATTGGTTGTTCAGTGGTAGAATTCTCGCCTGCCACGCGGGAGGCCCGGGTTCGATTCCCGGCCAATGCAGTACTCAAGTTTTACTGAAATTATGGTATATTTTGTTAAAGAGTGGCTGGCTCTTTGCATTTTGGTGGTGCAGGTATAGAATTCCACATACAATAAATTAATGGTAGAATCTTGTGGTTTAGTGGTAGAATTCACACCTGCCAAGAGAGAGGTCTGGATCTGAAAAGGGAATAAACACCAAACAAATGTTGTACTAAAAGCATATGACTCTTAGCTTGGGAGTTTTATTTCTATTGACTAAGCTGGCCAGGCTTTGTTACAGTGTTGTAGCTTTAAGCCAAGGCAACGCTTGCTCTTCAATCTACACTATTAAACCAAAGCAAAGTTTCCACATTCAGTAGATCCTGATATTCCTGCATGGTTTCACCCACTGATGTACACCTGAAACAACGATATATTTTGTTAAAGAGTGCCTGGCTCTTTGCATTTTGGTGGTGCAGGTATAGAATTCAACATACAATGATTTAGTGGTAGAATCTTGTGGTTTAGTGGTAGAATTCTCGCCTGCCATGAGGGAGGCATGGATCTGAAAAGGGAATATACACCACCCGATGTTGTGCTCAAAGCAAATGACTCTTAGATTTGGAGTCTTATTCGCTATTGACTCAGATAGCTAGGCTTTTTTACAGTGTTATGGCATTATGGCAAGGCAAGGATTGCCCTTCAATCTATAAAACCAAAGCAAGGTTTCCACATTTAGTAGATCCTGAGATTCCTGCTTGGTTTCACACACTGATGTACACCTCTTTTAAGTTTCAAATAAAACACGTTTGGTTGTGTAGTGACAGAGATCTCGCTGTAGAATTCTGGGAAAAAACATCGCCCAACGTGGGGCTCCAACCCATGACCCTGAGATTAAGAGTCTCATGCTCTACCGACTGAGCTAGCCAGGCTTGGTTACTGTGATTTGACAAAAAGGCCACTCGAGCCAAGGAGTGCAATACAAGCTATTAAAGTAGATCTAGGCTACCACATTCAGTACACTGAGATTCATGCTTGGTTTCACACATTGATAAAGATGTGTAAGTAACATGGTGTAAAATGTGAAGCATTGGTTGTTCAGTGTAGAGTTCTTGCCTGCCACGCGGGAGGCCCGGGTTCGATTCCCGGCCAATGCAGTACTCAAGTTTTACTGAAATTATGGTATATTTTGTTAAAGAGTGGCTGGCTCTTTGCATTTTGGTGGTGCAGGTATAGAATTCCACATACAATAAATTAATGGTAGAATCTTGTGGTTTAGTGGTAGAATTCACACCTGCCAAGAGAGAGGTCTGGATCTGAAAAGGGAATAAACACCAAACAAATGTTGTACTAAAAGCATATGACTCTTAGCTTGGGAGTTTTATTTCTATTGACTTAGCTGGCCAGGCTTTGTTACAGTGTTGTAGCATCAAGGCAAGGCAACGCTTGCTCTTCAATCTACACTATTAAACCAAAGCAAAGTTTCCACATTCAGTAGATCCTGATATTCCTGCATGGTTTCACCCACTGATGTACACCTGAAACAGCGATATATTTTGTTATAGAATGTCTGGCTCTTTACATTTTGGTGGTGCAGGTATAGAATTCAACATACAATGATTTAGTGGTAGAATCTTGTGGTTTTGTGGTAGAATTCTCACCTGCCATGAGGGAGGCATGGATCTGAAAAGGGAATAAACACCACCCAATGTTGTGCTCAAAGCAAATGACTCTTAGATTTGGAGTCTTATTTGCTATTGACTCAGATAGCTAGGCTTTTTTACAGTGTTATGGCATCATGGCAAGGCAAGGATTGCCCTTGAATCTATAAAACCAAAGCAAGGTTTCCACATTTAGTAGATCCTGAGATTCCTGCTTGGTTTCACACACTGATGTACACCTCTTTTAAGTTTCAAATAAAACACGTTTGGTTGTGTAGTGACAGAGATCTCGCCTATAGAATTCTGGGAAAAAACACTGCACAACGTGGGGCTCGAAGCCACGACCCTGAGATTAAGAGTCTCATGCTCTACCGACTGAGCTAGCCAGGCTTGGTTACTGTGATTTGACAAAAAGGCCACTCAAGCCAAGGAGTGCAATACAAGCTATTAAAGTAGATCTAGGCTACCACATTCAGTACACTGAGATGCATGCTTGGTTTCACACATTGAGGAAAATGTGTAAGTAACCATGAAGTAAAATGTGAAGCTTTGGTTGTTCAGTGGTAGAATTCTCGCCTGCCATGCGGGAGGCCTGGGTTCAATTCCCGGCCAATGCAATACTCAAGTTTTACTAAAATTATGGTATATTTTGTTAAAGAGTGGCTGGCTCTTTGCATTTTGGTGGTGCAGGTATAGAATTCCACATACAATAAATTAATGGTAGAATCTTGTGGTTTAGTGGTAGAATTCCCACCTGCCAAGAGAGAGGTCTGGATCTGAAAAGGGAATAAACACCAAACAAATGTTGTACTAAAAGCATATGACTCTTAGCTTGGGAGTTTTATTTCTATTGACTAAGCTGGCCAGGCTTTGTTACAGTGTTGTAGCATCAAGGCAAGGCAACGCTTGCTCTTCAATCTACACTATTAAACCAAAGCAAAGTTTCCACATTCAGTAGATCCTGATATTCCTGCATGGTTTCACCCACTGATGTACACCTGAAACAGCGATATATTTTGTTAAAGAGTGCCTGGCTATTTGCATTTTGGTGGTGCAGGTATAGAATTCAACATACAATGATTTAGTGGTAGAATCTTGTGGTTTTGTGGTAGAATTCTCGCCTGCCATGAGGGAGGCATGGATCTGAAAAGGGAATAAACACCACCCAATGTTGTGTGTCAATGTAGATCTAGGCTACCACATTCAGTACACTGAGATGCATGCTTGGTTTCACACATTGAGGAAAATGTGTAAGTAACCGTGAAGTAAAATGTGAAGCATTGGTTGTTCAGTGGTAGAATTCTTGCCTGCCACGCGGGAGGCCCGGGGTTCGATTCCCGGCCAATGCAGTACTCAAGTTTTACTGAAATTATGGTATATTTTGTTAAAGGGTGGCTGGCTCTTTGCATTTTGGTGGTGCAGGTATAGAATTCCACATACAATAAATTAATGGTAGAATCTTGTGGTTTAGTGGTAGAATTCCCACCTGCCAAGAGAGAGGTCTGGATCTGAAAAGGGAATAAACACCAAACAAATGTTGTACTAAAAGCATATGACTCTTAGCTTGGGAGTTTTATTTCTATTGACTAAGCTGGCCAGGCTTTGTTACAGTGTTGTAGCATCAAGGCAAGGCAACGCTTGCTCTTCAATCTACACTATTAAACCAAAGCAAAGTTTCCACATTCAGTAGATCCTGATATTCCTGCATGGTTTCACCCACTGATGTACACCTGAAACAGCGATATATTTTGTTAAAGAGTGCCTGGCTCTTTGCATTTTGGTGGTGCAGGTATAGAATTCAACATACAATGATTTAGTGGTAGTATCTTGTGGTTTTGTGGTAGAATTCTCGCCTGCCATGAGGGAGGCATGGATCTGAAAAGGGAATAAACACCACCCAATGTTGTGCTCAAAGCAAATGACTCTTAGATTTGGAGTCTTATTCGCTATTGACTCAGATAGCTAGGCTTTTTTACAGTGTTGTGGCATCATGGCAAGGCAAGGATTGCCCTTGAATCTATAAAATCAAAGCAAGGTTTCCACATTTAGTAGATCCTGAGATTCCTGCTTGGTTTCACACACTGATGTACACCTCTTTTAAGTTTCAAATAAAACACGTTTGGTTGTGTAGTGACAGAGACCTCACCTCTAGAATTCTGGGAAAAAACACTGCCCAACGTGGGGCTCGAACCCACGACCCTGAGATTAAGAGTCTCATGCTCTACTGACTGAGCTAGCCAGGGTTGGTTACTTTGATTTGACAAAAAGGCCACTCAAGCCAAGGAGTGCAATACAAGCTATTAAAGTAGATATAGGCTACCACATTCAGTACACTGAGATGCATGCTTGGTTTCACACATTGAGGAAAATGTGTAAGTAACCGTGAAGTAAAATGTGAAGCATTGGTCGTTCAGTGGTAGAATTCTCGCCTGCCATGCGGGAGGCCCGGGTTCGATTCCCGGACAATGCAATTCTCAAGTTTTAATGAAATTATGGTATATTTTGTTAAAGAGTGGCTGGCTCTTTGCATTTTGGTGGTGCAGGTATAGAATTCCACATACAATAAATTAATGTTAGAATCTTGTGGTTTAGTGGTAGAATTCCCACCTGCCAAGAGAGAGGTCTGGATCTGAAAAGGGAATAATCACCAAACAAATGTTGTACTAAAAGCATATGACTATTAGCTTGGGAGTTTTATTTCTATTGACTAAGCTGGCCAGGCTTTGTTCCCGGCCAATGCAATACTCAAGTTTTACTGAAATTATGGTATATTTTGTTAAAGAGTGGCTGGCTCTTTGCATTTTGGTGGTGCAGGTATAGAATTCCACATACAATAAATTAATGGTAGAATCTTGTGGTTTAGTGGTAGAATTCCCACCTGCCAAGAGAGAGGTCTGGATCTGAAAAGGGAATAAACACCAAACAAATGTTGTACTAAAAGCATATGACTCTGAGCTTGGGAGTTTTATTTCTATTGACTAAGCTGGCCAGGCTTTGTTACAGTGTTGTAGCTTCAAGGCAAGGCAACGCTTGCTCTTCAATCTACACTATTAAACCAAAGCAAAGTTTCCACATTCAGTAGATCCTGATATTCCTGCATGGTTTCACCCACTGATGTACACCTGAAACTGCGATATATTTTGTTAAAGAGTGCCTGGCTCTTTGCATTTTGGTGGTGCAGGTATAGAATTCAACATACAATGATTTAGTGGTAGAATCTTGTGGTTTAGTGGTAGAATTCTCGCCTGCCATGAGGGAGGCATGGATCTGAAAAGGGAATAAACACCACCCAATGTTGTGCTCAAAGCAAATGACTCTTAGATTTGGAGTCTTATTCGCTATTGACTCAGCTAGCTAGGCTTTTTTACAGTGTTATGGCATAATGGCAAGGCAAGGATTGCCCTTCAATCTATAAAACTAAAGCAAGGTTTCCACATTTAGTAGATCCTAAGATTCCTGCTTGGTTTCACACACTGATGTACACTTTTAAGTTTCAAATAAAACATGTTTGGTTGTGTAGTGACAGAGATCTCGCCTGTAGAATTCTGGGAAAAAACACCGCTCAACGTGGGGCTCGAACCCACGACCCTGAGATTAAGAGTCTCATGCTCTACCGACTGAGCTAGCCAGGCTTGGTTACTGTGATTTGACAAAAAGGCCACTCAAGCCAAGGAGTGCAATACAAGCTATTAAAGTAGATCTAGGCTACCACATTCAGTACACTGAGATGCATGCTTGGTTTCACAGATTGAGGAAAATGGGTAAGTAACCGTGAAGTAAAATGAGAAGCATTGGCTGTTCAGTGGTAGAATTCTCGCCTGCCACGCGGGAGGCCCGGGTTCGATTCCCGGCCAATGCAGTACTCAAGCTTTACTGAAATTATGGTATATTTTGTTAAAGAGTGTCTGGCTCTTTGCATTTTGGTGGTGCAGGTATAGAATTCCACATACAATAAATTAATGTTAGAATCTTGTGGTTTAGTGGTAGAATTCCCACCTGCCAAGAGAGAGGTCTGGATCTGAAAAGGGAATAATCACCAAACAAATGTTGTACTAAAAGCATATGACTCTTAGCTTGGGAGTTTTATTTCTATTGACTAAGCTGGCCAGGCTTTGTTCCCGGCCAATGCAATACTCAAGTTTTACTGAAATTATGGTATATTTTGTTAAAGAGTGGCTGGCTCTTTGCATTTTGGTGGTGCAGGTATAGAATTCCACATACAATAAATTAATGGTAGAATCTTGTGGTTTAGTGGTAGAATTCCCACCTGCCAAGAGAGAGGTCTGGATCTGAAAAGGGAATAAACACCAAACAAATGTTGTACTAAAAGCATATGACTCTTAGCTTGGGAGTTTTATTTCTATTGACTAAGCTGGCCAGGCTTTGTTACAGTGTTGTAGCTTCAAGGCAAGGCAACGCTTGCTCTTCAATCTACACTATTAAACCAAAGCAAAGTTTCCACATTCAGTAGATCCTGATATTCCTGCATGGTTTCACCCACTGATGTACACCTGAAACAGCGATATATTTTGTTAAAGAGTGCCTGGCTCTTTGCATTTTGGTGGTGCAGGTATAGAATTCAACATACAATGATTTAGTGGTAGAATCTTGTGGTTTAGTGGTAGAATTCTCGCCTGCCATGAGGGAGGCATGGATCTGAAAAGGGAATAAACACCACCCAATGTTGTGCTCAAAGCAAATGACTCTTAGATTTGGAGTCTTATTCGCTATTGACTCAGCTAGCTAGGCTTTTTTACAGTGTTATGGCATAATGGCAGGCAAGGATTGCCCTTCAATCTATAAAACCAAAGCAATGTTCCACATTTAGTAAATCCTGAGATTCCTGCTTGGTTTCACACACTGATGTACACCTCTTTTAAGTTTCAAATAAAACACGTTTGGTTGTGTAGTGACAGAGATCTCGCCTGTAGAATTCTGGGAAAAAACACCGCTCAACGTGGGGCTCGAACCCACGACCCTGAGATGAAGAGTCTCATGCTCTACCGACTGAGCTAGCCAGGCTTGGTTACTGTGATTTGACAAAAAGGCCACTCAAGCCAAGGAGTGCAATACAAGCTATTAAAGTAGATCTAGGCTACCACATTCAGTACACTGAGATGCATGCTTGGTTTCACACATTGAGGAAAATGGGTAAGTAACCGTGAAGTAAAATGTGAAGCATTGGTTGTTCAGTGGTAGAATTCTCGCCTGCCATGCGGGAGGCCCGGGTTCGATTCCCGGCCAATGCAGTACTCAAGTTTTACTGAAATTATGGTATATTTTGTTAAAGAGTGTCTGGCTCTTTGCATTTTGGTGATGCAGGTATAGAATTTCACATACATTAAATTAATGTTAGAATCTTGTGGTTTAGTGGTAGAATTCCCACCTGCCAAGAGAGAGGTCTGGATCTGAAAAGGGAATAAACACCAAACAAATGTTGTACTAAAAGCATATGACTCTTAGCTTGGGAGTTTTATTTCTATTGACTAAGCTGGCCAGGCTTTGTTACAGTGTTGTAGCATCAAGGCAAGGCAACGCTTGCTCTTCAATCTACACTATTAAACCAAAGCAAAGTTTCCACATTCAGTAGATCCTGATATTCCTGCATGGTTTCACCCACTGATGTACACCTGAAACAGCGATATATTTTGTTAAAGAGTGCCTGGCTCTTTGCATTTTTGTGGTGCAGGTATAGAATTCAACATACAATGATTTAGTGGTAGAATCTTGTGGTTTAATGGTAGAATTCTCGCCTGCCATGAGGGAGGCATGGATCTGAAAAGGGAATAAACACCACCCAATGTTGTGCTCAAAGCAAATGACTCTTAGATTTGGAGTCTTATTCGCTATTGACTCAGATAGCTAGGCTTTTTTACAGTGTTATGGCATCATGGCAAGGCAAGGATTGCCCTTCAATCTATAAAACCAAAGCAAGGTTTCCACATTTAGTAGATCCTGAGATTCCTGCTTGGTTTCACACACTGATATACACCTCTTTTAAGTTTCAAATAAAACACGTTTGGTTGTGTAGTGACAGAGATCTCGCCTGTAGAATTCTGGGAAAAAACACCGCTCAACGTGGGGCTCAAACCCACGACCCTGAGATTAAGAGTCTCATGCTCTACCGACTGAGCTAGCCAGGCTTGGTTACTGTGATTTAACAAAAAGGCCACTCAAGCCAAGGAGTGCAATACAAGCTATTAAAGTAGATCTAGGCTACCACATTCAGTACACTGAGATGCATGCTTGGTTTCACACATTGAGGAAAATGGGTAAGTAACCGTGAAGTAAAATGTGAAGCATTGGTTGTTCAGTGGTAGAATTCTCGCCTGCCACGCGGGAGGCCCAGGTTCGATTCCCGGCCAATGCAGTACTCAAGTTTTACTGAAATTATGGTATATTTTGTTAAAGAGTGTCTGGCTCTTTGCATTTTGGTGATGCAGGTATAGAATTCCACATACAATAAATTAATGTTAGAATCTTGTGGTTTAGTGGTAGAATTCCCACCTGCCAAGAGAGAGGTCTGGATCTGAAAAGGGAATAAACACCAAACAAATGTTGTACTAAAAGCATATGACTCTTAGCTTGGGAGTTTTATTTCTATTGACTAAGCTGGCCAGGCTTTGTTACAGTGTTGTAGCATCAAGGCAAGGCAACGCTTGCTCTTCAATCTACACTATTAAACCAAAGCAAAGTTTCCACATTCAGTAGATCCTGATATTCCTGCATGGTTTCACCTACTGATGTACACCTGAAACAGCGATATATTTTGTTAAAGAGTGCCTGGCTCTTTGCATTTTTGTGGTGCAGGTATAGAATTCAACATACAATGATTTAGTGGTAGAATCTTGTGGTTTAATGGTAGAATTCTCGCCTGCCATGAGGGAGGAATGGATCTGAAAAGGGAATAAACACCACCCAATGTTGTGCTCAAAGCAAATGACTCTTAGATTTGGAGTCTTATTCGCTATTGACTCAGATAGCTAGGCTTTTTTACAGTGTTATGGCATCATGGCAAGGCAAGGATTGCCCTTCAATCTATAAAACCAAAGCAAGGTTTCCACATTTAGTAGATCCTGAGATTCCTGCTTTGTTTCACACACTGATGTACACCTCTTTTAAGTTTCAAATAAAACACGTTTGGTTGTGTAGTGACAGAGATCTCGCCTATAGAATTCTGGGAAAAAACACCGTCCAACGTGGGGATCGAACCCACGACCCTGAGATTAAGAGTCTCATGCTCTACCGACTGAGCTAGCCAGGCTTGGTTACTGTGGTGTGACAAAAAGGCCACTCAAGCCAAGGAGTGCCCTACAAGCTATTAAAGTAGATCTAGGCTACCACATTCAGTACACTGAGATGCATGCTTGGTTTCACACATTGAGGAAAATGGGTAAGTAACCGTGAAGTAAAATGTGAAGCATTGGTTGTTCAGTGGTAGAATTCTCGCCTGCCAAGTTTCCACATTTAGTAGATCCTGATATTCCTGCATGGTTTCACCCACTGATGTACACCTAAAACAGCAATATATTTTGTTAAAGAGTGCCTGGCTCTTTGCATTTTGGTGGTGCAGGTATAGAATTCAACATACAATGATTTAGTGGTAGAATCTTGTGGTTTAGTGGTAGAATTCTCACCTGCCATGAGGGAGGCATGGATCTGAAAAGGGAATAAACACCACCCAATGTTGTGCTCAAAGCAAATGACTCTTAGATTTGGAGTCTTATTCGCTATTGACTCAGATAGCTAGGCTTTTTTACAGTGTTATGGCATCATGGCAAGGCAAGGATTGCCCTTCAATCTATAAAACCAAAGCAAGGTTTCCACATTTAGTAGATCCTGAGATTCCTGCTTGGTTTCACACACTGATGTACACCTCTTTTAAGTTTCAAATAAAACACGTTTGGTTGTGTAGTGACAGAGATCTCGCCTATAGAATTCTGGGAAAAAACACCGTCCAACGTGGGGCTCGAACCCACGACCCTGAGATTAAGAGTTTCATGCTCTACCGACTGAATTAGCCAGGCTTGGTTACTATGGTGTGACAAAAAGGCCACTCAAGCCAAGGAGTGCCCTACAAGCTATTAAAGTAGATCTAGGCTACCACATTCAGTACACTGAGATGCATGCTTGGTTTCACACATTGAGGAAAATGGGTAAGTAACCGTGAAGTAAAATGTGAAGCATTGCTTGTTCAGTGGTGGAATTCTCGCCGACTGAGCTAGCCAGGCTTGGTTACTGTGGTGTGACAAAAAGGCCACTCAAGCCAAGGAGTGCCCTACAAGCTATTAAAGTAGATCTAGGCTACCACATTGAGTACACTGAGATTCATGCTTGGTTTCACACATTGATAAAGATGTGTAAGTAACCATGGTGTAAAATGTGAAGCATTGGTTGTTCAGTGGTAGAATTCTCGCCTGCCACGCGGGAGGCCCGGGGTTCGATTCCCGGCCAATGCAGTACTCAAGTTTTACTGAAATTATGGTATATTTTGTTAAAGAGTGGCTGGCTCTTTGCATTTTGGTGGTGCAGGTATAGAATTCCACATACAATAAATTAATGGTAGAATCTTGTGGTTTAGTGGTAGAATTCCCACCTGCCAAGAGAGAGGTCTGGATCTGAAAAGGGAATAAACACCAAACAAATGTTGTACTAAAAGCATATGACTCTTAGCTTGGGAGTTTTATGTCTATTGACTAAGCTGGCCAGGCTTTGTTACAGTGTTGTAGCATCAAGGCAAGGCAACGCTTGCTCTTCAATCTACACTATTAAACCAAAGCAAAGTTTCCACATTCAGTAGATCCTGATATTCCTGCATGGTTTCACCCACTGATGTACACCTGAAACAGCGATATATTTTGTTAAAGAGTGCCTGGCTCTTTGCATTTTGGTGGTGCAGGTATAGAATTCAACATACAATGATTTAGTGGTAGAATCTTGTGGTTTTGTGGTAGAATTCTCGCCTGCCATGAGGGAGGCATGGATCTGAAAAGTGAATAAACACCACCCAATGTTGTGTGTCAATGTAGGTCTAGGCTACCACATTCAGTACACTGAGAAGCATGCTTGGTTTCACACATTGAGGAAAATGTGTAAGTAACCATGAAGTAAAAGTGAAGCATTGGTTGTTCAGTGGTAGAATTCTCGCCTGCCACGTGGGAGTTCCGGGTTCGATTCCCAGCCAATGCAGTACTCAAGTATTACTGAAATTATGGTATATTTTGTTAAAGAGTGGCTGGCTCTTTGCATTTTGGTGGTGCAGGTATAGAATTCCACATACAATAAATTAATGGTAGAATCTTGTGGTTTAGTGGTAGAATTCCCACCTGCCAAGAGAGAGGTCTGGATCTGAAAAGAGAATAAACACCAAACAAATGTTGTACTAAAAGCATATGACTCTTAGCTTGGGAGTTTGATTTCTATTGACTAAGCTGGCCAGGCTTTGTTACAGTGTTGTAGCTTCAAGGCAAGGCAACGCTTGCTCTTCAATCTACACTATTAAACCAAAGCAAAGTTTCCACATTCAGTAGATCCTGATATTCCTGCATGGTTTCACCCACTGATGTACACCTGAAACAGCGATATATTAAGTTAAAGAGTACCTGGCTCTTTGCATTTTGGTGGTGCAGGTATAGAATTCAACATACAATGATTTAGTGGTAGAATCTTGTGGTTTAGTGGTAGAATTCTCACCTGCCATGAGGGAGGCATGGATCTGAAAAGGGAATAAACACCACCCAATGTTGTGCTCAAAGCAAATGACTCTTAGATTTGGAGTCTTATTCGCTATTGACTCAGATAGCTAGGCTTTTTTACAGTGTTATGGCATCATGGCAAGGCAAGGATTGCCCTTGAATCTATAAAACCAAAGCAAGGTTTCCACATTTAGTAGATCCTGAGATTCCTGCTTGGTTTCACACACTGATGTACACCTCTTTTAAGTTTCAAATAAAACACGTTTGGTTGTGTAGTGACAGAGACCTCACCTCTAGAATTCTGGGAAAAAACACCGCCCAACGTGGGGCTCGAACCCACGACCCTGAGATTAAGAGTCTCATGCTCTACCGACTGAGCTAGCCAGGCTTGGTTACTGTGGTGTGACAAAAAGGCCACTCAAGCCAAGGAGTGCATTACAAGCAATTAAAGTAGATCTAGGCTACCACATTCAGTACACTAAGATTCATGCTTGGTTTCACACATTGATAAAGATGTGTAAGTAACCATGGTGTAAAATGTGAAGCATTGGTTGTTCAGTGGTAGAATTCTCGCCTGCCACGCGGGAGGCCCGTGGTTCGATTCCCGGCCAATGCAGTACTCAAGTTTTACTGAAATTATGGTATATTTTGTTAAAGAGTGGCTGGCTCTTTGCATTTTGGTGGTGCAGGTATAGAATTCCACATACAATAAATTAATGGTAGAATCTTGTGGTTTAGTGGTAGAATTCCCACCTGCCAAGAGAGAGGTCTGGATCTGAAAATGGAATAAACACCAAACAAATGTTGTACTAAAAGCATATGACTCTTAGCTTGGGAGTTTTATTTCTATTGACTAAGCTGGCCAGGCTTTGTTACAGTGTTGTAGCTTCAAGGCAAGGCAACGCTTGCTTTTCAATCTACACTATTAAACCAAAGCAAAGTTTCCACATTCAGTAGATCCTGATATTCCTGCATGGTTTCACCCACTGATGTACACCTGAAACAGCGATATATTTGTTATAGAGTGCCTGGCTCTTTGTGTTTTGGTGGTGCAGGTATAGAATTCAACATACAATGATTTAGTGGTAGAATCTTGTGGTTTAGTGGTAGAATTCTCACCTGCCATGAGGGAGGCATAGATCTGAAAAGGGAATAAACACCACCCAATGTTGTGCTCAAAGCAAATGACTCTTAGATTTGGAGTCTTATTCGCTATTGACTCAGCTATCTAGGCTTTTTTACAGTGTTATGGCATAATGGCAAGGCAAGGATTGCCCTTCAATCTATAAAACCAAAGCAAGGTTCCACATTTAGTAGATCCTGAGATTCCTGCTTGTTTTCACACACTGATGTACACCTCTTTTAAGTTTCAAATAAAACACGTTTGGTTGTTTAGTGACAGAGACCTCACCTCTAGAATTCTGGGAAAAAAACACCGCCCAACGTGGGGCTCGAACCCACGACCCTGAGATTAAGAGTCTCATGCTCTACCGACTGAGCTAGCCAGGCTTGGTTACTGTGATATGACAAAAAGGCCACTCAAGCCAAGGAGTGCCCTACAAGCTATTAAAGTAGATCTAGGCTACCACATTCAGTACACTGAGATTCATGCTTGGTTTCACACATTGATAAAGATGTGTAAGTAACCATGATGTAAAATGTGAAGCATTGGTTGTTCAGTGGTAGAATTCTCGCCTGCCACGCGGGAGGCCCGGGGTTCGATTCCCGGCCAATGCAGTACTCAAGTTTTACTGAAATTATGGTATATTTTGTTAAAGAGTGGCTGGCTCTTTGCATTTTGGTGGTGCAGGTATAGAATTCCACATACAATAAATTAATGGTAGAATCTTGTGGTTTAGTGGTAGAATTCCCACCTGCCAAGAGAGAGGTCTGGATCTGAAAATGGAATAAACACCAAACAAATGTTGTACTAAAAGCATATGACTCTTAGCTTGGGAGTTTTATTTCTATTGACTAAGCTGGCCAGGCTTTGTTACAGTGTAGTAGCTTCAAGGCAAGGCAACGCTTGCTTTTCAATCTACACCATTAAACCAAAGCAAAGTTTCCACATTCAGTAGATCCTGATATTCCTGCATGGTTTCACCCACTGATGTACACCTGAAACAGCGATATATTTGTTATAGAGTGCCTGGCTCTTTGTATTTTGGTGGTGCAGGTATAGAATTCAACATACAATGATTTAGTGGTAGAATCTTGTGGTTTAGTGGTAGAATTCTCACCTGCCATGAGGGAGGCATAGATCTGAAAAGGGAATAAACACCACCCAATGTTGTGCTCAAAGCAAATGACTCTTAGATTTGGAGTCTTATTCGCTATTGACTCAGCTATCTAGGCTTTTTTACAGTGTTATGGCATAATGGCAAGGCAAGGCTTGCCCTTCAATCTATAAAACCAAAGCAAGGTTCCACATTTAGTAGATCCTGAGATTCCTGCTTGTTTTCACACACTGATGTACACCTCTTTTAAGTTTCAAATAAAACACGTTTGGTTGTGTAGTGACAGAGACCTCACCTCTAGAATTCTGGGAAAAAAACACCGCCCAACGTGGGGCTCGAACCCACGACCCTGAGATTAAGAGTCTCATGCTCTACCGACTGAGCTAGCCAGGCTTGGTTACTGTGATATGACAAAAATGCCACTCAAGCCAAGGAGTGCCCTACAAGCTATTAAAGTAGATCTAGGCTACCACATTCAGTACACTGAGATTCATGCTTGGTTTCACACATTGATAAAGATGTGTAAGTAACCATGGTGTAAAATGTGAAGCATTGGTTGTTCAGTCGTAGAATTCTCGCCTGCCACGCGGGAGGCCCGGGGTTCGATTCCCGGCCAATGCAGTACTCAAGTTTTACTGAAATTATGGTATATTTTGTTAAAGAGTGGCTGGCTCTTTGCATTTTGGTGGTGCAGGTATAGAATTCCACATACAATAAATTAATGGTAGAATCTTGTGGTTTAGTGGTAGAATTCCCACCTGCCAAGAGAGAGGTCTGGATCTGAAAAGAGAATAAACACCAAACAATTGTTGTACTAAAAGCATATGACTCTTAGCTTGGGAGTTTTATTTCTATTGACTAAGCTGGCCAGGCTTTGTTACAGTGTTGTAGCTTCAAGGCAAGGCAACGCTTGCTCTTCAATCTACACTATTAAACCAAAGCAAAGTTTCCACATTCAGTAGATCCTGATATTCCTGCATGGTTTCACCCACTGATGTACACCTGAAACAGCGATATATTTTGTTAAAGAGTGCTTGGCTCTTTGCATTTTGGTGGTGCAGGTATAGAATTTAACATACAATGATTTAGTGGTAGAATCTTGTGGTTTAGTGGTAGAATTCTCGCCTGCCATGAGGGAGGCATGGATCTGAAAAGGGAATGAACACCACCCAATGTTGTGCTCAAAGCAAATGACTCTTAGATTTGGAGTCTTATTCGCTATTGACTCAGATAGCTAGGCTTTTTTACAGTGTTATGGCATCATGGCAAGGCAAGGATTGCCCTTGAATCTATAAAACCAAAGCAAGGTTTCCACATTTAGTAGATCCTGAGATTCCTGCTTGGTTTCACACACTGATGTACACCTCTTTTAAGTTTCAAATAAAACACGTTTGGTTGTGTAGTGACAGAGACCTCACCTCTAGAATTCTGGGAAAAAACACCGCCCAACGTGGGGCTCGAACCCACGACCCAGAGATTAAGAGTCTCATGCTCTACCGACTGAGCTAGCCAGGCTTGGTTACTGTGGTGTGACAAAAAGGCCACTCAAGCCAAGGAGTGCCCTACAAGCTAGTAAAGTAGATCTAGGCTACCACATTGAGTACACTGAGATTCATGCTTGGTTTCACACATTGATAAAGATGTGTAAGTAACCATGGTGTAAAATGTGAAGCATTGGTTGTTCAGTGGTAGAATTCTCGCCTGCCATGCGGGAGGCCCGGGGTTCGATTCCCGGCCAATGCAGTACTCAAGTTTTACTGAAATTATGGTATATTTTGTTAAAGAGTGGCTGGCTCTTTGCATTTTGGTGGTGCAGGTATAGAATTCCACATACAATAAATTAATGGTAGAATCTTGTGGTTTAGTGGTAGAATTCCCACCTGCCAAGAGAGAGGTCTGGATCTGAAAAGGGAATAAACACCAAACAAATGTTGTACTAAAAGCATATGACTCTTAGCTTGGGAGTTTTATTTCTATTGACTAAGCTGGCCAGGCTTTGTTACAGTGTTGTAGCATCAAGGCAAGGCAACGCTTGCTCTTCAATCTACACTATTAAACCAAAGCAAAGTTTCCACATTCAGTAGATCCTGATATTCCTGCATGGTTTCACCCACTGATGTACACCTGAAACAGCGATATATTTTGTTAAAGAGTACCTGGCTCTTTGCATTTTGGTGGTGCAGGTATAGAATTCAACATACAATGATTTAGTGGTAGAATCTTGTGGTTTTGTGGTAGAATTCTCGCCTGCCATGAGGGAGGCATGGATCTGAAAAGGGAATAAACACCACCCAATGTTGTGTGTCAATGTAGATCTAGGCTACCACATTCAGTACACTGAGATGCATGCTTGGTTTCACACATTGAGGAAAATGTGTAAGTAACCATGAAGTAAAATGTGAAGCATTGGTTGTTCAGTGGTAGAATTTTCGCCTGCCACGTGGGAGGCCCGGGTTCGTTTCCAGCCAATGCAGTACTCAAGTTTTACTGAAATTATGGTATATTTTGTTAAAGAGTGGCTGGCTCTTTGCATTTTGGTGGTGCAGGTATAGAATTCCACATACAATAAATTAATGGTAGAATCTTGTGGTTTAGTGGTAGAATTCCCACCTGCCAAGAGAGAGGTCTGGATCTGAAAAGAGAATAAACACCAAACAAATGTTGTACTAAAAGCATATGACTCTTAGCTTGGGAGTTTTATTTCTATTGACTAAGCTGGCCAGGCTTTGTTACAGTGTCTTAGCTTCAAGGCAAGGCAACGCTTGCTCTTCAATCTACACTATTAAACCAAAGCAAAGTTTCCACATTCAGTAGATCCTGATATTCCTGCATGGTTTCACCCACTGATGTACACCTGAAACAGCGATATATTTTGTTAAAGAGTGCCTGGCTCTTTGCATTTTGGTGGTGCAGGTATAGAATTCAACATACAATGATTTAGTGGTAGAATCTTGTGGTTTAGTGGTAGAATTCTCGCCTGCCATGAGGGAGGCATGGATCTGAAAAGGGAATAAACACCACCCAATGTTGTGCTCAAAGCAAATGACTCTTAGATTTGGAGTCTTATTCGCTATTGACTCAGCTAGCTAGGCTTTTTTACAGTGTTATGGCATAATGGCAAGGCAAGGATTGCCCTTCAATCTTTAAAACCAAAGCAAGGTTCCAAATTTAGTAGATCCTGAGATTCCTGCTTGGTTTCACACACTGATGTACACCTCTTTTAAGTTTCAAATAAAACACGTTTGGTTGTGTAGTGACAGAGACCTCGCCTGTAGAATTCTTGGAAAAAACACTGCCTAACGTGGGGCTCGAACCCACGACCCCGAGATTAAGAGTCTTATGCTCTACCGACTGAGCTAGCCAGGCTTGGTTACTGTGGTGTGACAAAAAGGCCACTCAAGCCAAGGAGTGCCCTACAAGCAATTAAAGTAGATCTAGGCTACCACATTCAGTACACTGAGATTCATGCTTGGTTTCACACATTGATGAAAATGTGTAAGTAACCCTGAAGAAAAATGTGAAGCATTGGTTGTTCAGTGGTAGAATTCTCGTCTGCCACGCGGGAGGCCCGGGTTCGATTTCCGTCCAATGCACTACTCAAGTTTTACTGAAAACATGGTATATTTTGTTAAAGAGTGGCTGGCTCTTTGCATTTTGGTGGTGCAGGTATAGAATTCCACATACAATAAATTAGTGGTAGAATCTTGTGGTTTAGTGGTAGAATTCCCACCTGCCAAGAGAGAGGTCTGGATCTGAAAAGGGAATAAACACCAAACAAATGTTGTACTGAAAGCATATGACTCTTAGCTTGGGAGTTTTATTTCTATTGACTAAGCTGGCCAGGCTTTGTTACAGTGTTGTGGCATCGAGGCAAGGCAAGGCTTGATCTTCAATCTACACTATTAAACCAAAGCAAAGTTTCCACATTCAGTAGATCCTGATATTCCTGCATGATTTCACCCACTGATTTACACCTGAAACAGCAATATATTTTGGTAAAGAGTGCCTGGCTCTTTGCATTTTGGTGGTGCAGGTATAGAATTCAACATACAATGATTTAGTGGTAGAATCTTGTGGTTTAGTGGTAGAATTCTCGCCTGCAATGAGGGAGGCATGGATCTGAAAAGGGAATAAACACCACCCAATGTTGTGCTCAAAGCAAATGACTCTTAGATTTGGAGTCTTATTCGCTATTGACTCAGATAGCTAGGCTTTTTTACAGTGTTATGGCATCATGGCAAGGCAAGGATTGCCCTTCAATCTATAAAACCAAAGAAAGGTTTCCACATTTAGTAGATCCTGAGATTCCTGCTTGGTTTCACACACTGATGTACACCTCTTTTAAGTTTCAAATAAAACACGTTTGGTTGTGTAGTGACAGAGATCTCGCCTGTAGAATTCTGGGAAAAAACACTGCCCAACATGGGGCTCGAACCCACGACCCTGAGATTAAGAGTCTCATGCTCTACCGACTGAGCTAGCCAGGCTTGGTTACTGTGGTGTGACAAAAAGGCCACTCAAGCCAAGGAGTGCCCTACAAGCTATTAAAGTAGATCTAGGCTACCACATTCAGTACACTGAGATGCATGCTTGGTTTCACACATTGAGGAAAATGGGTAAGTAACCGTGAAATAAAATGTGAAGCATTGGTTGTTCAGTGGTAGAATTCTCGCCTGCCACGCGGGAGGCCCGGGTTCGATTCCTGGCCAATGCAGTTCTCAAGTTTTACTGAAATTATGGTATATTTTGTTAAAGAGTGGCTGGCTCTTTGCATTTTGGTGGTGCAGCTATAGAATTCCACATACAATAAATTAGTCTTAGAATCTTGTGGTTTAGTGGTAGAATTCCCACCTGCCAAGAGAGAGGTCTGGATCTGAAAAGGGAATAAACACCAAACAAATCTTGTACTGAAAGCATATGACTCTTAGCTTGGGAGTTTTATTTCTATTGACTAAGCTGGCCAGGCTATGTTACAGTGTTGTGGCATCGAGGCAAGGCAACGCTTGATCTTCAATCTACACTATTAAACCAAAGCAAAGTTTCCACATTCAGTAGATCCTGATATTCCTGCATGATTTCACCCACTGATGTACACCTGAAACAGCGATATATTTTGTTAAATAGTGCATGGCTCTTTGCATTTTGGTGGTGCAGGCATAGAATTCAACATACAATGATTTAGTGGTAGAATCTTGTGGTTTAGTGGTAGAATTCTCGCCTGCCATGAGGGAGGCATGGATCTGAAAATGGAATAAACACTACCCAATGTTGTGCTCAAAGCAAATGACTCTTAGATTTGGAGTCTTATTTGCTATTGACTCAGATAGCTAGGCTTTTTTACAGTGTTATGGCATCATGGCAAGGCAAGGATTGCCCTTCAATTTATAAAACCAAAGCAAGGTTTCCACATTTAGTAGATCCTGAGATTCCTGCTTGGTTTCACACACTGATGTACACCTCTTTTAAGTTTCAAATAAAACACGTTTGGTTGTGTAGTGACAGAGATCTCGCCTGTAGAATTCTGGGAAAAAACACCGCCCAACGTGGGGCTCGAACCCACGACCCTGAGATCAAGAGTCTCATGCTCTACCGACTGAGCTAGCCAGGCTTGGTTACTGTGGTGTGACAAAAAGGCCACTCAAGCCAAGGAGTGCCCTACAAGCTATTAAAGTAGATCTAGGCTACCACATTCAGTACACTGAGATTCATGCTTGGTTTCACACATTGATGAAAATGTGTAAGTAACCATGAAGAAAAATGTGAAGCATTGGTTGTTCAGTGGTAGAATTCTCGTCTGCCACGTGGGAGGCCCGTGTTCGATTTCCGTCCAATGCACTACTCAAGTTTTACTGAAATCATGGTATATTTTGTTAAAGAGAGGCTGGCTCTTTGCTCTTTGGTGGTGCAGGTATAGAATTCCACATACAATAAATTAGTGGTAGAATCTTGTGGTTTAGTGGTAGAATTCCCACCTGCCAAGAGAGAGGTCTGGATCTGAAAAGGGAATAAACACCAAACAAATGTTGTACTGAAAGCATATGACTCTTAGCTTGGGAGTTTTATTTCTATTGACTAAGCTGGCCAGGCTTTGTTACAGAATCTAGAATCTTGTGGTTTAGTGGTAGAATTCTCACCTGCCATGAGGGAGGCATGGATCTGAAAAGGTAATAAACACCACCCAATGTTGTGCTCAAAGCAAATGACTCAGATTTGGAGTCTTATTCGCTATTGACTCAGCTAGCTAGGCTTTTTACAGTGTTATGGCATAATGGCAAGGCAAGGATTGCCCTTCATTCTATAAAACCAAAGCAAGGTTCCACATTTAGTAGATCCTGAGATTCCTGCTTGGTTTCACACACTGATGTACACCTCTTTTAAGTTTCAAATAAAACACGTTTGGTTGTGTAGTGACAGAGATCTCGCCTGTAGAATTCTGGGAAAAAACACCGCCCAACCTGGGGCTCGAACCCACGACCCTGAGATTAAGAGTCTCATGCTCTACCGACTGAGCTAGCCAGGCTTTGTTACTGTGGTGTGACAAAAAGGCCACTCAAGCCAAGGAGTGCCCTACAAGCTATTAAAGTAGATCTAGGCTACCACATTCAGTACACTGAGATTCATGCTTGGTTTCACACATTGATAAAAATGTGTAAGTAACCATGAAGTAAAATGTGAAGCATTAGTTGTTCAGTGGTAGAATTCTCACCTGCCACGCGGGAGGCCCGGGTTCGATTCCCGGCCGATGCAGTACTCAAGTTTTACTGAAATTATGGTATATTTTGTTAAAGAGTGGCTGGCTCTTTGCATTTTGGTGGTGCAGGTATAGAATTCCACATACAATAAATTAGTCTTAGAATCTTGTGGTTTAGTGGTAGAATTCCCACCTGCCAAGAGAGAGGTCTGGATCTGAAAAGGGAATAAACACCAAACAAATCTTGTACTGAAAGCATATGACTCTTAGCTTGGGAGTTTTATTTCTATTGACTAAGCTGGCCAGGCTATTTTACAGTGTTGTGGCATCGAGGCAAGGCAAGGCTTGATCTTCAATCTACACTATTAAACCAAAGCAAAGTTTCCACATTCAGTAGATCCTGATATTCCTGCATGATTTCACCCACTGATGTACACCTGAAACAGCGATATATTTTGTTAAAGAGTGCCTGGCTCTTTGCATTTTGGTGGTGCAGGTATAGAATTCAACATACAATGATTTAGTGGTAGAATCTTGTGGTTTAGTGGTAGAATTCTCGCCTGCCATGAGGGAGGCATGGATCTGAAAAGGGAATAAACACCACCCAATGTTGTGCTCAAAGCAAATGACTCTTAGATTTGGAGTCTTATTCGCTATTGACTCAGATAGCTAGGCTTTTTTACAGTGTTATGGCATCATGGCAAGGCAAGGATTGCCCTTGAATCTATAAAACCAAAGCAAGGTTTCCACATTTAGTAGATCCTGAGATTCCTGCTTGGTTTCACACACTGATGTACACCTCTTTTAAGTTTCAAATAAAACACGTTTGGTTGTGTAGTGACAGAGACCTCACCTCTAGAATTCTGGGAAAAAACACCACCCAACGTGGGGCTCGAACCCACGACCATGAGATTAAGAGTCTCATGCTCTACCGACTGAGCTAGCCAGGCTTGGTTACTGTGGTGTGACAAAAAGGCCACTCAAGCCAAGGAGTGCCCTACAAGCTATTAAAGTAGATCTAGGCTACCACATTGAGTACACTGAGATTCATGCTTGGTTTCACACATTGATAAAGATGTGTAAGTAACCATGGTGTAAAATGTGAAGCATTGGTTGTTCAGTGGTAGAATTCTCGCCTGCCACGCGGTAGGCCCGGGTTCGATTCCCGGCCAATGCAGTACTCAAGTTTTACTGAAATTATGGTATATTTTGTTAAAGAGTGGCTGGCTCTTTGCATTTTGGTGGTGCAGGTATAGAATTCCACATACAATAAATTAATGGTAGAATCTTGTGGTTTAGTGGTAGAATTCCCACCTGCCAAGAGAGAGGTCTGGATCTGAAAAGGGAATAAACACCAAACAAATGTTGTACTAAAAGCATATGACTCTTAGCTTGCGAGTTTTATGTCTGTTGACTAAGCTGGCCAGGCTTTGTTACAGTGTTGTAGCATCAAGGCAAGGCAACGCTTGCTCTTCAATCTACACTATTAAACCAAAGCAAAGTTTCCACATTCAGTAGATCCTGATATTCCTGCATGGTTTCACCCACTGATGTACACCTGAAACAGCGATATATTTTGTTAAAGAGTGCCTGGCTCTTTGCATTTTGGTGGTGCAGGTATAGAATTCAACATACAATGATTTAGTGGTAGAATCTTGTGGTTTAGTGGTAGAATTCTCGCCTGCCATGAGGGAGGCATGGATCTGAAAAGGGAATAAACACCACCCAATGTTGTGCTCAAAGCAAATGACTCTTAGATTTGGAGTCTTATTCGCTATTGACTCAGCTAGCTAGGCTTTTTTATAGTGTTATGGCATAATGGCAAGGCAAGGATTGCCCTTCAATCTTTAAAACCAAAGCAAGGTTCCAAATTTAGTAGATCCTGAGATTCCTGCTTGGTTTCACACACTGATGTACACCTCTTTTAAGTTTCAAATAAAACACGTTTGGTTGTGTAGTGACAGAGATCTCGCCTGTAGAATTCTGGGAAAAAACACCGACCAACGTGGGGCTCGAACCCACGACGCTGAGATTAAGAGTCTCATGCTCTACCGACTGAGCTAGCCAGGCTTGGTTACAGTGGTGTGACAAAAAGGCCACTCAAGCCAAGGAGTGCCCTACAAGCTATTAAAGTAGATCTAGGCTACCACATTCAGTACACTGAGATTCATGCTTGGTTTCACACATTGATGAAAATGTGTAAGTAAAAATGAAGAAAAATGTGAAGCATTGGTTGTTCAGTGGTAGAATTCTCGTCTGCCACGCGGGAGGCCCGGGTTCGATTCCCGGCCAATGCAGTACTCAAGTTTTACTGAAATTATGGTATATTTTGTTAAAGAGTGGCTGGCTCTTTGCATTTTGGTGGTGCAGGTATAGAATTCCACATACAATAAATTAGTCTTAGAATCTTGTGGTTTAGTGGTAGAATTCCCACCTGCCAAGAGAGAGGTCTGGATCTGAAAAGGGAATAAACACCAAACAAATCTTGTACTGAAAGCATATGACTCTTAGCTTGGGAGTTTTATTTCTATTGACTAAGCTGGCCAGGCTTTGTTACAGTGTTGTGGCATCGAGGCAAGGCAAGGCTTGATCTTCAATCTACACTATTAAACCAAAGCAAAGTTTCCACATTCAGTAGATCCTGATATTCCTGCATGATTTCACCCACTGATGTACACCTGAAACAGCGATATATTTTGTTAAAGAGTGCCTGGCTCTTTGCATTTTGGTGGTGCAGGTATAGAATTCAACATACAATGATTTAGTGGTAGAATCTTGTGGTTTAGTGGTAGAATTCTCGCCTGCTATAAGGGAGGCATGGATCTGAAAAGGGAATAAACACCACCCAATGTTGTGCTCAAAGCAAATGACTCTTAGATTTGGAGTCTTATTCGCTATTGACTCAGATAGCTAGGCTTTTTTACAGTGTTATGGCATCATGGCAAGGCAAGGATTGCCCTATAATCTATAAAATCAAAGAATGGTTTCCACATTTAGTAGATCCTGAGATTCCTGCTTGGTTTCACACACTGATGTACACCTCTTTTAAGTTTCAAATAAAACACGTTTGGTTGTGTAGTGACAGAGATCTCGCCTGTAGAATTCTGGGAAAAAACATCACCCAACGTGGGGCTCAAACCCACGACCCGAGATTAAGAGTCTCATGCTCTACCGACTGAGCTAGCCAGGCTTGGTTACTGTTATGTGACAAAAAGGCCACTCAAGCCAAGGAGTGCCCTACAAGCTATTAAAGTAGATCTAGGCTACCACATTCAGTACACTGAGATGCATGCTTGGTTTCACACATTGAGGAAAATGGGTAAGTAACCGTGAAGTAAAATGTGAAGCATTGGTTGTTCAGTGGTAGAATTCTCGCCTGCCACGCGGGCGGCCCGGGTTCGATTCCCGGCCAATGCAGTACTCAAGTTTTACTGAAATTATGGTATATTTTGTTAAAGAGTGGCTGGCTCTTTGCATTTTGGTGGTGCAGGTATAGAATTCCACATACAATAAATTAGTGGTAGAATCTTGTGGTTTAGTGGTAGAATTCCCACCTGCCAAGAGAGAGGTCTGAATCTAAAAAGGGAATAAACACCAAACAAATGTTGTACTGAAAGCATATGACTCTTAGCTTGGGAGTTTTATTTCTATTGACTAAGCTGGCCAGGCTTTGTTACAGTGTTGTGGCATCAAGGCAAGGCAAGGCTTGTCCTTCAATCTACACTATTAAACCAAAGCAAAGTTTCCACATTCAGTAGATCCTGATATTCCTGCATGGTTTCACCCACTGATGTACACATGAAACAGCGATATATTTTGTTAAAGAGTGCCTGGCTCTTTGCATTTTGGTGGTGCAGGTATAGAATTCAACATACAATGATTTAGTGGTAGAATCTTGTGGTTTAGTGGTAGAATTCTCGCCTGCAATGAGGGAGGCATGGATCTGAAAAGGGAATAAACACCACCCAATGTTGTGCTCAAAGCAAATGACTCTTAGATTTGGAGTCTTATTCTCTATTGACTCAGATAGCTAGGCTTTTTTACAGTGTTATGGCATCATGGCAAGGCAAGGATTGCCCTTCAATCTATAAAACCAAAGAAAGGTTTCCACATTTAGCAGATCCTGAGATTCCTGCTTTGTTTCACACACTGATGTACACCTCTTTTAAGTTTCAAATAAAACACGTTTGGTTGTGTAGTGACAGAGATCTCGCCTGTAGAATTCTGGGAAAAAACAACGCCCAACATGGGGCTCGAACCCACAACCCTGAGATTAAGAGTCTCAGGCTCTACCGACTGAGCTAGCCAGGCTTGGTTACTGTGGTGTGACAAAAAGGCCACTCAAGCCAAGGAGTGCCCTACAAGCTATTTAAGTAGATCTAGGCTACCACATTCAGTACACTGAGATTCATGCTTGGTTTCACACATTGATAAAAATGTGTAAGTAACCATGAAGCAAAATGTGAAGCATTGGTTGTTCAGTGGTAGAATTCTCGCCTGCCACGCGGGAGGCCCGGGTTCGATTCCCGGCCAATGCAGTTCTCAAGTTTTACTGAAATTATGGTATATTTTGTTAAAGAGTGGCTGGCTCTTTGCATTTTGGTGGTGCAGGTATAGAATTCCACATACAATAAATTAGTCTTAGAATCTTGTGGTTTAGTGGTAGAATTCCCACCTGCCAAGAGAGAGGTCTGGATCTGAAAAGGGAATAAACACCAAACAAATCTTGTACTGAAAGCATATGACTCTTAGCTTGGGAGTTTTATTTCTATTGACTAAGCTGGCCAGGCTATGTTACAGTGTTGTGGCATCGAGGCAAGGCAAGGCTTGATCTTCAATCTACACTATTAAACCAAAGCAAAGTTTCCACATTCAGTAGATCCTGATATTCCTGCATGATTTCACCCACTGATGTACACCTGAAACAGCGATATATTTTGTTAAAGAGTGCCTGGCTCTTTGCATTTTGGTGGTGCAGGTATAGAATTCAACATACAATGATTTAGTGGTAGAATCTTGTGGTTTAGTGGTAGAATTCTCGCCTGCCATGAGGGAGGCATGGATCTGAAAAGGGAATAAACACCACCCAATGTTGTGCTCAAAGCAAATGACTCTTAGATTTGGAGTCTTATTCGCTATTGACTCAGATAGCTAGGCTTTTTTACAGTGTTATGGCATCATGGCAAGGCAAGGATTGCCCTTCAATCTATAAAACCAAAGAAAGGTTTCCACATTTAGTAGATCCTGAGATTCCTGCTTGGTTTCACACACTGATGTACACCTCTTTTAAGTTTCAAATAAAACATGTTTGGTTGTGTAGTGACAGAGATCTCGCCTGTAGAATTCTGGGAAAAAAAATCACCCAACGTGGGGCTCGAACCCACGACCCCGAGATTAAGAGTCTCATGCTCTACCGACTGAGCTAGCCAGGCTTGGTTACTGTTATGTGACAAAAAGGCCACTCAAGCCAAGGAGTGCCCTACAAGCTATTAAAGTAGATCTAGGCTACCACATTCAGTACACTGAGATGCATGCTTGGTTTCACACATTGAGGAAAATGGGTAAGTAACCGTGAAGTTAAATGTGAAGCATTGGTTGTTCAGTGGTAGAATTCTCACCTGCCACGCGGGAGGCCCGGGTTCGATTCCCGGCCAATGCAGTACTCAAGTTTTACTGAAATTATGGTACTGTATATTTTGTTAAAGAGTGGCTGGCTCTTTGCATTTTGGTGGTGCAGGTATAGAATTCCACATACAATAAATTAATGGTAGAATCTTGTGGTTTAGTGGTAGAATTCCCACCTGCTAAGAGAGAGGTCTGGATCTAAAAAGGGAATAAACACCAAACAAATGTTGTACTAAAAGCATATGACTCTTAGCTTGGGAGTTTTATTTCTATTGACTAAGCTGGCCAGGCTTTGTTAAAGTGTTGTAGCATCAAGGCAAGGCAACGCTTGCTCTTCAATCTACACTATTAAACCAAAGCAAAGATTCCACAATCAGTAGATCCTGATATTCCTGCATGGTTTCACCCACTGATGTACACATGAAACAGCGATATATTTTGTTAAAGAGTGCCTGGCTCTTTGCATTTTGGTGGTGCAGGTATAGAATTCAACATACAATGATTTAGTGGTAGAATCTTGTGGTTTAGTGGTAGAATTCTCGCCTGCAATGAGGGAGGCATGGATCTGAAAAGGGAATAAACACCACCCAATGTTGTGCTCAAAGCAAATGACTCTTAGATTTGGAGTCTTATTCGCTATTGACTCAGATAGCTAGGCTTTTTTACAGTGTTATGGCATCATGGCAAGGCAAGGATTGCCCTTCAATCTATAAAACCAAAGAAAGGTTTCCACATTTAGTAGATCCTGAGATTCCTGCTTGGTTTCACACACTGATGTACACCTCTTTTAAGTTTCAAATAAAACACTTTTGGTTGTGTAGTGACAGAGATCTCGCCTGTAGAATTCTGGGAAAAAACACCGCCCAACGTGGGGCTCGAACCCACGACCCTGAGAATAAGAGTCTCATGCTCTACCGACTGAGCTAGACATGCTTGGATACTGTGGTGTGACAAAAAGGCCACTCAAGCCAAGGAGTGCCCTACAAGCTATTAAAGTAGATCTAGGCTACAACATTCAGTACACTGAGATTCATTCTTGGTTTCACACATTGATAAAAATGTGTAAGTAACCATGGTGTAAAATGTGAAGCATTGGTTGTTCAGATAGTAGAATTCTCGCCTGCCACGCGGGAGGCCCGGGTTCGATTCCCGGCCAATGCAGTACTCAAGTTTTACTGAAATTATGGTATATTTTGTTAAAGAGTGTCTGGCTCTTTGCTTTTTGGTGGTGAAGGTATAGAATTTCACATACAATAAATTAATGGTAGAATCTTGTGGTTTAGTGGTAGAATTCCCACCTGCCAAGAGAGAGGTCTGGATCTGAAAAGGGAATAAACACCAAACAATTGTTGTACTAAAAGCATATGACTCTAAGCTTGGGAGTTTTATTTCTATTGACTAAGCTGGCCAGGCTTTGTTACAGTGTTGTAGCATCAAGGCAAGGCAACGCTTGCTCTTCAATCTACACTATTAAACCAAAGCAAAGTTTCCACATTCAGTAGATCCTGATATTCCTGCATGGTTTCACCCACTGATGTACACCTGAAACAGCGATATATTTTGTTAAAGAGTGCCTGGCTCTTTGCATTTTGGTGGTGCAGGTATAGAATTCAACATACAATGATTTAGTGGTAGAATCTTGTGGTTTAGTGGTAGAATTCTCGCCTGCCATGAGGGAGGCATGGATCTGAAAAGGGAATAAACACCACCCAATGTTGTGCTCAAAGCAAATGACTCTTAGATTTGGAGTCTTATTCGCTATTGACTCAGCTAGCTAGGCTTTTTTACAGTGTTATGGCATAATGGCAAGGCAAGGATTGCCCTTGAATCTATAAAACTAACGCAAGGTTCCACATTTAGTAGATCCTGAGATTCCTGCTTGGTTTCACACACTGATGTACACCTCTTTTAAATTTCAAATAAAACACGTTTGGTTGTGTAGTGACAGAGATCTCGCCTGTAGAATTCTGGGAAAAAACACCGCCCAACGTGGGGCTCGAACCCACGACGCTGAGATTAAGAGTCTCATGCTCTACCGACTGAGCTAGCCAGGCTTGGTTACAGTGGTGTGACAAAAAGGCCACTCAAGCCAAGGAGTGCCCTACAAGCTATTAAAGTAGATCTAGGCTACCACATTCAGTACACTAAGATTCATGCTTGGTTTCACACATTGATAAAAATGTGTAAGTAACCATGGTGTAAAATGTGAAGCATTGGTTGTACAGTGGTAGAATTCTCGCCTGCCACGTGGGAGGCCCGGGGTTCGATTCCAGGCTAATGCAGTACTCAAGTTTTACTGAAATTATGGTATATTTTGTTAGTGTCTGGCTCTTTGCATTTTGGTGGTGCAGGTATAGATTTCCACATACAATAAATTAATGGTAGAATCTTGTGGTTTAGTGGTAGAATTCCCACCTGCCAAGAGAGAGGTCTGGATCTGAAAAGGGAATAAACACCAAACAAATGTTGTACTGAAAGCATATGACTCTTAGCTTGGGAGTTTTATTTCTATTGACTAAGCTGGCCAGGCTTTGTTACAGTGTTGTGGCATCAAGGCAAGGCAAGGCTTGTCCTTCAATCTACACTATTAAACCAAAGCAAAGTTTCCACATTCAGTAGATCCTGATATTCCTGCATGGTTTCACCCACTGATGTACACCTGAAACAGCGATATGTTTTGTTAAAGAGTGCCTGGCTCTTTGCATTTTGGTGGTGCAGGTATAGAATTAAACATACAATGATTTAGTGGTAGAATCTTGTGGTTTAGTGGTAGAATTCTCGCCTGCCATGAGGGAGGCATGGATCTGAAAAGGGAATAAACACCACCCAATGTTGTGCACAAAGCAAATGACTCTTAGATTTGGAGTCTTATTCGCTATTGACTCAGCTAGCTAGGCTTTTTTACAGTGTTATGGCATCATGGCAAGGCAAGGATTGCCCTTCAATCTATAAAACCAAAGCAAGGTTTCCACATTTAGTAGATCCTGAGATTCCTGCTTGGTTTCACACACTGATGTACACCTCTTCTAAGTTTCAAATAAAACACGTTTGGTTGTGTAGTGACAGAGATCTCGCCTGTAGAATTCTGGGAAAAAACACCGCCCAACGTGGGGCTCGAACCCACGACCCTGAGATTAAGAGTCTCATGCTCTTCCGACTGAGCTAGCCAGGCTTGGTTACTGTGATGTGACAAAAAGGCCACTCAAGCCAAAGAGTGCCCTACAAGCTATTAAAGTAGATCTAGGCTACCACATTCAGTACACTGAGATGCATGCTTGGTTTCACACATTGAGGAAAATGGGTAAGTAACCGTGAAATAAAATGTGAAGCATTGGTTGTTCAGTGGTAGAATTCTCGCCTGCCACGCGGGAGGCCCCGGTTCGATTCCCGGCCAATGCAGTACTCAAGTTTTACTGAAATTATGGTATATTTTGTTAAAGAGTGGCTGGCTCTTTGCATTTTGGTGGTGCAGGTATAGAATTCCACATACAATAAATTAGTGGTAGAATCTTGTGGTTTAGTGGTAGAATTCCCACCTGCCAAGAGAGAGGTCTGGATCTGAAAAGGGAAAAAACACCAAACAAATGTTGAACTGAAAGCATATGACTCTTAGCTTGGGAGTTTTATTTCTATTGACTAAGCTGGCCAGGCTTTGTTACAGTGTTGTGGCATCAAGGCAAGGCAAGGCTTGTCCTTCAATCTACACTATTATACCAAAGCAAAGTTTCCACATTCCGTAGATCCTGATATTCCTGCATGGTTTTACCCACTGATGTACACCTGAAACAGCAATATATTTTGTTAAAGAGTGCCTGGCTCTTTGCATTTTGGTGGTGCAGGTATAGAATTCAACATACAATGATTTAGTGGTAGAATCTTGTGATTTAGTGGTAGAATTCTCGCCTGCCATGAGGGAGGCATGGATCTGAAAAGGGAAAAAACACCACCCAATGTTGTGCTCAAAGCAAATGACTCAGATTTGGAGTCTTATTCGCTATTGACTCAGCTAGCTAGGCTTTTTTACAGTGTTATGGCATCATGGCAAGGCAAGGATTGCCCTTCAACCTATAAAACCAATGTAAGATTTCCACATTCAGTAGATCGTGAGATTCCTGCTTGGTTTCACACACTGATGTACACCTCTTTTAAGTTTCAAATAAAACATGTTTGGTTGTGTAGTGACAGAGACCTCACCTGTAGAATTCTGGTAAAAAACACCACCCAACATGGGGCTCGAACCCATGACCCTGAGATTAAGAGTCTCATGCTCTACCGACTTAGCTAGCCAGGCTTGGTTACTGTGGTGTGACAAAAAGGCCACTCAAGCCAAGGAGTGCCCTACAAGCTATCAAAGTAGATCTAGGCTACCACATTCAGTACACTGAGATTCATGCTTGGTTTCACACATTGATGAAAATGTGTAAGTAACCATGAAGTAAAATGTGAAGCATTGGTTGTTCAGTGGTAGAATTCTCGCCTGCCACGCGGGAGGCCTGGGTTCGATTCCCGGCCAATGCAGTCATCAAGTTTTACTGAAATTATGGTATATTTTGTTAAAGAGTGGCTGACTTTTTGCTTTTTGGTGGTGCAGGTATAGAATTCCACATACAATAAATTAGTGGTAGAATCTTGTGGTTTAGTGGTAGAATTCCCACTTGCCAAGAGAGAGGTCTGGATCTGAAAAGGGAATAAACACCAAACAAATGTTGTACTGAAAGCATATGACTCTTAGCTTGGGAGTTTTATTTCTATTGACTAAGCTGGCCAGGCTTTGTTACAGTGTTGTGGCATCAAGGCAAGGCAAGGCTTGTCCTTCAATCTACACTATTAACCCCTTCCCGACATTTGACGTACATTTACGTCATGGTCGGGAAGCACTTCCCGACACATGGCGTAAATGTACGTCATGGATTTAAACTGTCACCGCGTCTATAGACGCGGTGACAGTTTCAACATGTCTGCTGTCCCTGACAGCAGACATGTCCGTGCATGCCCCGGGGGGGCTGCGATGCCGCCCCCCCGTCGGCGATCGCTGTGATTGGCTGTTCAGTGTGAACAGCCATTCACAGCGTTTTCCTGTGTCACCGGCGAATAACGTTCGCCGGTGACACGGGATCAGAGGTGATTGGTGCTGTAAAGTACAGCACCAATCACCGCGGGGTGTAAGGGTGACACTGGTGTCACCCCACCTCACCCCGCCCGCCCCCAAAGGCCGTGATTGGTCCGTCGGACCGACGGACCAATCACAGCCAAGGAGGGAGATTTAAACTAACGGTGACTGCACTGCAGACGCCATTCCGGTCTGGAAAGCGTGCAGTGCGGTCACCGTACCCCCCTGCCGCCATACTGACCAGAAATACTTGCTGCAATACTTACCTGATCGCTGCTGATTGCTTCCTGGATCCTGTGCAATAATTGTGCCATACTGTGATATTGTGCTGCTGCACTGTATTAGTATTAGCTAGATAGATAGAGAGATAGATAGAGATAGATAGAGAGAGATAGATAGAGATAGATAGAGAGAGATAGAGAGAGATAGAGAGAGAGAGATAGAGAGAGATAGAGAGAGATAGAGAGAGATAGAGAGAGAGATAGTGTCAGAGAGTGCTATATTTTGTGCTGCTGCAGTGTGATATAGTTATAGATAGAGAGAGAGAGATAGAGAGAGAGATAGAGAGAGAGGCCTACTGACAGAGTGCTATTTTTTGTGCTGCTGCAGTGTGATAGTTATAGAGAGATAGAGAGAGATAGAGAGAGAGAGATAGAGAGAGATAGAGAGAGATAGTGACAGATTGTGCTACTATTTTTTATATAACTGACTGCTGCCCCCTCCTTTTGTGCTGATCAGTATAAATTAACTGATCAGTAACTTTTTGGGGGCGCAGGTTTTTTTTTATATATAGATATACCTGTGAGTGCTGCTGCTGCAGTGTCATAGAGTGTTAGATAGTGTTAGATAGTGAGAGATAGAGAGATAGAGAGAGATAGTGATAGAGAGTGCTAAATTTTGTGTCTGCTGTCCCCGCCTTTTGTGCTGATCACTATATCTGAGGTGATCAGCAACTTTTTTGGGGGTACAGAGGTTTTTTTTTTTTATATATACCTGTCAGTTGCACCAAAGGTTGTGCACCTGCTGCACCTCACTGGTAATCAGTGTCGCATCACTGATCACCTTTTTTTTTTGTGTGTGTGCTGTGGGGTATTTTTTTAATTTTTTTTTTTACACACACTGTGATTTTGTGGGTGTCCTGTGGCCGCTGTGCGCTGATCAGTGACGTACATCACTGATCATCTCTTTCGGCACAGGGTTGATCTATTTTTTTTTTTTTTGATCAAATTCCTGTTGCCTTTGAGCGCTGTTCAGTGACAGACGTTACTGACCAACATCTGTGCTCAATTTTTGGCGCAGGACCTTTTTTTTTTTTAACCCCTTCCTTTTTTTTTTTTTAACCCCTTCATTTTTTTTTTTTTTTAACCCCTTCATTTTTTTTTTTTTTATTGGGATAAAGCATTTTTTTTTTTTTCTGCACCACATACACACTACACACTACATACCCCCCGGATTGAAATAAAGTTTGTGCCCCCCCCTACACTATACACGTGTTGAAACATTTCACTACCGGTAACACAAAAATAAAAATGGCATCCCAAATGTCCTCCCAAATGTCCTCCCAAATGTCCTCCCAATCATCCAGGAGAATGTATTCAGTGGAGGAGGCATATGCCATGCTTGCTTCTGACTCTGACACAGGCAGTGATGCAAGCGGGGAATTTGAAGGATTTGCCTTAAGCTCCTCTTCCTCCTCTGCTGATGAGGGACCCCCTCAAAGACGCCCCCGTAGATCAGCTGAGATTCCCCCCCCAATAATTGATCTAGTATGGACCCCACCACCAGACAATTTTGAGCCCCAGGTTCCTGAGTTTTTGGGCATGCCAGGAATCCAATTTGATTCCACAGGTCTCAGAGAAATTGACTTTTTCAAATTATTTTTCTCTGATGATTTTATAAATTTAATGGTGGACCAAACTAATTTATATGCCCAGCAGTTTATTGCTCAAAACCCCACGTCATCATTTGCTAGGTGGACCCCTGTAGATGCAGTAGAGATGATGACGTTTTGGGGTCTGGTGTTTCATATGGGCATAGTAAAAAAGCCAGAAATTAGGCAATATTGGAGTACAGATGTTCTGTACAGTACTCCATTTTACCGTATGGCCATGCCCCGGACTCGATTTGAGACAATTCTTAAATTCATACATTACACCGATAATGCACAGTGCCCACCCAGAGATGATCCCACCTTTGACCGGCTATTCAAAGTCAGGCCGGTCATTGATCATTTCAGTGCCAAATTTGAAGAGGTGTACATCCCTGAAAAATTTATTTGTATCGACGAGTCCCTTATACATTTTAAAGGAAGGGTTAAATTCCGCCAGTACCTTCCCAGTAAGAGGGCAAGGTATGGCATAAAAATGTATAAGCTGTGTGAAAGCACCTCAGGGTACACCCACAGGTTTAGGGTTTATGAAGGGAAGGATTCAAGAATTCAACCGCCAGAATGCCCCCCCTCCCTCGTAGGTGTTAGTGGGAAAATTGTCTGGGATTTAGTGCACCCCTTCCTGGATAAAGGTTATCACCTCTATGTGGATAACTTTTACACTAGCATCCCCCTGTTTAAGGCCCTTGGTTCAAGAGGTACAGCAGCTTGCGGTACTGTGCGCAAGAACCAAAGAGGCCTCCCAAAAACGCACATTGCCCAAGTAATGAGAAGGGGTGAAAGCAGGGGAATATGCACCGAAAATATGTTGTTGGTCAAATATAAGGACAAGAGGGATGTCCTTATACTGACAACAATTCACGGAGACAGTACCACCTCCGTCCCTGTACGAGGTACCAGTACCCACACCTCAAAACCTAATTGTATCCTGGATTACAATAGGTACATGGGCGGAGTGGATCTTTCAGATCAGGTACTGAAGCCGTACAGTGCCCTGCGGAAAACAAAAATCTGGTACAAGAAGGTGGCCGTGTATATCATCCAGATGGCACTGTATAACGCTTACGTGCTATTCCGTTCTACCGGCCAGAGGGGGACATTTATGCACTTTCAAGAGGAAGTCATAAAGGGCCTAATATTTGGGAACCAGCAGGCAGAGGGCCCCAGTACTTCTAGTACTGGCCCCCGTATTGTACCAGGGCAGCATTTTCCTGATGAAATCCCCTCCACTGGAAAAAAGGGCAGGACACAAAAAAGGTGCAAAGTTTGCTATAAAAAGGGAATAAGAAAGCAAACTATTTTCCAGTGTGACACTTGCCCCGACAAACCCGGCCTATGTATAAAGGAGTGTTTTAAATTATACCACACATCTATGGAATATTAGGTTCATAATTTCACCGTGCTTCGGGGGTCTTGCTAATGCCACATAGCACCCACCATTCATTCCACCAGAATCTGAGCCGCAAAATCCAAAAATCACTCCTTCCCTTCTGAGTCCTGCCATGCACCCAACTGGTATTTTTTGGTCACATGTGAGGCATTGCCGTACTCGGGAGATATTGGGGCACAGATTTTGGGGTGCTTTTTCTCCTTCATACCTTCTGAAAATGAAAAATTTTGAGCCAGAACTGCATTTTTGTGTAAAAAATGTAATTTTTCTTTTTCACTGCCCACTTGTATCAAAATTGGTGAAACCCCTGGGGGTTTTAAATGTACACTATACCCCTAGATGAATTCCCTGAGGGGTGTAGTTTTCAAAATGGGGTGACTTGTGGGGGGGTTCCACTGTATTGGTGCTTGGGGGGTCTTGCTAATGCGACATAGCACCCACCAAAATTCCACCAGAATTTGTGCTGCAAACTCCAAATATCACTCCTTCCCTTCTGAGTCCTGCCACTTTTTGGTCACACATGAGGCATTGCCGTACTCGGGAGAAATTGGGGCACAGATTTTGGGGTGCTTTGTCTCCTTCATTCCTTGTGAAAATGAAATATTTTGAGCCAGAACTGCATTTTTGTGTAAAAAAAATGTAATTTTTCATTTTCACTGCCCACTTGTATCAAAATTGGTGAAACCCCTGGGGGTTTGAAATGTACACTATACCCCTAGATGAATTCCCTGAGGGGTGTAGTTTGCAAAATGGGGTGACTTGTGGGGGGGTTCCACTGTATTGGTGCAACATAGCACCCACCATTCATTCCACCAGAATCTGTGCTGCAAAATCCAAAAATCACTCCTTCCCTTCTGAGTCCTGCCATGCACCCAACTGGTATTTTTTGGTCACATGTGAGGCATTGCCGTACTCGGGAGAAATTGGGGCACAGATTTTGGGGTGCTTTTTCTCCTTCATACCTTCTGAAAATGAAAAATTTTGAGCCAGAACTGCATTTTTGTGTAAAAAATGTAATTTTTCTTTTTCACTGCCCACTTGTATCAAAATTGGTGAAACCCCTGGGGGTTTTAAATGTACACTATACCCCTAGATGAATTCCCTGAGGGGTGTAGTTTGCAAAATGGGGTCACTTGTGGGGGGGTTCTACTGTATTGGTGCTTGGGGGGTCTTGCTAATGCGACATAGCACCCACCAAAATTCCACCAGAATCTGAGCTGCAAAATCCAAAAATCACTCCTTCCCTTTTGAGTCCTGCCATGCACCCAACTGGTATTTTTTGGTCACATGTGAGGCATTGCCGTACTCGGGAGAAATTGGGGCACAGATTTTGGGGTGCTTTTTCTCCTTCATATCTTCTGAAAATGAAAAATTTTGAGCCAGAACTGCATTTTTGTGTAAAAAATGTAATTTTTCATGTTCACTGCCCACTTGTATCAAAATTGGTGAAACCCCTGGGGGTTTGAAATGTACACTATACCCCTAGATGAATTCCCTGAGGGGTGTAGTTTGCAAAATGGGGTGACTTGTGGGGGGGTTCCACTGTATTGGTGCTTGGGGGGTCTTGCTAATGCGACATAGCACCCACCAAAATTCCACCAGAATCTGAGCCACAAAATCCAAAAATCACTCCTTCCGTTCTGAGTCCTGCCATGCACCCAACTGGTATTTTTTGGTCACATGTGAGGCATTGCCGTACTCGGAAGAAATTGGGGCACATATTTTGGGGTGCTTTTTCTCCTTCATACCTTCTGAAAATGAAAAATTGTGAGCCAGAACTGCATTTTTGTGTAAAAAAATGTAATTTTTCATTTTCACTGCCCACTTGTATCAAAATTGGTGAAACCCCTGGGGGTTTGAAATGTACACTATACCCCTAGATGAATTCCCTGAGGGGTGTACTTTGCAAAATGGGGTGACTTGTGGGGGGGTTCCACTGTATTGGTGCAACATAGCACCCACCATTCATTCCACCAGAATGTGTGCTGCAAAATCCAAAAATCACTCCTTCCGTTCTGAGTCCTGCCATGCACCCAACTGGTATTTTTTGGTCACATGTGAGGCATTGCCGTACTCGGGAGATATTGGGGCACAGATTTTGGGGTGCTTTTTCTCCTTCATACCTTCTGAAAATGAAAAATTTTGAGCCAGAACTGCATTTTTGTGTAAAAAAATGTAATTTTTCATTTTCACTGCCCACTTGTATCAAAATTGGTGAAACCCCTGGGGGTTTGAAATGTACACTATACCCCTAGATGAATTCCCTGAGGGGTGTAGTTTTCAAAATGGGGTGACTTGTGGGGGGGTTCCACTGTATTGGTGCTTGGGGGGTCTTGCTAATGCGACATAGCACCCACCAAAATTCCACCAGAATCTGAGCTGCAAAATCCAAAAATCACTCCTTCCCTTCTGAGTCCTGCCATGCACCCAACTGGTATTTTTTGGTCACATGTGAGGCATTGCCGTACTCGGGAGAAATTGGGGCACAGATTTTGGGGTGCTTTTTCTCCTTCATACCTTCTGAAAATGAAAAATTTTGAGCCAGAACTGCATTTTTGTGTAAAAAATGTAATTTTTCTTTTTCACTGCCCACTTGTATCAAAATTGGTGAAACCCCTGGGGGTTTTAAATGTACACTATACCCCTAGATGAATTCCCTGAGGGGTGTAGTTTTCAAAATGGGGTGACTTGTGGGGGGGTTCCACTGTATTGGTGCTTGGGGGGTCTTGCTAATGCGACATAGCACCCACCAAAATTCCACCAGAATCTGAGCCGCAAAATCCAAAAATCACTCCTTCCGTTCTGAGTCCTGCCATGCACCCAACTGGTATTTTTTGGTCACATGTGAGGCATTGCCGTACTCGGAAGAAATTGGGGCACATATTTTGGGGTGCTTTTTCTCCTTCATACCTTCTGAAAATGAAAAATTGTGAGCCAGAACTGCATTTTTGTGTAAAAAAATGTAATTTTTCATTTTCACTGCCCACTTGTATCAAAATTGGTGAAACCCCTGGGGGTTTGAAATGTACACTATACCCCTAGATGAATTCCCTGAGGGGTGTACTTTGCAAAATGGGGTGACTTGTGGGGGGGTTCCACTGTATTGGTGCAACATAGCACCCACCATTCATTCCACCAGAATCTGAGCTGCAAAATCCAAAAATCACTCCTTCCCTTCTGAGTCCTGCCATGCACCCAACTGGTATTTTTTGGTCACATGTGAGGCATTGCCGTACTCGGGAGAAATTGGGGCACAGATTTTGGGGTGCTTTTTCTCCTTCATACCTTCTGAAAATGAAAAATTTTGAGCCAGAACTGCATTTTTGTGTAAAAAAATGTAATTTTTCATTTTCACTGCCCACTTGTATCAAAATTGGTGAAACCCCTGGGGGTTTGAAATGTACACTATACCCCTAGATGAATTCCCTGAGGGGTGTAGTTTGCAAAATGGGGTGACTTGTGGGGGGGTTCCACTGTATTGGTGCTTGGGGGGTCTTGCTAATGCGACATAGCACCCACCAAAATTCCACCAGAATCTGAGCTGCAAAATCCAAAAATCACTCCTTCCCTTTTGAGTCCTGCCATGCACCCAACTGGTATTTTTTGGTCACATGTGAGGCATTGCTGTACTCGGGAGAAATTGGGGCACAGATTTTGGGGTGCTTTTTCTCCTTCATACCTTCTGAAAATGACAAATTTGGAGCCAGAACTGCATTTTTGTGTAAAAAAAATAATTTTTCATTTTCACTGCCCAGTTGTACCACAATTGGTGAAACCCCTGCGGGTTTGAAATGTACACTATACCCCTAGCTGAATTCCCTGAGGGGTGTAGTTTGCAAAATGGGGTCACTTGTGGGGGGGTTCCTAACTTTTAGCATGTTATGGTGCCTAGAAACCTACATGGTGCCTAAAAAATAATCTCATAAAAAGGAGGCTCCAAAATCAAGTAGGTGCTCCTTCTATTATGAAGCCTGTGGTTTGGTCACCGTGCACACTAGGGCCACATATAGGATATTTATGAAAACAAAAGAATTGGGGGAATCAATTTTTAGTCACATTTCTCTAGTAAAATGTACTGTGTTCCTTAGAAAAATGTATTAAAATTGCAAATCTGCAAAAAAAAAGAAATTTTGAAATTTCACCTACACTTTGTTTTAATTCCTGTGAAACACCTAAAGGGTTAACAAACTTCCAAAATGCTGTTTTGAATACTGTGAGGGGTGCAGTTTTTGAAATGGCATCATTTATGGGGGTGTCTCACATACAAGTCCCTCAAAGTCACATCAGAACTGAACTGGTCCCTAAAAAAATCAGTGTTTGAAATTTTCTTGAAAATTTGAGAATTTGCTATTCATATTGTAAGCCTCCTAGTGTCCCAAAAAATTAAAAGGAAGTTGAAATAATGATGTCAACATAAAGTAGACATATGGTCTATGTTAGTTATTCACTATTTTGAGTGGTAAGATTATTTGTCTCACAAGCAGAAAATTTAACATTTTGCAAATCGCTAAATTTTCCATTTTTTCACGATATTTTGGTATTTTTCACAAAAAAACACAGACTGTATCGACGAAAATTTACCACTAACTTGAAGTACAATGTGTCACGAAAAAACAATCTCAAAATCACTGGGATAAGTAAAAGCAAAAAAAAGTTATCCCCACTTAAGTGAGACATGTCAGAATTGAAAAAAAGGGCTCTGTCAGGAAGGCAAAAACAGGCTCTGTCAGGAAGGGGTTAAACCAAAGCAAAGTTTCCACATTCAGTAGATCCTGATATTCCTGCATGGTTTCACCCACTGATGTACACCTGAAACAGCGATATATTTTGTTAAAGAGTGCCTGGCTCTTTGCATTTTGGTGGTGCAGGTATAGAATTCAACATACAATGATTTAGTGGTAGAATCTTGTGGTTTAGTGGTAGAATTCTCGCCTGCCATGAGGGAGGCATGGATCTGAAAAGCGAATAAACACCACCCAATGTTGTGCTCAAAGCAAATGACTCAGATTTGGAGTCTTATTCGCTATTGACTCAGCTAGCTAGGCTTTTTTACAGTGTTATGGCATCATGGCAAGGCAAGGATTGCCCTTCAACCTATAAAACCAAAGCAATGTTTCCACATTCAGTAGATCCTGAGATTCCTGGTTGGTTTCACACACTGATGTACACCTCTTTTAAGTTTCAATTAAAACACATTTGGTTGTGTAGTGACAGAGACCTCACCTGTAGAATTCTGGGAAAAAACACCGCCCAATGTGGGGCTCGAACCCAAGACCCTGAGATTAAGAGTCTCATGCTCTACCGACTGAGCTAGCCAGGCTTGGTTACTGTGGTGTGACAAAAATGCCACTCAAGCCAAGGAGTGCCCTACAAGCTATTAAAGTAGATCTAGGCTACCACATTCAGTACACTGAGATTCATGCTTGGTTTCACACATTGATGAAAATGGGTAAGTAACGATGCAGTAAAATGTGAAGCATTGGTTGTTCAGTGGTAGAATTCTCGCCTGCCGCGCGGGAGGCCCGGGTTCGATTCCCGGCCAATGCAGTACTCACATTTTACTGAAATTATGGTATATTTTGTTAAAGAGTGTCTGGCTCTTTGCATTTTGGTGGTGCAGGTATAGAATTCCACATATAATAAATTAATGGTAGAATCTTGTGGTTTAGTGGTAGAATTCCCACCTGCCAAGAGAGAGGTCTGGATCTGAAAAGGGAATAAACACCAAACAAATGTTGTACTAAAAGCATATGACTCTTAGCTTGGGAGTTTTATTTCTATTGACTAAGCTGGCCAGGCTTTGTTACAGTGTTGTAGCATCAAGGCAAGGCAACACTTGCTCTTCAATCTACACTATTAAACCAAAGCAAAGTTTCCACATTCAGTAGATCCTGATATTCCTGCATGGTTTTACCCACTGATGTACACCTGAAACAGCGATATAATTTGTTAAAGAGTGCCTGGCTCTTTGCATTTTGGTGGTGCAGGTATAGAATTCAACATACAATGATTTAGTGGTAGAATCTTGTGGTTTAGTGTTAGAATTCTCGCCTGCCATGAGGGAGGCATGGATCTGAAAAGGGAATAAACACCACCCAATGTTGTGCTCAAAGCAAATGACTCTTAGCTTGGGAGTTTTATTTCTATTGACTAAGTTGGCCAGGCTTTGTTACAGTGTTGTGGCATCAAGGCAAGGCAAGGCTTGCCCTTCAATCTACAGAATTAAACCAAAGCAAAGTTTCCACATTCAGTAGATCCTGATATTCCTGCATGGTTTCACCCACTGATGTACACCTGAAACAACAATATATTTTGTTAAAGAGTGCTTTGCTCTTTGCATTTTGGTGGTGCAGGTATAGAATTTAACATACAATGATTTAGTGGCAGAATCTTGTGGTTTAGTGGTAGAATTCTCGCCTGCCATGAGGGAGGCATGGATCTGAAAAGGGAATAAACATCACCCAATGTTGTGCTCAAAGCAAATGACTCTTAGATTTGGAGTCTTATTCGCTATTAACTCAGCTAGCTAGGCTTTTTTACAGTGTTATGGCATCATGGCAAGGCAAGTATTGCCCTTCAATCTATAAAACCAAAGCAAGGTTTTCACATTCACTAGATCCTGAGATTCCTGCTTGGTTTCACACACTGATGTACACCTCTTTTAAGTTTCAAATAAAACACGTTTGGTTGTGTAGTGACAGAGATCTCGCCTATAGAATTCTGGGAAAAAACACCGCCCAACGTGGGGCTCGAACCAACGACCCTGAGATTAAGAGTCTCATGCTCTAATGCCTGAGCTAGCCAGGCTTGGTTACTGTGGTGTGACAAAAAGGCCACTCAAGCCAAGGAGTGCCCTACAAGCTATTAAAGAAGATCTAGGCTACCACTTTCAGTACACTGAGATTCATGCTTGGTTTCACACATTGATGAAAATGGGTAAGTAACAACGAAGTAACATGTGAAGCATTGGTTGTTCAGTGGTAGAATTCTCGCCTGCCAAACGGGAGGCCCGGGTTTGATTACCGGCCAATACAGTACTCAAGTTTTACTGAAATTATGGTATATATTTTTAAAGAGAGGCGGGCTCTTTGTATTTTGGTGGTGCAGGTATAGAATTCCACATACAATGATTTAGAGGTAGAATCTTGTGGTTTAGTGGTAGAATTCCCACCTGCCAAGAGAGAGGTCTGGATCTGAAAAGGGAATAAACACCAAACAAATGTTGTAATGAAAGCATATGACTCTTAGCTTGGGAGTTTTATTTCTATTGACTAAGCTGTCCAGGCTTTGTTACAGTGTTGTGGCATCAAGGCAAGGCAAGGATGGCCCTTCAATCTACAGTATTAAACCAAAGCAAGGTTTCCACATTCAGTAGATCCTGATATTCCTGCATGGTTTCACCCACTGATGTACACCTGAAACAGCGATATATTTTGTTAAAAAGTGCCTGGCTCTTTGCATTTTGGTGGTGCAGGTATAGAATTCAACATACAATGATTTAGTGGTAGAATCTTGTGGTTTAGTGGTAGAATTCTCGCCTGCCATGAGGGAGGCATGGATCTGAAAAGGGAATAAACACCACCCAATGTTGTGCTCAAAGCAAATGACTCTTAGATTTGGAGTCTTATTCGCTATTGACTCAGCTAGCTAGGCTTTTTTACAATGTTATGGCATCATGGCAAGGCAAGGATTGCCCTTCAATCTATAAAACCAAAGCAAGGTTTCCACATTCAGTAGATCCTGAGATTCCTGCTTGGTTTCACACACTGATGTACACCTCTTTTAAGTTTCAAATAAAACACGTTTGGTTGTGTAATGACAGAGACCTCGCCTGTAGAATTCTGGGAAAAAACACCACCCAATGTGGGGCTCGAACCTAAGAATTTAAACCCCCAATGCTATTTCAATGGATTTAGGGGCCTCTAGGCAAAAGGGGCGTGGCCAAATGTATCTCAACTCTCAGCTATGTTGAGGTCTATACTATGAATGGTATTCTGGGCTTCTGGACCCAAAAGGGCGGGGCCTAACGAATTTAAACCCCCAATGCTATTTCAATGGGTTTAGGGGCTTCTAGGCAAAAGGGGCGTGTCCAAAAGAATCTCAACCCTCAGCCATGTCGAGGTCCATACTATGAATGGTATTCTGGGCTTCTGGACCCAAAGGGGCGGGTCCTAACAAATTTAAACCCCCAATGCTATTTCAATGGGTTTAGGGGCTTTTAGGCAAAAGGAGCGTGGCCAAAAGTATGTCAACCCTCAGCCATGTCGAGGTCTATACTATGAATGGTATTCTGGGATTCTGGACCCAAAGGGGCGGGGCCTAATGAATTTAAACCCCCAATGCTATTTCAATAGGTTTAGGGGATTCTAGACAAAAGGGGCATAGACAAAAGTATCCCAACCCTCAGCCATGTCAAGGTCTATACTATGAATGGTATTCTGGGCTTCTGGACCCAAAGGGGCGGGGCCTAACGAATTTAAACCCCCAATGCTATTTCAATGGGTTTAGGGGCTTCTAGGCAAAAGGGGCGTTTCCAAAAGTATGTCAACCCTCAGCCATGTCGAGGTCTATACTATGAATGGTATTATGGGCTTCTGGACCAAAAGGGGCGGGGCCTAACGATTTTAAACCCCCAATGCTATTTCATTGGGTTAAGGGGCTTCTAGGCAAAATGGGCGTGGCCAAAAGTATGTCAACCCTCAGCCATTTCGAGGTCTATACTATGAATGGTATTCTGGTCTTCTGGACCCAAAGGGGCGGGGCCTAACGAATTTAAACCCCCAATGCTATTTCAATGGGTTTAGGGGCTTCTAGGCAAAAGGGGCATGGCCAAAAGTATGTCAAACCTCAGCCATGTCGAGTTCTATACTATGAATGGTATTCTGGGCTTCTGGACCCAAAGGAGCGGGGCCTAACGAATTTAAACCACCAATGCTATTTCAATGGGTTTAAAGGCTTCTAGGAAAAAGGGGCGTGGCCAAAAGAATCTCAACCCTCAGCCATGTCGAGGTCTATACTATGAATAGTATTCTGGGCTTCTGGACCCAAAGGGGCGGGGCCTAACGAATTTAAACCCCCCAATGCTATTTCAACGGGTTTAGGGGCTTCTAGGCAAAACGGGCGTGGCCAAAAGTATGTCAACCCTCAGCCATGTCGAGGTCTATACTATGAATGGTATTCTGGGCTTCTGGACCCAAAGGGGCGGGGCCTAACGAATTTAAACCCCCAATGCTATTTCAATGGGTTTAGGGGCTTTTAGGCAAAAGGGGCATGGCCAAAAGAATCTCAACCCTCAGCCATGTCGAGGTCTATACTATGAATGGTATTCTGGGCTTCTGGACCCAAAGGTGCGGGGCCTAACGAATTTAAACCCCCAATGCTATTTCAATGGGTTTAGGGGCTTCTAGGCAAAAGGGGCGTGGCCAAAAGTAGGTCAACCCTCAGCCATTTCGAGGTCTATACTATGAATGGTATTCTGGGCTTCTGGAACCAAAGGGGCGGGGCCTAACAAATTTAAACCCCCAATGCTATTTCAATGGGTTTAGGGGCTTCTAGGAAAAAGGGGCGTGGCCAAAAGTATCTCAACCCTCAGCCATGTCGAGTTCTATACTATGAATGGTATTCTGGGCTTCTGGACCCAAAGGGGCGGGGCCTAACGATTTTAAACCACCAATGCTATTTCAATGGGTTTAGGGGCTTCTAGGCAAAAGGGGCGTGGCCAAAAGTATGTCAACCCTCAGCCATGTCGAGATCTATACTATGAATGGTATTCTGGGCTTCTGGACCCAAAGGGGCGGGGCCTAACGATTTTAAACCCCCAATGCTATTTCAATGGGTTTAGGGGCTTCTAGGCAAAAGGGGCGTGGCCAAAAGTATGTCAACCCTCAGCCATGTCGAGATCTATACTATGAATGGTATTCTGGGCTTCTGGAAACAAAGGGGCGGGGCCTAACGAATTTAAACCCCCAATGCTATTTCAATGGGTTTAGGGGCTTCTTGCCAAAAGGGGCGTGGCCAAAAGTATCTCAACCCTCAGCCATGTCGAGTTCTATACTATGAATGGTATTCTGGGCTTCTGGACCCAAAGGGGCGGGGCCTAACGAATTTAAACCACCAATGCTATTTCAATGGGTTTAGGGGCTTTTAGGCAAAAAGGGGCGTGGTCAAAAGTATCTCAGCCCTCAGCCATGTCGAGGTCTATACTATGAATGGTATTCTGGGCTTCTGGACCCAAAGGGGCGGGGCCTAACGAATTTAAACCACCAATGCTATTTCAATGGGTTTAGGGGCTTCTAGGAAAAAGGGGCGTGGCCAAAAGTATCTCAACCCTCAGCCATGTCCAGTTCTATACTATGAATGGTATTCTGGGCTTCTGGACCCAAAGGGGCGGGGCCTAACGAATTTAAACCCCCAATGCTATTTCAATGGGTTAAGGGGCTTCTAGGCAAAAGGGGCGTGGCCAAAAGAAGGTCAACCCTCAGCCATGTCGAGGTCTATACTATGAATGGTATTCTGGGCTTCTGGAAACAAAGGGGCGGGGCCTAACGAATTTAAACCCCCAATGCTATTTCAATGGGTTTAGGGGCTTTTAGGCAAAAGGGGCGTGGCCAAAAGTATGTCAACCCTCAGCCATGTCGAGCTCTATACTATGAATGGTATTCTGGGCTTCTGGACCCAAAGGGGCGGGGCCTAACGATCTTAAACCTCCAATGCTATTTCAATGGGTTTAGGGGCTTCTTGGCAAAAGGGGCGTGGCCAAAAGTATGTCAACCCTCAGCCATGTCGAGGTCTATACTATGAATGGTATTCTGGGCTTCTGGACCCAAAGGGGTGGGGCCTAACGAATTTAAACCCCCAATGCTATTTCAATGGGTTTAGGGGCTTCTTGGCAAAAGGGGCGTGGCCAAAAGTATGTCAACCCTCAGCCATGTCGAGGTCTATACTATGAATGGTATTCTGGGCTTCTGGACCCAAAGGGGCGGGGCCTAACGAATTTAAACCCCCAATGCTATTTCAATAGGTTTAGGGATATCTAGGCAAAAGGGGCGTGGCCAAAAGTAGCTCAACCCTCAGCCATGTCGAGGTCTATACTATGAATGGTATTCTGGGCTTCTGGACCCAAAGGGGCGGGGCCTAACGAATTTAAACCCCCAATGCTATTTCAATAGGTTTAGGGGCTTCTAGGCAAAAGGGGCGTGGCCAAAAGTAGTTCAACCCTCAGCCATGTCGAAGTCTATACTATGAATGATATTATGGGCTTCTGGACCCAAAGGGGCGGGGCCTAACGAATTTAAACCCCCAATGCTATTTCAATGGGTTTAGGGGCTTCTAGGCAAAAGGGGCGTGGCCAAAAGTATCTCAACCCTCAGCCATGTCGAGGTCTATACTATGAATGGTATTCTGGGCTTCTGGACCCAAAGGGGCGGGGCCTAACGAATTTAAACCACCAATGCTATTTCAATGGGTTTAGGGGCTTCTAGGAAAAAGGGGCGTGGCCAAAAGTATCTCAACCCTCAGCCATGTCCAGTTCTATACTATGAATGGTATTCTGGGCTTCTGGACCCAAAGGGGCGGGGCCTAACTAATTTAAACCCCCAATGCTATTTCAATGGGTTAAGGGGCTTCTAGGCAAAAGGGGCGTGGCCAAAAGTAGGTCAACCCTCAGCCATGTCGAGGTCTATACTATGAATGGTATTCTGGGCTTCTGGAAACAAAGGGGCGGGGCCTAACGAATTTAAACCCCCAATGCTATTTCAATGGGTTTAGGGGCTTTTAGGCAAAAGGGGCGTGGCCAAAAGTATGTCAACCCTCAGCCATGTCGAGCTCTATACTATGAATGGTATTCTGGGCTTCTGGACCCAAAGGGGCGGGGCCTAACGAATTTAAACCCCCAATGCTATTTCAATGGGTTTAGGGGCTTTTAGGCAAAAAGGGGCGTGGCCAAAAGAATCTCAACCCTCAGCCATGTCGAGCTCTATACTATGAATGGTATTCTGGGCTTCTGGACCCAAAGGGGCGGGGCCTAACGAATTTAAACCCCCAATGCTATTTCAATGGGTTTAGGGGCTTTTAGGCAAAAGGGGCGTGGCCAAAAGAATCTCAACCCTCAGCCATGTCGAGGTCTATACTATGAATGGTATTCTGGGCTTCTGGACCCAAAGGGGCGGGGCCTAATGAATTTAAACCCCCAATGCTATTTCAATGGGTTTAGGGGCTTTTAGGCAAAAGGGGCGTGGCCAAAAGAATCTCAACCCTCAGCCATGTCGAGGTCTATACTATGAATGGTATTCTGGGCTTCTGGACCCAAAGGGGCGGGGCCTAACGATCTTAAACCTCCAATGCTATTTCAATGGGTTTAGGGGCTTCTTGGCAAAAGGGGCGTGGTCAAAAGTATGTCAACCCTCAGCCATGTCGAGGTCTATACTATGAATGGTATTCTGGGCTTCTGGACCCAAAGGGGTGGGGCCTAACGATTTTAAACCCCCAATGCTATTTCAATGGGTTTAGGGGCTTCTTGGCAAAATGGGCGTGGCCAAAAGTATGTCAACCCTCAGCCATGTCGAGGTCTATACTATGAATGGTATTCTGGGCTTCTGGACCCAAAGGGGCGGGGCCTAACGAATTTATTACCCCAATGCTATTTCAATAGGTTTAGGGATATCTAGGCAAAAGGGGCGTGGCCAATAGTAGCTCAACCGTCAGCCATGTCGAGGTCTATACTATGAATGGTATTCTGGGCTTCTGGACCCAAAGGGGCGGGGCCTAACGAATTTAAACCACCAATGCTATTTCAATGGGTTTAGGGGCTTTTAGGCAAAAGGGGGCGTGGTCAAAAGTATCTCAACCCTCAGCAATGTCGAGGTCTATACTATGAATTGTATTCTGGGCTTCTGGACTCAAAGGGGCGGGGCCTAACGAATTTAAACCACCAATGCTATTTCAATGGGTTTAGGGGCTTCTAGGAAAAAGGGGCGTGGCCAAAAGTATCTCAACCCTCAGCCATGTCCAGTTCTATACTATGAATGGTATTCTGGGCTTCTGGACCCAAAGGGGTGGGGCCTAACTAATTTAAACCCCCAATGCTATTTCAATGGGTTAAGGGGCTTCTAGGCAAAAGGGGCGTGGCAAAAAGTAGGTCAACCCTCAGCCATGTCGAGCTCTATACTCTGAATGGTATTCTGGGCTTCTGGACCCAAAGGGGCGGGGTTAACGAATTTAAACCCCCAATGCTATTTCAATGGGTTTAGGGGCTTTTAGGCAAAAGGGGCGTGGCCAAAAGAATCTCAACCCTCAGCCATGTCGAGCTCTATACTATGAATGGTATTCTGGGCTTCTGGACCCAAAGGGGCGGGGCCTAACTAATTTAAACCACCAATGCTATTTCAATGGGTTTAGGGGCTTCTTGGCAAAAGGGGCGTGGCCAAAAGTATGTCAACCCTCAGCCATGTCGAGGTCTATACTATGAATGGTATTCTGGGCTTCTGGACCCAAAGGGGCGGGGCCTAACGAATTTAAACCCCCAATGCTATTTCAATAGGTTTAGGGATATCTAGGCAAAAGGGGCGTGGCCAAAAGTAGCTCAACCCTCAGCCATGTCGAGGTCTATACGATGAATGGTATTCTGGGCTTCTGGACCCAAAGGGGCGGGGCCTAACGAATTTAAACCCCCAATGCTATTTCAATAGGTTTAGGGATATCTAGGCAAAAGGGGCGTGGCCAAAAGTATCTCAACCCTCAGCCATGTCGAGGTCTATACTATGAATGGTATTCTGGGCTTCTGGACCCAAAGAGGCGGGGCCTAACGAATTTAAACCACCAATGCTATTTCAATGGGTTTAGGGGCTTCTAGGAAAAAGGGGCGTGGCCAAAAGTATCTCAACCCTCAGCCATGTCCAGTTCTATACTATGAATGGTATTCTGGGCTTCTGGATCCAAAGGGGCGGGGCCTAACGAATTTAAACCCCCAATGCTATTTCAATGGGTTAAGGGGCTTCTAGGCAAAAGGGGCGTGGCCAAAAGTAGGTCAACCCTCAGCCATGTCGAGGTCTATACTATGAATGGTAATCTGGGCTTCTGGACCCAAAGGGGCGGGGCCTAACGAATTTAAACCCCCAATGCTATTTCAATGGGTTTAGGGGCTTCTTGCCAAAAGGGGCGTGGCCAAAAGTATGTCAACCCTCAGCCATGTCGAGGTCTATACTATGAATGGTATTATGGGCTTCTGGACCCAAAGGGGCGGGGCCTAACGAATTTAAACCCCCAATGCTATTTCAATGGGTTTAGGGGCTTCTAGGCAAAAGGGGCGTGGCCAAAAGTATCTCAACCCTCAGCCATGTCGAGGTCTATACTATGAATGGTATTCTGGGCTTCTGGACCCAAAGGGGCGGGGCCTAACGAATTTAAACCACCAATGCTATTTCAATGGGTTTAGGGGCTTTTAGGCAAAAAGGGGCGTGGTCAAAAGTATCTCAACCCTCAGCCATGTCGAGGTCTATACTATGAATGGTATTCTGGGCTTCTGGACCCAAAGAGGCGGGGCCTAACGAATTTAAACCACCAATGCTATTTCAATGGGTTTAGGGGCTTCTAGGAAAAAGGGGCGTGGCCAAAAGTATCTCAACCCTCAGCCATGTCCAGTTCTATACTATGAATGGTATTCTGGGCTTCTGGACCCAAAGGGGCGGGGCCTAACGAATTTAAACCCCCAATGCTATTTCAATGGGTTAAGGGGCTTCTAGGCAAAAGGGGCGTGGCCAAAATTAGGTCAACCCTCAGCCATGTCGAGGTCTATACTATGAATGGTATTCTGGGCTTCTGGACCCAAAGGGGCGGGGCCTAACGAATTTAAACCCCCAATGCTATTTCAATAGGTTTAGGGGCTTCTAGGCAAAAGGGGCGTGGCCAAAAGTAGTTCAACCCTCAGCCATGTCGAAGTCTATACTATGAATGATATTATGGGCTTCTGGACCCAAAGGGGCGGGGCCTAACGAATTTAAACCCCCAATGCTATTTCAATGGGTTTAGGGGCTTCTAGGCAAAAGGGGCGTGGCCAAAAGTATCTCAACCCTCAGCCATGTCGAGGTCTATACTATGAATGGTATTCTGGGCTTCTGGACCCAAAGGGGCGGGGCCTAACGAATTTAAACCACCAATGCTATTTCAATGGGTTTAGGGGCTTCTAGGAAAAAGGGGCGTGGCCAAAAGTATCTCAACCCTCAGCCATGTCCAGTTCTATACTATGAATGGTATTCTGGGCTTCTGGACCCAAAGGGGCGGGGCCTAACTAATTTAAACCCCCAATGCTATTTCAATGGGTTAAGGGGCTTCTAGGCAAAAGGGGCGTGGCCAAAAGTAGGTCAACCCTCAGCCATGTCGAGGTCTATACTATGAATGGTATTCTGGGCTTCTGGAAACAAAGGGGCGGGGCCTAACGATTTTAAACCCCCAATGCTATTTCAATGGGTTTAGGGGCTTTTAGGCAAAAGGGGCGTGGCCAAAAGTATGTCAACCCTCAGCCATGTCGAGCTCTATACTATGAATGGTATTCTGGGCTTCTGGACCCAAAGGGGCGGGGCCTAACGAATTTAAACCCCCAATGCTATTTCAATGGGTTTAGGGGCTTTTAGGCAAAAAGGGGCGTGGCCAAAATAATCTCAACCCTCAGCCATGTCGAGCTCTATACTATGAATGGAATTCTGGGCTTCTGGACCCAAAGGGGCGGGGCCTAATGAATTTAAACCCCCAATGCTATTTCAATGGGTTTAGGGGCTTTTAGGCAAAAGGGGCGTGGCCAAAAGAATCTCAACCCTCAGCCATGTCGAGGTCTATACTATGAATGGTATTCTGGGCTTCTGGACCCAAAGGGGCGGGGCCTAACGATCTTAAACCTCCAATGCTATTTCAATGGGTTTAGGGGCTTCTTGGCAAAAGGGGCGTGGTCAAAAGTATGTCAACCCTCAGCCATGTCGAGGTCTATACTATGAATGGTATTCTGGGCTTCTGGACCCAAAGGGGTGGGGCCTAACGATTTTAAACCCCCAATGCTATTTCAATGGGTTTAGGGGCTTCTTGGCAAAAGGGGCGTGGCCAAAAGTATGTCAACCCTCAGCCATGTCGAGGTCTATACTATGAATGGTATTCTGGGCTTCTGGACCCAAAGGGGCGGGGCCTAACGAATTTATTACCCCAATGCTATTTCAATAGGTTTAGGGATATCTAGGCAAAAGGGGCGTGGCCAATAGTAGCTCAACCGTCAGCCATGTCGAGGTCTATACTATGAATGGTATTCTGGGCTTCTGGACCCAAAGGGGCGGGGCCTAACGAATTTAAACCACCAATGCTATTTCAATGGGTTTAGGGGCTTTTAGGCAAAAGGGGGCGTGGTCAAAAGTATCTCAACCCTCAGCAATGTCGAGGTCTATACTATGAATTGTATTCTGGGCTTCTGGACTCAAAGGGGCGGGGCCTAACGAATTTAAACCACCAATGCTATTTCAATGGGTTTAGGGGCTTCTAGGAAAAAGGGGCGTGGCCAAAAGTATCTCAACCCTCAGCCATGTCCAGTTCTATACTATGAATGGTATTCTGGGCTTCTGGACCCAAAGGGGTGGGGCCTAACTAATTTAAACCCCCAATGCTATTTCAATGGGTTAAGGGGCTTCTAGGCAAAAGGGGCGTGGCCAAAAGTAGGTCAACCCTCAGCCATGTCGAGCTCTATACTCTGAATGGTATTCTGGGCTTCTGGACCCAAAGGGGCGGGGTTAACGAATTTAAACCCCCAATGCTATTTCAATGGGTTTAGGGGCTTTTAGGCAAAAGGGGCGTGGCCAAAAGAATCTCAACCCTCAGCCATGTCGAGCTCTATACTATGAATGGTATTCTGGGCTTCTGGACCCAAAGGGGCGGGCCTAACGAATTTAAACCACCAATGCTATTTCAATGGGTTTAGGAGCTTCTTGGCAAAAGGGGCGTGGCCAAAAGTATGTCAACCCTCAGCCATGTCGAGGTCTATACTATGAATGGTATTCTGGGCTTCTGGACCCAAAGGGGCGGGGCCTAACGAATTTAAACCCCCAATGCTATTTCAATAGGTTTAGGGATATCTAGGCAAAAGGGGCGTGGCCAAAAGTAGCTCAACCCTCAGCCATGTCGAGGTCTATACGATGAATGGTATTCTGGGCTTCTGGACCCAAAGGGGCGGGGCCTAACGAATTTAAACCCCCAATGCTATTTCAATGGGTTTAGGGGCTTCTAGGCAAAAGGGGCGTGGCCAAAAGTATCTCAACCCTCAGCCATGTCGAGGTCTATACTATGAATGGTATTCTGGGCTTCTGGACCCAAAGGGGCGGGGCCTAACGAATTTAAACCCCCAATGCTATTTCAATAGGTTTAGGGATATCTAGGCAAAAGGGGCGTGGCCAAAAGTATCTCAACCCTCAGCCATGTCGAGGTCTATACTATGAATGGTATTCTGGGCTTCTGGACCCAAAGAGGCGGGGCCTAACGAATTTAAACCACCAATGCTATTTCAATGGGTTTAGGGGCTTCTAGGAAAAAGGGGCGTGGCCAAAAGTATCTCAACCCTCAGCCATGTCCAGTTCTATACTATGAATGGTATTCTGGGCTTCTGGATCCAAAGGGGCGGGGCCTAACGAATTTAAACCCCCAATGCTATTTCAATGGGTTAAGGGGCTTCTAGGCAAAAGGGGCGTGGCCAAAAGTAGGTCAACCCTCAGCCATGTCGAGGTCTATACTATGAATGGTAATCTGGGCTTCTGGACCCAAAGGGGCGGGGCCTAACGAATTTAAACCCCCAATGCTATTTCAATGGGTTTAGGGGCTTCTTGCCAAAAGGGGCGTGGCCAAAAGTATGTCAACCCTCAGCCATGTCGAGGTCTATACTATGAATGGTATTATGGGCTTCTGGACCCAAAGGGGCGGGGCCTAACGAATTTAAACCCCCAATGCTATTTCAATGGGTTTAGGGGCTTCTAGGCAAAAGGGGCGTGGCCAAAAGTATCTCAACCCTCAGCCATGTCGAGGTCTATACTATGAATGGTATTCTGGGCTTCTGGACCCAAAGGGGCGGGGCCTAACGAATTTAAACCACCAATGCTATTTCAATGGGTTTAGGGGCTTTTAGGCAAAAAGGGGCGTGGTCAAAAGTATCTCAACCCTCAGCCATGTCGAGGTCTATACTATGAATGGTATTCTGGGCTTCTGGACCCAAAGAGGCGGGGCCTAACGAATTTAAACCACCAATGCTATTTCAATGGGTTTAGGGGCTTCTAGGAAAAAGGGGCGTGGCCAAAAGTATCTCAACCCTCAGCCATGTCCAGTTCTATACTATGAATGGTATTCTGGGCTTCTGGACCCAAAGGGGCGGGGCCTAACGAATTTAAACCCCCAATGCTATTTCAATGGGTTAAGGGGCTTCTAGGCAAAAGGGGCGTGGCCAAAATTAGGTCAACCCTCAGCCATGTCGAGGTCTATACTATGAATGGTATTCTGGGCTTCTGGACCCAAAGGGGCGGGGCCTAACGAATTTAAACCCCCAATGCTATTTCAATGGGTTTAGGGGCTTCTTGCCAAAAGGGGCGTGGCCAAAAGTATGTCAACCCTCAGCCATGTCGAGGTCTATACTATGAATGGTATTCTGGGCTTCTGGACCCAAAGGGGCGGGGCCTAACGAATTTAAACCCCCAATGCTATTTCAATAGGTTTAGGGTTATCTAGGCAAAAGGGGCGTGGCCAAAAGTAGCTCAACCCTCAGCCATGTCGAGGTCTATACTATGAATGGTATTCTGGGCTTCTGGACCCAAAGGGGCGGGGCCTAACGAATTTAAACCCCCAATGCTATTTCAATAGGTTTAGGGGCTTCTAGGCAAAAGGGGCGTGGCCAAAAGTAGTTCAACCCTCAGCCATGTCGAAGTCTATACTATGAATGATATTATGGGCTTCTGGACCCAAAGGGGCGGGGCCTAACGAATTTAAACCCCCAATGCTATTTCAATGGGTTTAGGGGCTTCTAGGCAAAAGGGGCGTGGCCAAAAGTATCTCAACCCTCAGCCATGTCGAGGTCTATACTATGAATGGTATTCTGGGCTTCTGGACCCAAAGGGGCGGGGCCTAACGAATTTAAACCACCAATGCTATTTCAATGGGTTTAGGGGCTTCTAGGAAAAAGGGGCGTGGCCAAAAGTATCTCAACCCTCAGCCATGTCCAGTTCTATACTATGAATTGTATTCTGGGCTTCTGGACCCAAAGGGGCGGGGCCTAACTAATTTAAACCCCCAATGCTATTTCAATGGGTTAAGGGGCTTATAGGCAAAAGGGGCGTGGCCAAAAGTAGGTCAACCCTCAGCCATGTCGAGGTCTATACTATGAATGGTATTCTGGGCTTCTGGAAACAAAGGGGCGGGGCCTAACGATTTTAAACCCCCAATGCTATTTCAATGGGTTTAGGGGCTTTTAGGCAAAAGGGGCGTGGCCAAAAGTATGTCAACCCTCAGCCATGTCGAGCTCTATACTATGAATGGTATTCTGGGCTTCTGGACCCAAAGGGGCGGGGCCTAACGAATTTAAACCCCCAATGCTATTTCAATGGGTTTAGGGGCTTTTAGGCAAAAAGGGGCGTGGCCAAAATAATCTCAACCCTCAGCCATGTCGAGCTCTATACTATGAATGGAATTCTGGGCTTCTGGACCCAAAGGGGCGGGGCCTAACGAATTTAAACCCCCAATGCTATTTCAATGGGTTTAGGGGCTTTTAGGCAAAAGGGGCGTGGCCAAAAGAATCTCAACCCTCAGCCATGTCGAGGTCTATACTATGAATGGTATTCTGGGCTTCTGGACCCAAAGGGGCGGGGCCTAACGAATTTAAACCACCAATGCTATTTCAATGGGTTTAGGGGCTTCTAGGACAAAGGGGCGTGGCCAAAAGTATCTCAACCCTCAGCCATATCGAGTTCTATACTATGAATGGTATTCTGGGCTTCTGGACCCAAAGGGGCGGTGCCTAACGATCTTAAACCTCCAATGCTATTTCAATGGGTTTAGGGGCTTCTTGGCAAAAGGGGCGTGGTCAAAAGTATGTCAACCCTCAGCCATGTCGAGGTCTATACTATGAATGGTATTCTGGGCTTCTGGACCCAAAGGGGTGGGGCCTAACGATTTTAAACCCCCAATGCTATTTCAATGGGTTTAGGGGCTTCTTGGCAAAAGGGGCGTGGCCAAAAGTATGTCAACCCTCAGCCATGTCGAGGTCTATACTATGAATGGTATTCTGGGCTTCTGGACCCAAAGGGGCGGGGCCTAACGAATTTAAACCCCCAATGCTATTTCAATAGGTTTAGGGATATCTAGGCAAAAGGGGCGTGGCCAAAAGTAGCTCAACCGTCAGCCATGTCGAGGTCTATACTATGAATGGTATTCTGGGCTTCTGGACCCAAAGGGGCGGGGCCTAACGAATTTAAACCACCAATGCTATTTCAATGGGTTTAGGGGCTTTTAGGCAAAAAGGGGCGTGGTCAAAAGTATCTCAACCCTCAGCCATGTCGAGGTCTATACTATGAATGGTATTCTGGGCTTCTGGACCCAAAGGGGCGGGGCCTAACGAATTTATTACCCCAATGCTATTTCAATAGGTTTAGGGATATCTAGGCAAAAGGGGCGTGGCCAATAGTAGCTCAACCGTCAGCCATGTCGAGGTCTATACTATGAATGGTATTCTGGGCTTCTGGACCCAAAGGGGCGGGGCCTAACGAATTTAAACCACCAATGCTATTTCAATGGGTTTAGGGGCTTTTAGGCAAAAGGGGGCGTGGTCAAAAGTATCTCAACCCTCAGCAATGTCGAGGTCTATACTATGAATTGTATTCTGGGCTTCTGGACTCAAAGGGGCGGGGCCTAACGAATTTAAACCACCAATGCTATTTCAATGGGTTTAGGGGCTTCTAGGAAAAAGGGGCGTGGCCAAAAGTATCTCAACCCTCAGCCATGTCCAGTTCTATACTATGAATGGTATTCTGGGCTTCTGGACCCAAAGGGGTGGGGCCTAACTAATTTAAACCCCCAATGCTATTTCAATGGGTTAAGGGGCTTCTAGGCAAAAGGGGCGTGGCCAAAAGTAGGTCAACCCTCAGCCATGTCGAGCTCTATACTCTGAATGGTATTCTGGGCTTCTGGACCCAAAGGGGCGGGGTTAACGAATTTAAACCCCCAATGCTATTTCAATGGGTTTAGGGGCTTTTAGGCAAAAGGGGCGTGGCCAAAAGAATCTCAACCCTCAGCCATGTCGAGCTCTATACTATGAATGGTATTCTGGGCTTCTGGACCCAAAGGGGCGGGGCCTAACTAATTTAAACCACCAATGCTATTTCAATGGGTTTAGGGGCTTCTTGGCAAAAGGGGCGTGGCCAAAAGTATGTCAACCCTCAGCCATGTCGAGGTCTATACTATGAATGGTATTCTGGGCTTCTGGACCCAAAGGGGCGGGGCCTAACGAATTTAAACCCCCAATGCTATTTCAATAGGTTTAGGGATATCTAGGCAAAAGGGGCGTGGCCAAAAGTAGCTCAACCCTCAGCCATGTCGAGGTCTATACGATGAATGGTATTCTGGGCTTCTGGACCCAAAGGGGCGGGGCCTAACGAATTTAAACCCCCAATGCTATTTCAATAGGTTTAGGGATATCTAGGCAAAAGGGGCGTGGCCAAAAGTATCTCAACCCTCAGCCATGTCGAGGTCTATACTATGAATGGTATTCTGGGCTTCTGGACCCAAAGAGGCGGGGCCTAACGAATTTAAACCACCAATGCTATTTCAATGGGTTTAGGGGCTTCTAGGAAAAAGGGGCGTGGCCAAAAGTATCTCAACCCTCAGCCATGTCCAGTTCTATACTATGAATGGTATTCTGGGCTTCTGGATCCAAAGGGGCGGGGCCTAACGAATTTAAACCCCCAATGCTATTTCAATGGGTTAAGGGGCTTCTAGGCAAAAGGGGCGTGGCCAAAAGTAGGTCAACCCTCAGACATGTCGAGGTCTATACTATGAATGGTAATCTGGGCTTCTGGACCCAAAGGGGCGGGGCCTAACGAATTTAAACCCCCAATGCTATTTCAATGGGTTTAGGGGCTTCTTGCCAAAAGGGGCGTGGCCAAAAGTATGTCAACCCTCAGCCATGTCGAGGTCTATACTATGAATGGTATTATGGGCTTCTGGACCCAAAGGGGCGGGGCCTAACGAATTTAAACCCCCAATGCTATTTCAATGGGTTTAGGGGCTTCTAGGCAAAAGGGGCGTGGCCAAAAGTATCTCAACCCTCAGCCATGTCGAGGTCTATACTATGAATGGTATTCTGGGCTTCTGGACCCAAAGGGGCGGGGCCTAACGAATTTAAACCACCAATGCTATTTCAATGGGTTTAGGGGCTTTTAGGCAAAAAGGGGCGTGGTCAAAAGTATCTCAACCCTCAGCCATGTCGAGGTCTATACTATGAATGGTATTCTGGGCTTCTGGACCCAAAGAGGCGGGGCCTAACGAATTTAAACCACCAATGCTATTTCAATGGGTTTAGGGGCTTCTAGGAAAAAGGGGCGTGGCCAAAAGTATCTCAACCCTCAGCCATGTCCAGTTCTATACTATGAATGGTATTCTGGGCTTCTGGACCCAAAGGGGCGGGGCCTAACGAATTTAAACCCCCAATGCTATTTCAATGGGTTAAGGGGCTTCTAGGCAAAAGGGGCGTGGCCAAAATTAGGTCAACCCTCAGCCATGTCGAGGTCTATACTATGAATGGTATTCTGGGCTTCTGGACCCAAAGGGGCGGGGCCTAACGAATTTAAACCCCCAATGCTATTTCAATAGGTTTAGGGGCTTCTAGGCAAAAGGGGCGTGGCCAAAAGTAGTTCAACCCTCAGCCATGTCGAAGTCTATACTATGAATGATATTATGGGCTTCTGGACCCAAAGGGGCGGGGCCTAACGAATTTAAACCCCCAATGCTATTTCAATGGGTTTAGGGGCTTCTAGGCAAAAGGGGCGTGGCCAAAAGTATCTCAACCCTCAGCCATGTCGAGGTCTATACTATGAATGGTATTCTGGGCTTCTGGACCCAAAGGGGCGGGGCCTAACGAATTTAAACCACCAATGCTATTTCAATGGGTTTAGGGGCTTCTAGGAAAAAGGGGCGTGGCCAAAAGTATCTCAACCCTCAGCCATGTCCAGTTCTATACTATGAATGGTATTCTGGGCTTCTGGACCCAAAGGGGCGGGGCCTAACTAATTTAAACCCCCAATGCTATTTCAATGGGTTAAGGGGCTTCTAGGCAAAAGGGGCGTGGCCAAAAGTAGGTCAACCCTCAGCCATGTCGAGGTCTATACTATGAATGGTATTCTGGGCTTCTGGAAACAAAGGGGCGGGGCCTAACGATTTTAAACCCCCAATGCTATTTCAATGGGTTTAGGGGCTTTTAGGCAAAAGGGGCGTGGCCAAAAGTATGTCAACCCTCAGCCATGTCGAGCTCTATACTATGAATGGTATTCTGGGCTTCTGGACCCAAAGGGGCGGGGCCTAACGAATTTAAACCCCCAATGCTATTTCAATGGGTTTAGGGGCTTTTAGGCAAAAAGGGGCGTGGCCAAAATAATCTCAACCCTCAGCCATGTCGAGCTCTATACTATGAATGGAATTCTGGGCTTCTGGACCCAAAGGGGCGGGGCCTAATGAATTTAAACCCCCAATGCTATTTCAATGGGTTTAGGGGCTTTTAGGCAAAAGGGGCGTGGCCAAAAGAATCTCAACCCTCAGCCATGTCGAGGTCTATACTATGAATGGTATTCTGGGCTTCTGGACCCAAAGGGGCGGGGCCTAACGATCTTAAACCTCCAATGCTATTTCAATGGGTTTAGGGGCTTCTTGGCAAAAGGGGCGTGGTCAAAAGTATGTCAACCCTCAGCCATGTCGAGGTCTATACTATGAATGGTATTCTGGGCTTCTGGACCCAAAGGGGTGGGGCCTAACGATTTTAAACCCCCAATGCTATTTCAATGGGTTTAGGGGCTTCTTGGCAAAAGGGGCGTGGCCAAAAGTATGTCAACCCTCAGCCATGTCGAGGTCTATACTATGAATGGTATTCTGGGCTTCTGGACCCAAAGGGGCGGGGCCTAACGAATTTATTACCCCAATGCTATTTCAATAGGTTTAGGGATATCTAGGCAAAAGGGGCGTGGCCAATAGTAGCTCAACCGTCAGCCATGTCGAGGTCTATACTATGAATGGTATTCTGGGCTTCTGGACCCAAAGGGGCGGGGCCTAACGAATTTAAACCACCAATGCTATTTCAATGGGTTTAGGGGCTTTTAGGCAAAAGGGGGCGTGGTCAAAAGTATCTCAACCCTCAGCAATGTCGAGGTCTATACTATGAATTGTATTCTGGGCTTCTGGACTCAAAGGGGCGGGGCCTAACGAATTTAAACCACCAATGCTATTTCAATGGGTTTAGGGGCTTCTAGGAAAAAGGGGCGTGGCCAAAAGTATCTCAACCCTCAGCCATGTCCAGTTCTATACTATGAATGGTATTCTGGGCTTCTGGACCCAAAGGGGTGGGGCCTAACTAATTTAAACCCCCAATGCTATTTCAATGGGTTAAGGGGCTTCTAGGCAAAAGGGGCGTGGCCAAAAGTAGGTCAACCCTCAGCCATGTCGAGCTCTATACTCTGAATGGTATTCTGGGCTTCTGGACCCAAAGGGGCGGGGTTAACGAATTTAAACCCCCAATGCTATTTCAATGGGTTTAGGGGCTTTTAGGCAAAAGGGGCGTGGCCAAAAGAATCTCAACCCTCAGCCATGTCGAGCTCTATACTATGAATGGTATTCTGGGCTTCTGGACCCAAAGGGGCGGGCCTAACGAATTTAAACCACCAATGCTATTTCAATGGGTTTAGGAGCTTCTTGGCAAAAGGGGCGTGGCCAAAAGTATGTCAACCCTCAGCCATGTCGAGGTCTATACTATGAATGGTATTCTGGGCTTCTGGACCCAAAGGGGCGGGGCCTAACGAATTTAAACCCCCAATGCTATTTCAATAGGTTTAGGGATATCTAGGCAAAAGGGGCGTGGCCAAAAGTAGCTCAACCCTCAGCCATGTCGAGGTCTATACGATGAATGGTATTCTGGGCTTCTGGACCCAAAGGGGCGGGGCCTAACGAATTTAAACCCCCAATGCTATTTCAATGGGTTTAGGGGCTTCTAGGCAAAAGGGGCGTGGCCAAAAGTATCTCAACCCTCAGCCATGTCGAGGTCTATACTATGAATGGTATTCTGGGCTTCTGGACCCAAAGGGGCGGGGCCTAACGAATTTAAACCCCCAATGCTATTTCAATAGGTTTAGGGATATCTAGGCAAAAGGGGCGTGGCCAAAAGTATCTCAACCCTCAGCCATGTCGAGGTCTATACTATGAATGGTATTCTGGGCTTCTGGACCCAAAGAGGCGGGGCCTAACGAATTTAAACCACCAATGCTATTTCAATGGGTTTAGGGGCTTCTAGGAAAAAGGGGCGTGGCCAAAAGTATCTCAACCCTCAGCCATGTCCAGTTCTATACTATGAATGGTATTCTGGGCTTCTGGATCCAAAGGGGCGGGGCCTAACGAATTTAAACCCCCAATGCTATTTCAATGGGTTAAGGGGCTTCTAGGCAAAAGGGGCGTGGCCAAAAGTAGGTCAACCCTCAGCCATGTCGAGGTCTATACTATGAATGGTAATCTGGGCTTCTGGACCCAAAGGGGCGGGGCCTAACGAATTTAAACCCCCAATGCTATTTCAATGGGTTTAGGGGCTTCTTGCCAAAAGGGGCGTGGCCAAAAGTATGTCAACCCTCAGCCATGTCGAGGTCTATACTATGAATGGTATTATGGGCTTCTGGACCCAAAGGGGCGGGGCCTAACGAATTTAAACCCCCAATGCTATTTCAATGGGTTTAGGGGCTTCTAGGCAAAAGGGGCGTGGCCAAAAGTATCTCAACCCTCAGCCATGTCGAGGTCTATACTATGAATGGTATTCTGGGCTTCTGGACCCAAAGGGGCGGGGCCTAACGAATTTAAACCACCAATGCTATTTCAATGGGTTTAGGGGCTTTTAGGCAAAAAGGGGCGTGGTCAAAAGTATCTCAACCCTCAGCCATGTCGAGGTCTATACTATGAATGGTATTCTGGGCTTCTGGACCCAAAGAGGCGGGGCCTAACGAATTTAAACCACCAATGCTATTTCAATGGGTTTAGGGGCTTCTAGGAAAAAGGGGCGTGGCCAAAAGTATCTCAACCCTCAGCCATGTCCAGTTCTATACTATGAATGGTATTCTGGGCTTCTGGACCCAAAGGGGCGGGGCCTAACGAATTTAAACCCCCAATGCTATTTCAATGGGTTAAGGGGCTTCTAGGCAAAAGGGGCGTGGCCAAAATTAGGTCAACCCTCAGCCATGTCGAGGTCTATACTATGAATGGTATTCTGGGCTTCTGGACCCAAAGGGGCGGGGCCTAACGAATTTAAACCCCCAATGCTATTTCAATGGGTTTAGGGGCTTCTTGCCAAAAGGGGCGTGGCCAAAAGTATGTCAACCCTCAGCCATGTCGAGGTCTATACTATGAATGGTATTCTGGGCTTCTGGACCCAAAGGGGCGGGGCCTAACGAATTTAAACCCCCAATGCTATTTCAATAGGTTTAGGGTTATCTAGGCAAAAGGGGCGTGGCCAAAAGTAGCTCAACCCTCAGCCATGTCGAGGTCTATACTATGAATGGTATTCTGGGCTTCTGGACCCAAAGGGGCGGGGCCTAACGAATTTAAACCCCCAATGCTATTTCAATAGGTTTAGGGGCTTCTAGGCAAAAGGGGCGTGGCCAAAAGTAGTTCAACCCTCAGCCATGTCGAAGTCTATACTATGAATGATATTATGGGCTTCTGGACCCAAAGGGGCGGGGCCTAACGAATTTAAACCCCCAATGCTATTTCAATGGGTTTAGGGGCTTCTAGGCAAAAGGGGCGTGGCCAAAAGTATCTCAACCCTCAGCCATGTCGAGGTCTATACTATGAATGGTATTCTGGGCTTCTGGACCCAAAGGGGCGGGGCCTAACGAATTTAAACCACCAATGCTATTTCAATGGGTTTAGGGGCTTCTAGGAAAAAGGGGCGTGGCCAAAAGTATCTCAACCCTCAGCCATGTCCAGTTCTATACTATGAATTGTATTCTGGGCTTCTGGACCCAAAGGGGCGGGGCCTAACTAATTTAAACCCCCAATGCTATTTCAATGGGTTAAGGGGCTTATAGGCAAAAGGGGCGTGGCCAAAAGTAGGTCAACCCTCAGCCATGTCGAGGTCTATACTATGAATGGTATTCTGGGCTTCTGGAAACAAAGGGGCGGGGCCTAACGATTTTAAACCCCCAATGCTATTTCAATGGGTTTAGGGGCTTTTAGGCAAAAGGGGCGTGGCCAAAAGTATGTCAACCCTCAGCCATGTCGAGCTCTATACTATGAATGGTATTCTGGGCTTCTGGACCCAAAGGGGCGGGGCCTAACGAATTTAAACCCCCAATGCTATTTCAATGGGTTTAGGGGCTTTTAGGCAAAAAGGGGCGTGGCCAAAATAATCTCAACCCTCAGCCATGTCGAGCTCTATACTATGAATGGAATTCTGGGCTTCTGGACCCAAAGGGGCGGGGCCTAACGAATTTAAACCCCCAATGCTATTTCAATGGGTTTAGGGGCTTTTAGGCAAAAGGGGCGTGGCCAAAAGAATCTCAACCCTCAGCCATGTCGAGGTCTATACTATGAATGGTATTCTGGGCTTCTGGACCCAAAGGGGCGGGGCCTAACGAATTTAAACCACCAATGCTATTTCAATGGGTTTAGGGGCTTCTAGGACAAAGGGGCGTGGCCAAAAGTATCTCAACCCTCAGCCATATCGAGTTCTATACTATGAATGGTATTCTGGGCTTCTGGACCCAAAGGGGCGGTGCCTAACGATCTTAAACCTCCAATGCTATTTCAATGGGTTTAGGGGCTTCTTGGCAAAAGGGGCGTGGTCAAAAGTATGTCAACCCTCAGCCATGTCGAGGTCTATACTATGAATGGTATTCTGGGCTTCTGGACCCAAAGGGGTGGGGCCTAACGATTTTAAACCCCCAATGCTATTTCAATGGGTTTAGGGGCTTCTTGGCAAAAGGGGCGTGGCCAAAAGTATGTCAACCCTCAGCCATGTCGAGGTCTATACTATGAATGGTATTCTGGGCTTCTGGACCCAAAGGGGCGGGGCCTAACGAATTTAAACCCCCAATGCTATTTCAATAGGTTTAGGGATATCTAGGCAAAAGGGGCGTGGCCAAAAGTAGCTCAACCGTCAGCCATGTCGAGGTCTATACTATGAATGGTATTCTGGGCTTCTGGACCCAAAGGGGCGGGGCCTAACGAATTTAAACCACCAATGCTATTTCAATGGGTTTAGGGGCTTTTAGGCAAAAAGGGGCGTGGTCAAAAGTATCTCAACCCTCAGCCATGTCGAGGTCTATACTATGAATGGTATTCTGGGCTTCTGGACCCAAAGGGGCGGGGCCTAACGAATTTAAACCACCAATGCTATTTCAATGGGTTTAGGGGCTTCTAGGAAAAAGGGGCGTGGCCAAAAGTATCTCAACCCTCAGCCATGTCCAGTTCTATACTATGAATGGTATTCTGGGCTTCTGGACCCAAAGGGGCGGGGCCTAACGAATTTAAACCCCCAATACTATTTCAATGGGTTTAGGGGCTTCTAGGCAAAAGGGGCGTGGCCAAAAGTAGGTCAACCCTCAGCCATGTCGAGGTCTATACTATGAATGGTATTCTGGGCTTCTGGACCCAAAGGGGCGGGGCCTAACGAATTTAAACCTCCAATGCTATTTCAATGGGTTTAGGGGCTTCTAGGCAAAAGGGGCGTGGCCAAAAGTAGGTCAACCCTCAGCCATGTCGAGGTCTATACTATGAATGGTATTCTGGGCTTCTGGACCCAAAGGGGCGGGGCCTAACGAATGTAAACCCCCAATGCTATTTCAATGGGTTTAGGGGCTTTTAGGCAAAAGGGGCGTGGCCAAAAGAATCTCAACCCTCAGCCATGTCGAGGTCTATACTATGAATGGTATTCTGGGCTTCTGGACCCAAAGTGGCGGGGCCTAACTAAATTAAACCCCCAATGCTATTTCAATAGGTTTAGGGGCTTCTAGGCAAAAGGGGCATGGCCAAAAGTAGCTAAACCCTCAGCCATGTCGAGGTCTATACTATGAATGGTATTCTGGGCTTCTGGACCCAAAGGGGCGGGGCCTAACGATTTTAAACCCCCAAAGCTATTTCAATGGGTTTAGGGGCTTCTAGGCAAAAGGGGCGTGGCCAAAAGTATGTCAACCCTCAGCCATGTCGAGGTCTATACTATGAATGGTATTCTGGGCTTCTGGACCCAAAGGGGTGGGGCCTAACGAATTTAAACCCCCAATGCTATTTCAATGGGTTTAGGGGCTTCTTGGCAAAAGGGGCGTGGCAAAAAGTATGTCAACCCTCAGCCATGTCGAGGTCTATACTATGAATGGTATTCTGGGCTTCTGGACCCAAAGGGGCGGGGCCTAACGAATTTAAACCCCCAATGCTATTTCAATAGGTTTAGGGATATCTAGGCAAAAGGGGCGTGGCCAAAAGTAGCTCAACCCTCAGCCATGTCGAGGTCTATACTATGAATGGTATTCTGGGCTTCTGGACCCAAAGGGGCGGGGCCTAACGAATTTAAACCCCCAATGCTATTTCAATGGGTTTAGGGGCTTCTAGGCAAAAGGGGCGTGGCCAAAAGTATCTCAACCCTCAGCCATGTCGAGGTCTATACTATGAATGGTATTCTGGGCTTCTGGACCCAAAGGGGCGGGGCCTAACGAATTTAAACCACCAATGCCATTTCAATGGGTTTAGGGGCTTTTAGGCAAAAAGGGGCGTGGTCAAAAGTATCTCAACCCTCAGCCATGTCGAGGTCTATACTATGAATGGTATTCTGGGCTTCTGGACCCAAAGAGGCGGGGCCTAACGAATTTAAACCACCAATGCTATTTCAATGGGTTTAGGGGCTTCTAGGAAAAAGGGGCGTGGCCAAAAGTATCTCAACCCTCAGCCATGTCCAGTTCTATACTATGAATGGTATTCTGGGCTTCTGGACCCAAAGGAGCGGGGCCTAACGAATTTAAACCCCCAATGCTATTTCAATGGGTTAAGGGGCTTCTAGGCAAAAGGGGCGTGGCCAAAATTAGGTCAACCCTCAGCCATGTCGAGGTCTATACTATGAATGGTATTCTGGGCTTCTGGACCCAAAGGGGCGGGGCCTAACGAATTTAAACCCCCAATGCTATTTCAATGGGTTTAGGGGCTTCTTGCCAAAAGGGGCGTGGCCAAAAGTATGTCAACCCTCAGCCATGTCGAGGTCTATACTATGAATGGTATTATGGGCTTCTGGACCCAAAGGGGCGGGGCCTAACGAATTTAAACCCCCAATGCTATTTCAATGGGTTTAGGGGCTTCTAGGCAAAAGGGGCGTGGCCAAAAGTATCTCAACCCTCAGCCATGTCGAGGTCTATACTATGAATGGTATTCTGGGCTTCTGGACCCAAAGGGGCGGGGCCTAACGAATTTAAACCACCAATGCTATTTCAATGGGTTTAGGGGCTTTTAGGCAAAAAGGGGCGTGGTCAAAAGTATCTCAACCCTCAGCCATGTCGAGGTCTATACTATGAATGGTATTCTGGGCTTCTAGACCCAAAGGGGCGGGGCCTAACGAATTTAAACCACCAATGCTATTTCAATGGGTTTAGGGGCTTCTAGGAAAAAGGAGCGTGGCCAAAAGTATCTCAACCCTCAGCCATGTCCAGTTCTATACTATGAATGGTATTCTGGGCTTCTGGACCCAAAGGGGCGGGGCCTAACGAATTTAAACCCCCAATGCTATTTCAATGGGTTTAGGGGCTTCTAGGCAAAAGGGGCGTGGCCAAAAGTAGGTCAACCCTCAGCCATGTCGAGGTCTATACTATGAATGGTATTCTGGGCTTCTGGAACCAAAGGGGCGGGGCCTAACAAATTTAAACCCCCAATGCTATTTCAATGGGTTTAGGGGCTTCTAGGAAAAAAGGGGCGTGGCCAAAAGTATCTCAACCCTCAGCCATGTCGAGTTCTATACTATGAATGGTATTCTGGGCTTCTGGACCCAAAGGGGCGGGGCCTAACGATTTTAAACCCCCAATGCTATTTCAATGGGTTTAGGGGCTTCTAGGCAAAAGGGGCGTGGCCAAAAGTATGTCAACCCTCAGCCACGTCGAGATCTATACTATGAATGGTATTCTGGGCTTCTGGAAACAAAGGGGCGGGGCCTAACGAATTTAAACCCCCAATGCTATTTCAATGGGTTTAGGGGCTTCTTGCCAAAAGGGGCGTGGCCAAAAGTATCTCAACCCTCAGCCATGTCGAGTTCTATACTATGAATGGTATTCTGGGCTTCTGGACCCAAAGGGGCGGGGCCTAACGAATTTAAACCACCAATGCTATTTCAATGGGTTTAGGGGCTTTTAGGCAAAAAGGGGCGTGGTCAAAAGTATCTCAACCCTCAGCCATGTCGAGGTCTATACTATGAATGGTATTCTGGGCTTCTGGACCCAAAGGGGCGGGGCCTAACGAATTTAAACCACCAATGCTATTTCAATGGGTTTAGGGGCTTCTAGGAAAAAGGGGCGTGGCCAAAAGTATCTCAACCCTCAGCCATGTCCAGTTCTATACTATGAATGGTATTCTGGGCTTCTGGACCCAAAGGGGCGGGGCCTAACGAATTTAAACCCCCAATGCTATTTCAATGGGTTAAGGGGCTTCTAGGCAAAAGGGGCGTGGCCAAAAGAAGGTCAACCCTCAGCCATGTCGAGGTCTATACTATGAATGGTATTCTGGGCTTCTGGAAACAAAGGGGCGGGGCCTAACGAATTTAAACCCCCAATGCTATTTCAATGGGTTTAGGGGCTTTTAGGCAAAAGGGGCGTGGCCAAAAGTATGTCAACCCTCAGCCATGTCGAGCTCTATACTATGAATGGTATTCTGGGCTTCTGGACCCAAAGGGGCGGGGCCTAACGATCTTAAACCTCCAATGCTTTTTCAATGGGTTTAGGGGCTTCTAGGAAAAAGGGGCGTGGCCAAAAGTATCTCAACCCTCAGCCATGTCGAGTTCTATACTATGAATGGTATTCTGGGCTTCTGGACCCAAAGGGGCGGGGCATAACGATTTTAAACCCCCAATGCTATTTCAATGGGTTTAGGGGCTTCTAGGCAAAAGGGGCGTGGCCAAAAGTATGTCAACCCTCAGCCATGTCGAGATCTAAACTATGAATGGTATTCTGGGCTTCTGGACCCAAAGGGGCGGGGCCTAATGATTTTAAACCCCCAATGCTATTTCAATGGGTTTAGGGCTTCTAGGCAAAAGGGGCGTGGCCAAAAGTATGTCAACCCTCAGCCATGTCGAGATCTATACTATGAATGGTATTCTGGGCTCCTGGAAACAAAGGGGCGGGGCCTAACGAATTTAAACCCCCAATGCTATTTCAATGGGTTTAGGGGCTTCTTGCCAAAAGGGGCGTGGCCAAAAGTATCTCAACCCTCAGCCATGTCGAGTTCTATACTATGAATGGTATTCTGGGCTTCTGGACCCAAAGGGGCGGGGCCTAACGAATTTAAACCACCAATGCTATTTCAATGGGTTTAGGGGCTTCTAGGCAAAAAGGGGCGTGGTCAAAAGTATCTCAACCCTCAGCCATGTCGAGGTCTATACTATGAATGGTATTCTGGGCTTCTGGACCCAAAGGGGCGGGGCCTAACGAATTTAAACCACCAATGCTATTTCAATGGGTTTAGGGGCTTTTAGGCAAAAGGGGCGTGGCCAAAAGTATGTCAACCCTCAGCCATGTCGAGCTCTATACTATGAATGGTATTCTGGGCTTCTGGACCCAAAGGGGCGGGGCCTAACGATCTTAAACCTCCAATGCTTTTTCAATGGGTTTAGGGGCTTCTAGGAAAAAGGGGCGTGGCCAAAAGTATCTCAACCCTCAGCCATGTCGAGTTCTATACTATGAATGGTATTCTGGGCTTCTGGACCCAAAGGGGCGGGGCATAACGATTTTAAACCCCCAATGCTATTTCAATGGGTTTAGGGGCTTCTAGGCAAAAGGGGCGTGGCCAAAAGTATGTCAACCCTCAGCCATGTCGAGATCTAAACTATGAATGGTATTCTGGGCTTCTGGACCCAAAGGGGCGGGGCCTAACGATTTTAAACCCCCAATGCTATTTCAATGGGTTTAGGGCTTCTAGGCAAAAGGGGCGTGGCCAAAAGTATGTCAACCCTCAGCCATGTCGAGATCTATACTATGAATGGTATTCTGGGCTCCTGGAAACAAAGGGGCGGGGCCTAACGAATTTAAACCCCCAATGCTATTTCAATGGGTTTAGGGGCTTCTTGCCAAAAGGGGCGTGGCCAAAAGTATCTCAACCCTCAGCCATGTCGAGTTCTATACTATGAATGGTATTCTGGGCTTCTGGACCCAAAGGGGCGGGGCCTAACGAATTTAAACCACCAATGCTATTTCAATGGGTTTAGGGGCTTTTAGGCAAAAAGGGGCGTGGTCAAAAGTATCTCAACCCTCAGCCATGTCGAGGTCTATACTATGAATGGTATTCTGGGCTTCTGGACCCAAAGGGGCGGGGCCTAACGAATTTAAACCACCAATGCTATTTCAATGGGTTTAGGGGCTTCTAGGAAAAAGGGGCGTGGCCAAAAGTATCTCAACCCTCAGCCATGTCCAGTTCTATACTATGAATGGTATTCTGGGCTTCTGGACCCAAAGGGGCGGGGCCTAACGAATTTAAACCCCCAATGCTATTTCAATGGGTTAAGGGGCTTCTAGGCAAAAGGGGCATGGCCAAAAGAAGGTCAACCCTCAGCCATGTCGAGCTCTATACTATGAATGGTATTCTGGGCTTCTGGACCCAAAGGGGCGGGGCCTAACGATCTTAAACCTCCAATGCTATTTCAATGGGTTTAGGGGCTTCTTGGCAAAAGGGGCGTGGTCAAAAGTATGTCAACCCTCAGCCATGTCGAGGTCTATACTATGAATGGTATTCTGGGCTTCTGGACCCAAAGGGGTGGGGCCTAACGAATTTAAACCCCCAATGCTATTTCAATGGGTTTAGGGGCTTCTTGGCAAAAGGGGCGTGGCCAAAAGTATGTCAACCCTCAGCCATGTCGAGGTCTATACTATGAATGGTATTCTGGGCTTCTGGACCCAAAGGGGCGGGGCCTAACGAATTTAAACCCCCAATGCTATTTCAATAGGTTTAGGGATATCTAGGCAAAAGGGGCGTGGCCAAAAGTAGCTCAACCCTCAGCCATGTCGAGGTCTATACTATGAATGGTATTCTGGGCTTCTGGACCCAAAGGGGCGGGGCCTAACGAATTTAAACCCCCAATGCTATTTCAATAGGTTTAGGGGCTTCTAGGCAAAAGGGGCGTGGCCAAAAGTAGTTCAACCCTCAGCCATGTCGAAGTCTATACTATGAATGATATTATGGGCTTCTGGACCCAAAGGGGCGGGGCCTAACGAATTTAAACCCCCAATGCTATTTCAATGGGTTTAGGGGCTTCTAGGCAAAAGGGGCGTGGCCAAAAGTATCTCAACCCTCAGCCATGTCGAGGTCTATACTATGAATGGTATTCTGGGCTTCTGGACCCAAAGGGGCGGGGCCTAACGAATTTAAACCACCAATGCTATTTCAATGGGTTTAGGGGCTTCTAGGAAAAAGGGGCGTGGTCAAAAGTATCTCAACCCTCAGCCATGTCGAGGTCTATACTATGAATGGTATTCTGGGCTTCTGGACCCAAAGGGGCGGGGCCTAACGAATTTAAACCACCAATGCTATTTCAATGGGTTTAGGGGCTTCTAGGAAAAAGGGGCGTGGCCAAAAGTATCTCAACCCTCAGCCATGTCCAGTTCTATACTATGAATGGTATTCTGGGCTTCTGGACCCAAAGGGGCGGGGCCTAACGAATTTAAACCCCCAATGCTATTTCAATGGGTTAAGGGGCTTCTAGGCAAAAGGGGCGTGGCCAAAAGAAGGTCAACCCTCAGCCATGTCGAGCTCTATACTATGAATGGTATTCTGGGCTTCTGGACCCAAAGGGGCGGGGCCTAACGATCTTAAACCTCCAATGCTATTTCAATGGGTTTAGGGGCTTCTTGGCAAAAGGGGCGTGGCCAAAAGTATGTCAACCCTCAGCCATGTCGAGGTCTATACTATGAATGGTATTCTGGGCTTCTGGACCCAAAGGGGTGGGGCCTAACGAATTTAAACCCCCAATGCTATTTCAATGGGTTTAGGGGCTTCTTGGCAAAAGGGGCGTGGCCAAAAGTATGTCAACCCTCAGCCATGTCGAGGTCTATACTATGAATGGTATTCTGGGCTTCTGGACCCAAAGGGGCGGGGCCTAACGAATTTAAACCCCCAATGCTATTTCAATGGGTTAAGGGGCTTCTAGGCAAAAGGGGCGTGGCCAAAAGAAGGTCAACCCTCAGCCATGTCGAGCTCTATACTATGAATGGTATTCTGGGCTTCTGGACCAAAAGGGGCGGGGCCTAACGATCTTAAACCTCCAATGCTATTTCAATGGGTTTAGGGGCTTCTTGGCAAAAGGGGCGTGGCCAAAAGTATGTCAACCCTCAGCCATGTCGAGGTCTATACTATGAATGGTATTCTGGGCTTCTGGACCCAAAGGGGTGGGGCCTAACGAATTTAAACCCCCAATGCTATTTCAATGGGTTTAGGGGCTTCTAGGCAAAAGGGGCGTGGCCAAAAGTATCTCAACCCTCAGCCATGTCGAGGTCTATACTATGAATGGTATTCTGGGCTTCTGGACCCAAAGGGGCGGGGCCTAACGAATTTATACCACCAATGCTATTTCAATGGGTTTAGGGGCTTCTAGGAAAAAGGGGCGTGGCCAAAAGTATCTCAACCCTCAGCCATGTCGAGTTCTATACTATGAATGGTATTCTGGGCTTCTGGACCCAAAGGGGCGGGGCATAACGATTTTAAACCCCCAATGCTATTTCAATGGGTTTAGGGGCTTCTAGGCAAAAGGGGCGTGGCCAAAAGTATGTCAACCCTCAGCCATGTCGAGATCTAAACTATGAATGGTATTCTGGGCTTCTGGACCCAAAGGGGCGGGGCCTAACGATTTTAAACCCCCAATGCTATTTCAATGGGTTTAGGGCTTCTAGGCAAAAGGGGCGTGGCCAAAAGTATGTCAACCCTCAGCCATGTCGAGATCTATACTATGAATGGTATTCTGGGCTCCTGGAAACAAAGGGGCGGGGCCTAACGAATTTAAACCCCCAATGCTATTTCAATGGGTTTAGGGGCTTCTTGCCAAAAGGGGCGTGGCCAAAAGTATCTCAACCCTCAGCCATGTCGAGTTCTATACTATGAATGGTATTCTGGGCTTCTGGACCCAAAGGGGCGGGGCCTAACGAATTTAAACCACCAATGCTATTTCAATGGGTTTAGGGGCTTTTAGGCAAAAAGGGGCGTGGTCAAAAGTATCTCAACCCTCAGCCATGTCGAGGTCTATACTATGAATGGTATTCTGGGCTTCTGGACCCAAAGGGGCGGGGCCTAACGAATTTAAACCACCAATGCTATTTCAATGGGTTTAGGGGCTTCTAGGAAAAAGGGGCGTGGCCAAAAGTATCTCAACCCTCAGCCATGTCCAGTTCTATACTATGAATGGTATTCTGGGCTTCTGGACCCAAAGGGGCGGGGCCTAACGAATTTAAACCCCCAATGCTATTTCAATGGGTTAAGGGGCTTCTAGGCAAAAGGGGCATGGCCAAAAGAAGGTCAACCCTCAGCCATGTCGAGCTCTATACTATGAATGGTATTCTGGGCTTCTGGACCCAAAGGGGCGGGGCCTAACGATCTTAAACCTCCAATGCTATTTCAATGGGTTTAGGGGCTTCTTGGCAAAAGGGGCGTGGTCAAAAGTATGTCAACCCTCAGCCATGTCGAGGTCTATACTATGAATGGTATTCTGGGCTTCTGGACCCAAAGGGGTGGGGCCTAACGAATTTAAACCCCCAATGCTATTTCAATGGGTTTAGGGGCTTCTTGGCAAAAGGGGCGTGGCCAAAAGTATGTCAACCCTCAGCCATGTCGAGGTCTATACTATGAATGGTATTCTGGGCTTCTGGACCCAAAGGGGCGGGGCCTAACGAATTTAAACCCCCAATGCTATTTCAATAGGTTTAGGGATATCTAGGCAAAAGGGGCGTGGCCAAAAGTAGCTCAACCCTCAGCCATGTCGAGGTCTATACTATGAATGGTATTCTGGGCTTCTGGACCCAAAGGGGCGGGGCCTAACGAATTTAAACCCCCAATGCTATTTCAATAGGTTTAGGGGCTTCTAGGCAAAAGGGGCGTGGCCAAAAGTAGTTCAACCCTCAGCCATGTCGAAGTCTATACTATGAATGATATTATGGGCTTCTGGACCCAAAGGGGCGGGGCCTAACGAATTTAAACCCCCAATGCTATTTCAATGGGTTTAGGGGCTTCTAGGCAAAAGGGGCGTGGCCAAAAGTATCTCAACCCTCAGCCATGTCGAGGTCTATACTATGAATGGTATTCTGGGCTTCTGGACCCAAAGGGGCGGGGCCTAACGAATTTAAACCACCAATGCTATTTCAATGGGTTTAGGGGCTTCTAGGAAAAAGGGGCGTGGTCAAAAGTATCTCAACCCTCAGCCATGTCGAGGTCTATACTATGAATGGTATTCTGGGCTTCTGGACCCAAAGGGGCGGGGCCTAACGAATTTAAACCACCAATGCTATTTCAATGGGTTTAGGGGCTTCTAGGAAAAAGGGGCGTGGCCAAAAGTATCTCAACCCTCAGCCATGTCCAGTTCTATACTATGAATGGTATTCTGGGCTTCTGGACCCAAAGGGGCGGGGCCTAACGAATTTAAACCCCCAATGCTATTTCAATGGGTTAAGGGGCTTCTAGGCAAAAGGGGCGTGGCCAAAAGAAGGTCAACCCTCAGCCATGTCGAGCTCTATACTATGAATGGTATTCTGGGCTTCTGGACCCAAAGGGGCGGGGCCTAACGATCTTAAACCTCCAATGCTATTTCAATGGGTTTAGGGGCTTCTTGGCAAAAGGGGCGTGGCCAAAAGTATGTCAACCCTCAGCCATGTCGAGGTCTATACTATGAATGGTATTCTGGGCTTCTGGACCCAAAGGGGTGGGGCCTAACGAATTTAAACCCCCAATGCTATTTCAATGGGTTTAGGGGCTTCTTGGCAAAAGGGGCGTGGCCAAAAGTATGTCAACCCTCAGCCATGTCGAGGTCTATACTATGAATGGTATTCTGGGCTTCTGGACCCAAAGGGGCGGGGCCTAACGAATTTAAACCCCCAATGCTATTTCAATAGGTTTAGGGATATCTAGGCAAAAGGGGCGTGGCCAAAAGTAGCTCAACCCTCAGCCATGTCGAGGTCTATACTATGAATGGTATTCTGGGCTTCTGGACCCAAAGGGGCGGGGCCTAACGAATTTAAACCCCCAATGCTATTTCAATAGGTTTAGGGGCTTCTAGGCAAAAGGGGCGTGGCCAAAAGTAGTTCAACCCTCAGCCATGTCGAAGTCTATACTATGAATGATATTATGGGCTTCTGGACCCAAAGGGGCGGGGCCTAACGAATTTAAACCCCCAATGCTATTTCAATGGGTTTAGGGGCTTCTAGGCAAAAGGGGCGTGGCCAAAAGTATCTCAACCCTCAGCCATGTCGAGGTCTATACTATGAATGGTATTCTGGGCTTCTGGACCCAAAGGGGCGGGGCCTAACGAATTTATACCACCAATGCTATTTCAATGGGTTTAGGGGCTTCTAGGAAAAAGGGGCGTGGCCAAAAGTATCTCAACCCTCAGCCATGTCCAGTTCTATACTATGAATGGTATTCTGGGCTTCTGGACCCAAAGGGGCGGGGCCTAACTAATTTAAACCCCCAATGCTATTTCAATGGGTTAAGGGGCTTCTAGGCAAAAGGGGCGTGGCCAAAAGTAGGTCAACCCTCAGCCATGTCGAGGTCTATACTATGAATGGTATTCTGGGCTTCTGGAAACAAAGGGGCGGGGCCTAACGATTTTAAACCCCCAATGCTATTTCAATGGGTTTAGGGGCTTTTAGGCAAAAGAGGCGTGGCCAAAAGTATGTCAACCCTCAGCCATGTCGAGCTCTATACTATGAATGGTATTCTGGGCTTCTGGACCCAAAGGGGCGGGGCCTAACGAATTTAAACCCCCAATGCTATTTCAATGGGTTTAGGGGCTTTTAGGCAAAAAGGGGCGTGGCCAAAATAATCTTAACCCTCAGCCATGTCGAGCTCTATACTATGAATGGAATTCTGGGCTTCTTTACCCAAAGGGGCGGGGCCTAACGAATTTAAACCCCCAATGCTATTTCAATGGGTTTAGGGGCTTTTAGGCAAAAGGGGCGTGGCCAAAAGAATCTCAACCCTCAGCCATGTCGAGGTCTATACTATGAATGGTATTCTGGGCTTCTGGACCCAAAGGGGCGGGGCCTAACGATCTTAAACCTCCAATGCTATTTCAATGGGTTTAGGGGCTTCTTGGCAAAAGGGGCGTGGTCAAAAGTATGTCAACCCTCAGCCATGTCGAGGTCTATACTATGAATGGTATTCTGGGCTTCTGGACCCAAAGGGGTGGGGCCTAACGATTTTAAACCCCCAATGCTATTTCAATGGGTTTATGGGCTTCTTGGCAAAAGGGGCGTGGCCAAAAGTATGTCAACCCTCAGCCATGTCGAGGTCTATACTATGAATGGTATTCTGGGCTTCTGGACCCAAAGGGGCGGGGCCTAACGAATTTAATACCCCAATGCTATTTCAATAGGTTTAGGGATATCTAGGCAAAAGGGGCGTGGCCAAAAGTAGCTCAACCGTCAGCCATGTCGAGGTCTATACTATGAATGGTATTCTGGGCTTCTGGACCCAAAGGGGCGGGGCCTAACGAATTTAAACCACCAATGCTATTTCAATGGGTTTAGGGGCTTTTAGGCAAAAGGGGGCGTGGTCAAAAGTATCTCAACCCTCAGCCATGTCGAGGTCTATACTATGAATTGTATTCTGGGCTTCTGGACTCAAAGGGGCGGGGCCTAACGAATTTAAACCACCAATGCTATTTCAATGGGTTTAGGGGCTTCTAGGAAAAAGGGGCGTGGCCAAAAGTATCTCAACCCTCAGCCATGTCCAGTTCTATACTATGAATGGAATTCTGGGCTTCTGGACCCAAAGGGGTGGGGCCTAACTAATTTAAACCCCCAATGCTATTTCAATGGGTTAAGGGGCTTCTAGGCAAAAGGGGCGTGGCCAAAAGTAGGTCAACCCTCAGCCATGTCGAGCTCTATACTCTGAATGGTATTCTGGGCTTCTGGACCCAAAGGGGCGGGGTTAACGAATTTAAACCCCCAATGCTATTTCAATGGGTTTAGGGGCTTTTAGGCAAAAGGGGCGTGGCCAAAAGAATCTCAACCCTCAGCCATGTCGAGCTCTATACTATGAATGGTATTCTGGGCTTCTGGACCCAAAGGGGCGGGGCCTAACTAATTTAAACCACCAATGCTATTTCAATGGGTTTAGGGGCTTCTTGGCAAAAGGGGCGTGGCCAAAAGTATGTCAACCCTCAGCCATGTCGAGGTCTATACTATGAATGGTATTCTGGGCTTCTGGACCCAAAGGGGCGGGGCCTAACGAATTTAAACCCCCAATGCTATTTCAATAGGTTTAGGGATATCTAGGCAAAAGGGGCGTGGCCAAAAGTAGCTCAACCCTCAGCCATGTCGAGGTCTATACGATGAATGGTATTCTGGGCTTCTGGACCCAAAGGGGCGGGGCCTAACGAATTTAAACCCCCAATGCTATTTCAATGGGTTTAGGGGCTTCTAGGCAAAAGGGGCGTGGCCAAAAGTATCTCAACCCTCAGCCATGTCGAGGTCTATACTATGAATGGTATTCTGTGTTTCTGGACCCAAAGGGGCGGGGCCTAACGAATTTAAACCACCAATGCTATTTCAATGGGTTTAGGGGCTTCTAGGAAAAAGGGGCGTGGCCAAAAGTATCTCAACCCTCAGCCATGTCCAGTTCTATACTATGAATGGTATTCTGGGCTTCTGGACCCAAAGGGGCGGGGCCTAACGAATTTAAACCCCCAATGCTATTTCAATGGGTTTAGGGGCTTCTAGGCAAAAGGGGCGTGGCCAAAAGTAGGTCAACCCTCAGCCATGTCGAGGTCTATACTATGAATGGTATTCTGGGCTTCTGGAAACAAAGGGGCGGGGCCTAACGAATTTAAACCCCCAATGCTATTTCAATGGGTTTAGGGGCTTCTTGCCAAAAGGGGCGTGGCCAAAAGTATGTCAACCCTCAGCCATGTCGAGGTCTATACTATGAATGGTATTATGGGCTTCTGGACCCAAAGGGGCGGGGCCTAACGAATTTAAACCCCCAATGCTATTTCAATGGGTTTAGGGGCTTCTAGGCAAAAGGGGCGTGGCCAAAAGTATCTCAACCCTCAGCCATGTCGAGGTCTATACTATGAATGGTATTCTGGGCTTCTGGACCCAAAGGGGCGGGGCCTAACGAATTTAAACCACCAATGCTATTTCAATGGGTTTAGGGGCTTTTAGGCAAAAAGGGGCGTGGTCAAAAGTATCTCAACCCTCAGCCATGTCGAGGTCTATACTATGAATGGTATTCTGGGCTTCTGGACCCAAAGAGGCGGGGCCTAACGAATTTAAACCACCAATGCTATTTCAATGGGTTTAGGGGCTTCTAGGAAAAAGGGGCGTGGCCAAAAGTATCTCAACCCTCAGCCATGTCCAGTTCTATACTATGAATGGTATTCTGGGCTTCTGGACCCAAAGGGGCGGGGCCTAACGAATTTAAACCCCCAATGCTATTTCAATGGGTTAAGGGGCTTCTAGGCAAAAGGGGCGTGGCCAAAATTAGGTCAACCCTCAGCCATGTCGAGGTCTATACTATGAATGGTATTCTGGGCTTCTGGACCCAAAGGGGCGGGGCCTAACGAATTTAAACCCCCAATGCTATTTCAATGGGTTTAGGGGCTTCTTGCCAAAAGGGGCGTGGCCAAAAGTATGTCAACCCTCAGCCATGTCGAGGTCTATACTATGAATGGTATTATGGGCTTCTGGACCCAAAGGGGCGGGGCCCAACGAATTTAAACCCCCAATGCTATTTCAATGGGTTTAGGGGCTTCTAGGCAAAAGGGGCGTGGCCAAAAGTATCTCAACCCTCAGCCATGTCGAGGTCTATACTATGAATGGTATTCTGGGCTTCTGGACCCAAAGGGGCGGGGCCTAACGAATTTAAACCACCAATGCTATTTCAATGGGTTTAGGGGCTTTTAGGCAAAAAGGGGCGTGGTCAAAAGTATCTCAACCCTCAGCCATGTCGAGGTCTATACTATGAATGGTATTCTGGGCTTCTAGACCCAAAGGGGCGGGGCCTAACGAATTTAAACCACCAATGCTATTTCAATGGGTTTAGGGGCTTCTAGGAAAAAGGAGCGTGGCCAAAAGTATCTCAACCCTCAGCCATGTCCAGTTCTATACTATGAATGGTATTCTGGGCTTCTGGACCCAAAGGGGCGGGGCCTAACGAATTTAAACCCCCAATGCTATTTCAATGGGTTTAGGGGCTTCTAGGCAAAAGGGGCGTGGCCAAAAGTAGGTCAACCCTCAGCCATGTCGAGGTCTATACTATGAATGGTATTCTGGGCTTCTGGAACCAAAGGGGCGGGGCCTAACAAATTTAAACCCCCAATGCTATTTCAATGGGTTTAGGGGCTTCTAGGAAAAAGGGGCGTGGCCAAAAGTATCTCAACCCTCAGCCATGTCGAGTTCTATACTATGAATGGTATTCTGGGCTTCTGGACCCAAAGGGGCGGGGCCTAACGATTTTAAACCCCCAATGCTATTTCAATGGGTTTAGGGGCTTCTAGGCAAAAGGGGCGTGGCCAAAAGTATGTCAACCCTCAGCCATGTCGAGCTCTATACTATGAATGGTATTCTGGGCTTCTGGACCCAAAGGGGCGGGGCCTAACGATTTTAAACCCCCAATGCTATTTCAATGGGTTTAGGGGCTTCTAGGCAAAAGGGGCGTGGCCAAAAGTATGTCAACCCTCAGCCATGTCGAGATCTATACTATGAATGGTATTCTGGGCTTCTGGACCCAAAGGGGCGGGGCCTAACGAATTTAAACCCCCAATGCTATTTCAATGGGTTTAGGGGCTTCTAGGCAAAAGGGGCGTGGCCAAAAGTAGGTCAACCCTCAGCCATGTCGAGGTCTATACTATGAATGGTATTCTGGGCTTCTGGAAACAAAGGGGCGGGGCCTAACGAATTAAACCCCCAATGCTATTTCAATGGGTTTAGGGGCTTTTAGGCAAAAGGGGCGTGGCCAAAAGTATGTCAACCCTCAGCCATGTCGAGGTCTATACTATGAATGGTATTCTGGGCTTCTGGACCCAAAGGGGCGGGGCCTAACGAATTTAAACCCCCAATGCTATTTCAATGGGTTTAGGGGCTTTTAGGCAAAAGGGGCGTGGCCAAAAGTATCTAAACCCTCAGCCATGTCCAGTTCTATACTATGAATGGTATTCTGGGCTTCTGGACCCAAAGGGGCGGGGCCTAACGAATTTAAACCCCCAATGCTATGTCAATGGGTTTAGGGGCTTCTAGGCAAAAGGGGCGTGGCCAAAAGTAGGTCAACCCTCAGCCATGTCGAGGTCTATACTATGAATGGTATTCTGGGCTTCTGGACCCAAAGGGGCGGGGCCTAACGAATTTAAACCCCCAATGCTATTTCAATGGGTTTAGGGGCTTTTAGGCAAAAGGGGCGTGGCCAAAAGAATCTCAACCCTCAGCCATGTCGAGGTCTATACTATGAATGGTATTCTGGGCTTCTGGACCCAAAGTAGCGGGGCCTAACGAATTTAAACCCCCAATGCTATTTCAATAGGTTTAGGGGCTTCTAGGAAAAAGGGGCGTGGCCAAAAGTAGCTAAACCCTCAGCCATGTCGAGGTCTATACTATGAATGGTATTCTGGGCTTCTGGAAACAAAGGGGCGGGGCCTAACGAATTTAAACCCCCAATGCTATTTCAATGGGTTTAGGGGCTTTTAGGCAAAAGGGGCGTGGCCAAATGTATGTCAACCCTCAGCCATGTCGAGGTCTATACTATGAATAGTATTCTGGGATTCTGGACCCAAAGGGGCGGGGCCTAACGAATTTAAACCCCCAATGCCATTTCAATGGGTTTAGGGGCTTTTAGGCAAAAGGGGCGTGGCCAAAAGAATCTCAACCCTCAGCCATGTCGAGGTCTATACTATGAATGGTATTCTGGGCTTCTGGACCCAAAGGGGCGGGGCCTAACGAATATAAACCCCCAATGCTATTTCAATAGGTTTAGGGATATCTAGGCAAAAGGGGCGTGGCCAAAAGTAGCTCAACCCTCAGCCATGTCGAGGTCTATACTATGAATGGTATTCTGGGCTTCTGGACCCAAAGGGGCGGGGCCTAACGAATTTAAACCCCCAATGCTATTTCAATATATTTAGGGGCTTCTAGGCAAAAGGGGCGTGGCCGAAAGTAGTTCAACCCTCAGCCATGTCGAGGTCTATACTATGAATGGTATTCTGGGCTTCTGGACCCAAAGGGGCGGGGCCTAACGAATTTAAACCCCCAAATGCTATTTCAATGGGTTTAGGGGCTTCTAGGCAAAATGGGCGTGGCCAAAAGTATCTCAACCCTCAGCCATGTCGAGGTCTATACTATGAATGGTATTCTGTGTTTCTGGACCCAAAGGGGCGGGGCCTAACGAATTTAAACCACCAATGCTATTTCAATGGGTTTAGGGGCTTCTAGGAAAAAGGGGCGTGGCCAAAAGTATCTCAACCCTCAGCCATGTCCAGTTCTATACTATGAATGGTATTCTGGGCTTCTGGACCCAAAGGGGCGGGGCCTAACGAATTTAAACCCCCAATGCTATTTCAATGGGTTTAGGGGCTTCTAGGCAAAAGGGGCGTGGCCAAAAGTAGGTCAACCCTCAGCCATGTCGAGGTCTATACTATGAATGGTATTCTGGGCTTCTGGAAACAAAGGGGCGGGGCCTAACGAATTTAAACCCCCAATGCTATTTCAATGGGTTTAGGGGCTTTTAGGCAAAAGGTGCGTGGCCAAAAGTATGTCAACCCTCAGCCATGGCGAGGTCTATACTATGAATGGTATTCTGGGCTTCTGGACCCAAAGGGGCGGGGCCTAACGAATTTAAACCCCCAATGCTATTTCAATGGGTTTAGGGGCTTTTAGGCAAAAAGGGGCGTGGACAAAAGTATCTCAACCCTCAGCCATGTCGAGGTCTATACTATGAATGGTATTCTGTGCTTCTGGACCCAAAGGGGCGGGGCCTAACGAATTTAAACCCCCAATGCTATTTCAATGGGTTTAGGGGCTTCTAGGAAAAAGGGGCGTGGCCAAAAGTATCTCAACCCTCAGCCATGTCCAGTTCTATACTATGAATGGTATTCTGGGCTTCTGGACCCAAAGGGGCGGGGCCTAACGAATTTAAACCCCCAATGCTATTTCAATGGGTTAAGGGGCTTCTAGGCAAAAGGGGCGTGGCCAAAAGTAGGTCAACCCTCAGCCATGTCGAGGTCTATACTATGAATGGTAATCTGGGCTTCTGGACCCAAAGGGGCGGGGCCTAACGAATTTAAACCACCAATGCTATAGGGTTTAGGGGCTTCTAGGAAAAAGGGGCGTGGCCAAAAGTATCTCAACCCTCAGCCATGTCCAGTTCTATACTATGAATGGTATTCTGGGCTTCTGGACCCAAAGGGGCGGGGCCTAACGAATTTAAACCCCCAATGCTATTTCAATGGGTTTAGGGGCTTCTAGGCAAAAGGGGCGTGGCCAAAAGTAGGTCAACCCTCAGCCATGTCGAGGTCTATACTATGAATGGTATTCTGGGCTTCTGGAAACAAAGGGGCGGGGCCTAACGAATTAAACCCCCAATGCTATTTCAATGGGTTTAGGGGCTTTTAGGCAAAAGGGGCGTGGCCAAAAGTATGTCAACCCTCAGCCATGTCGAGGTCTATACTATGAATGGTATTCTGGGCTTCTGGACCCAAAGGGGCGGGGCCTAACGAATTTAAACCCCCAATGCTATTTCAATGGGTTTAGGGGCTTTTAGGCAAAAGGGGCGTGGCCAAAAGTATCTAAACCCTCAGCCATGTCCAGTTCTATACTATGAATGGTATTCTGGGCTTCTGGACCCAAAGGGGCGGGGCCTAACGAATTTAAACCCCCAATGCTATGTCAATGGGTTTAGGGGCTTCTAGGCAAAAGGGGCGTGGCCAAAAGTAGGTCAACCCTCAGCCATGTCGAGGTCTATACTATGAATGGTATTCTGGGCTTCTGGACCCAAAGGGGCGGGGCCTAACGAATTTAAACCCCCAATGCTATTTCAATGGGTTTAGGGGCTTTTAGGCAAAAGGGGCGTGGCCAAAAGAATCTCAACCCTCAGCCATGTCGAGGTCTATACTATGAATGGTATTCTGGGCTTCTGGACCCAAAGTAGCGGGGCCTAACGAATTTAAACCCCCAATGCTATTTCAATAGGTTTAGGGGCTTCTAGGAAAAAGGGGCGTGGCCAAAAGTAGCTAAACCCTCAGCCATGTCGAGGTCTATACTATGAATGGTATTCTGGGCTTCTGGAAACAAAGGGGCGGGGCCTAACGAATTTAAACCCCCAATGCTATTTCAATGGGTTTAGGGGCTTTTAGGCAAAAGGGGCGTGGCCAAATGTATGTCAACCCTCAGCCATGTCGAGGTCTATACTATGAATAGTATTCTGGGATTCTGGACCCAAAGGGGCGGGGCCTAACGAATTTAAACCCCCAATGCCATTTCAATGGGTTTAGGGGCTTTTAGGCAAAAGGGGCGTGGCCAAAAGAATCTCAACCCTCAGCCATGTCGAGGTCTATACTATGAATGGTATTCTGGGCTTCTGGACCCAAAGGGGCGGGGCCTAACGAATATAAACCCCCAATGCTATTTCAATAGGTTTAGGGATATCTAGGCAAAAGGGGCGTGGCCAAAAGTAGGTCAACCCTCAGCCATGTCGAGGTCTATACTATGAATGGTATTCTGGGCTTCTGGAAACAAAGGGGCGGGGCCTAACGAATTAAACCCCCAATGCTATTTCAATGGGTTTAGGGGCTTTTAGGCAAAAGGGGCGTGGCCAAAAGTATGTCAACCCTCAGCCATGTCGAGGTCTATACTATGAATGGTATTCTGGGCTTCTGGACCCAAAGGGGCGGGGCCTAACGAATTTAAACCCCCAATGCTATTTCAATGGGTTTAGGGGCTTTTAGGCAAAAGGGGCGTGGCCAAAAGTATCTAAACCCTCAGCCATGTCCAGTTCTATACTATGAATGGTATTCTGGGCTTCTGGACCCAAAGGGGCGGGGCCTAACGAATTTAAACCCCCAATGCTATGTCAATGGGTTTAGGGGCTTCTAGGCAAAAGGGGCGTGGCCAAAAGTAGGTCAACCCTCAGCCATGTCGAGGTCTATACTATGAATGGTATTCTGGGCTTCTGGACCCAAAGGGGCGGGGCCTAACGAATTTAAACCCCCAATGCTATTTCAATGGGTTTAGGGGCTTTTAGGCAAAAGGGGCGTGGCCAAAAGAATCTCAACCCTCAGCCATGTCGAGGTCTATACTATGAATGGTATTCTGGGCTTCTGGACCCAAAGTAGCGGGGCCTAACGAATTTAAACCCCCAATGCTATTTCAATAGGTTTAGGGGCTTCTAGGAAAAAGGGGCGTGGCCAAAAGTAGCTAAACCCTCAGCCATGTCGAGGTCTATACTATGAATGGTATTCTGGGCTTCTGGAAACAAAGGGGCGGGGCCTAACGAATTTAAACCCCCAATGCTATTTCAATGGGTTTAGGGGCTTTTAGGCAAAAGGGGCGTGGCCAAATGTATGTCAACCCTCAGCCATGTCGAGGTCTATACTATGAATAGTATTCTGGGATTCTGGACCCAAAGGGGCGGGGCCTAACGAATTTAAACCCCCAATGCCATTTCAATGGGTTTAGGGGCTTTTAGGCAAAAGGGGCGTGGCCAAAAGAATCTCAACCCTCAGCCATGTCGAGGTCTATACTATGAATGGTATTCTGGGCTTCTGGACCCAAAGGGGCGGGGCCTAACGAATATAAACCCCCAATGCTATTTCAATAGGTTTAGGGATATCTAGGCAAAAGGGGCGTGGCCAAAAGTAGCTCAACCCTCAGCCATGTCGAGGTCTATACTATGAATGGTATTCTGGGCTTCTGGACCCAAAGGGGCGGGGCCTAACGAATTTAAACCCCCAATGCTATTTCAATATATTTAGGGGCTTCTAGGCAAAAGGGGCGTGGCCGAAAGTAGTTCAACCCTCAGCCATGTCGAGGTCTATACTATGAATGGTATTCTGGGCTTCTGGACCCAAAGGGGCGGGGCCTAACGAATTTAAACCCCCAATGCTATTTCAATGGGTTTAGGGGCTTCTAGGCAAAATGGGCGTGGCCAAAAGTATCTCAACCCTCAGCCATGTCGAGGTCTATACTATGAATGGTATTCTGTGTTTCTGGACCCAAAGGGGCGGGGCCTAACGAATTTAAACCACCAATGCTATTTCAATGGGTTTAGGGGCTTCTAGGAAAAAGGGGCGTGGCCAAAAGTATCTCAACCCTCAGCCATGTCCAGTTCTATACTATGAATGGTATTCTGGGCTTCTGGACCCAAAGGGGCGGGGCCTAACGAATTTAAACCCCCAATGCTATTTCAATGGGTTTAGGGGCTTCTAGGCAAAAGGGGCGTGGCCAAAAGTAGGTCAACCCTCAGCCATGTCGAGGTCTATACTATGAATGGTATTCTGGGCTTCTGGAAACAAAGGGGCGGGGCCTAACGAATTTAAACCCCCAATGCTATTTCAATGGGTTTAGGGGCTTTTAGGCAAAAGGTGCGTGGCCAAAAGTATGTCAACCCTCAGCCATGTCGAGGTCTATACTATGAATGGTATTCTGGGCTTCTGGACCCAAAGGGGCGGGGCCTAACGAATTTAAACCCCCAATGCTATTTCAATGGGTTTAGGGGCTTTTAGGCAAAAAGGGGCGTGGACAAAAGTATCTCAACCCTCAGCCATGTCGAGGTCTATACTATGAATGGTATTCTGTGCTTCTGGACCCAAAGGGGCGGGGCCTAACGAATTTAAACCCCCAATGCTATTTCAATGGGTTTAGGGGCTTCTAGGAAAAAGGGGCGTGGCCAAAAGTATCTCAACCCTCAGCCATGTCCAGTTCTATACTATGAATGGTATTCTGGGCTTCTGGACCCAAAGGGGCGGGGCCTAACGAATTTAAACCCCCAATGCTATTTCAATGGGTTAAGGGGCTTCTAGGCAAAAGGGGCGTGGCCAAAAGTAGGTCAACCCTCAGCCATGTCGAGGTCTATACTATGAATGGTAATCTGGGCTTCTGGACCCAAAGGGGCGGGGCCTAACGAATTTAAACCACCAATGCTATAGGGTTTAGGGGCTTCTAGGAAAAAGGGGCGTGGCCAAAAGTATCTCAACCCTCAGCCATGTCCAGTTCTATACTATGAATGGTATTCTGGGCTTCTGGACCCAAAGGGGCGGGGCCTAACGAATTTAAACCCCCAATGCTATTTCAATGGGTTTAGGGGCTTCTAGGCAAAAGGGGCGTGGCCAAAAGTAGGTCAACCCTCAGCCATGTCGAGGTCTATACTATGAATGGTATTCTGGGCTTCTGGAAACAAAGGGGCGGGGCCTAACGAATTAAACCCCCAATGCTATTTCAATGGGTTTAGGGGCTTTTAGGCAAAAGGGGCGTGGCCAAAAGTATGTCAACCCTCAGCCATGTCGAGGTCTATACTATGAATGGTATTCTGGGCTTCTGGACCCAAAGGGGCGGGGCCTAACGAATTTAAACCCCCAATGCTATTTCAATGGGTTTAGGGGCTTTTAGGCAAAAGGGGCGTGGCCAAAAGTATCTAAACCCTCAGCCATGTCCAGTTCTATACTATGAATGGTATTCTGGGCTTCTGGACCCAAAGGGGCGGGGCCTAACGAATTTAAACCCCCAATGCTATGTCAATGGGTTTAGGGGCTTCTAGGCAAAAGGGGCGTGGCCAAAAGTAGGTCAACCCTCAGCCATGTCGAGGTCTATACTATGAATGGTATTCTGGGCTTCTGGACCCAAAGGGGCGGGGCCTAACGAATTTAAACCCCCAATGCTATTTCAATGGGTTTAGGGGCTTTTAGGCAAAAGGGGCGTGGCCAAAAGAATCTCAACCCTCAGCCATGTCGAGGTCTATACTATGAATGGTATTCTGGGCTTCTGGACCCAAAGTAGCGGGGCCTAACGAATTTAAACCCCCAATGCTATTTCAATAGGTTTAGGGGCTTCTAGGAAAAAGGGGCGTGGCCAAAAGTAGCTAAACCCTCAGCCATGTCGAGGTCTATACTATGAATGGTATTCTGGGCTTCTGGAAACAAAGGGGCGGGGCCTAACGAATTTAAACCCCCAATGCTATTTCAATGGGTTTAGGGGCTTTTAGGCAAAAGGGGCGTGGCCAAATGTATGTCAACCCTCAGCCATGTCGAGGTCTATACTATGAATAGTATTCTGGGATTCTGGACCCAAAGGGGCGGGGCCTAACGAATTTAAACCCCCAATGCCATTTCAATGGGTTTAGGGGCTTTTAGGCAAAAGGGGCGTGGCCAAAAGAATCTCAACCCTCAGCCATGTCGAGGTCTATACTATGAATGGTATTCTGGGCTTCTGGACCCAAAGGGGCGGGGCCTAACGAATATAAACCCCCAATGCTATTTCAATAGGTTTAGGGATATCTAGGCAAAAGGGGCGTGGCCAAAAGTAGCTCAACCCTCAGCCATGTCGAGGTCTATACTATGAATGGTATTCTGGGCTTCTGGACCCAAAGGGGCGGGGCCTAACGAATTTAAACCCCCAATGCTATTTCAATAGATTTAGGGGCTTCTAGGCAAAAGGGGCGTGGCCAAAAGTAGTTCAACCCTCAGCCATGTCGAGGTCTATACTATGAATGGTATTCTGGGCTTCTGGACCCAAAGGGGCGGGGCCTAACGAATTTAAACCCCCAATGCTATTTCAATGGGTTTAGGGGCTTCTAGGCAAAATGGGCGTGGCCAAAAGTATCTCAACCCTCAGCCATGTCGAGGTCTATACTATGAATGGTATTCTGTGTTTCTGGACCCAAAGGGGCGGGGCCTAACGAATTTAAACCACCAATGCTATTTCAATGGGTTTAGGGGCTTCTAGGAAAAAGGGGCGTGGCCAAAAGTATCTCAACCCTCAGCCATGTCCAGTTCTATACTATGAATGGTATTCTGGGCTTCTGGACCCAAAGGGGCGGGGCCTAACGAATTTAAACCCCCAATGCTATTTCAATGGGTTTAGGGGCTTCTAGGCAAAAGGGGCGTGGCCAAAAGTAGGTCAACCCTCAGCCATGTCGAGGTCTATACTATGAATGGTATTCTGGGCTTCTGGAAACAAAGGGGCGGGGCCTAACGAATTTAAACCCCCAATGCTATTTCAATGGGTTTAGGGGCTTCTAGGAAAAAGGGGCGTGGCCAAAAGTATCTCAACCCTCAGCCATGTCCAGTTCTATACTATGAATGGTATTCTGGGCTTCTGGACCCAAAGGGGCGGGGCCTAACGAATTTAAACCCCCAATGCTATTTCAATGGGTTAAGGGGCTTCTAGGCAAAAGGGGCGTGGCCAAAAGTAGGTCAACCCTCAGCCATGTCGAGGTCTATACTATGAATGGTAATCTGGGCTTCTGGACCCAAAGGGGCGGGGCCTAACGAATTTAAACCCCCAATGCTATTTCAATGGGTTTAGGGGCTTCTTGCCAAAAGGGGCGTGGCCAAAAGTATGTCAACCCTCAGCCATGTCGAGGTCTATACTATGAATGGTATTATGGGCTTCTGGACCCAAAGGGGCGGGGCCTAACGAATTTAAACCCCCAATGCTATTTCAATGGGTTTAGGGGCTTCTAGGCAAAAGGGGCGTGGCCAAAAGTATCTCAACCCTCAGCCATGTCGAGGTCTATACTATGAATGGTATTCTGGGCTTCTGGACCCAAAGGGGCGGGGCCTAACGAATTTAAACCACCAATGCTATTTCAATGGGTTTAGGGGCTTTTAGGCAAAAAGGGGCGTGGTCAAAAGTATCTCAACCCTCAGCCATGTCGAGGTCTATACTATGAATGGTATTCTGGGCTTCTGGACCCAAAGGGGCGGGGCCTAACGAATTTAAACCACCAATGCTATTTCAATGGGTTTAGGGGCTTCTAGGAAAAAGGGGCGTGGCCAAAAGTATCTCAACCCTCAGCCATGTCCAGTTCTATACTATGAATGGTATTCTGGGCTTCTGGACCCAAAGGGGCGGGGCCTAACGAATTTAAACCCCCAATGCTATTTCAATGGGTTTAGGGGCTTCTAGGCAAAAGGGGCGTGGCCAAAAGTAGGTCAACCCTCAGCCATGTCGAGGTCTATACTATGAATGGTATTCTGGGCTTCTGGACCCAAAGGGGCGGGGCCTAACGAATTTAAACCTCCAATGCTATTTCAATGGGTTTAGGGGCTTCTAGGCAAAAGGGGCGTGGCCAAAAGTAGGTCAACCCTCAGCCATGTCGAGGTCTATACTATGAATGGTATTCTGGGCTTCTGGACAAAAAGGGGCGGGGTCTAACGAATGTAAACCCCCAATGCTATTTCAATGGGTTTAGGGGCTTTTAGGCAAAAGGGGCGTGGCCAAAAGAATCTCAACCCTCAGCCATGTCGAGGTCTATACTATGAATGGTATTCTGGGCTTCTGGACCCAAAGTGGCGGGGCCTAACAAAATTAAACCCCCAATGCTATTTCAATAGGTTTAGGGGCTTCTAGGCAAAAGGGGCGTGGCCAAAAGTAGCTAAACCCTCAGCCATGTCGAGGTCTATACTATGAATGGTATTCTGGGCTTCTGGACCCAAAGGGGCGGGGCCTAACGATTTTAAACCCCCAAAGCTATTTCAATGGGTTTAGGGGCTTCTAGGCAAAAGGGGCGTGGCCAAAAGTATGTCAACCCTCAGCCATGTCGAGGTCTATACTATGAATGGTATTCTGGGCTTCTGGACCCAAAGGGGCGGGGCCTAACGAATTTAAACCACCAATGCTATTTCAATGGGTTTAGGGGCTTCTAGGAAAAAGGGGCGTGGCCAAAAGTATCTCAACCCTCAGCCATGTCCAGTTCTATACTATGAATGGTATTCTGGGCTTCTGGACCCAAAGGGGCGGGGCCTAACGAATTTAAACCCCCAATGCTATTTCAATGGGTTTAGGGGCTTCTAGGCAAAAGGAGCGTGGCCAAAAGTAGGTCAACCCTCAGCCATGTCGAGGTCTATACTATGAATGGTATTCTGGGCTTCTGGACCCAAAGGGGCGGGGTCTAACGAATTTAAACCACCAATGCTATTTCAATGGGTTTAGGGGCTTTTAGGCAAAAAGGGGCGTGGACAAAAGTATCTCAACCCTCAGCCATGTCGAGGTCTATACTATGAATGGTATTCTGTGCTTCTGGACCCAAAGGGGCGGGGCCTAACGAATTTAAACCCCCAATGCTATTTCAATGGGTTTAGGGGCTTCTAGGAAAAAGGGGCGTGGCCAAAAGTATCTCAACCCTCAGCCATGTCCAGTTCTATACTATGAATGGTATTCTGGGCTTCTGGACCCAAAGGGGCGGGGCCTAACGAATTTAAACCCCCAATGCTATTTCAATGGGTTAAGGGGCTTCTAGGCAAAAGGGGCGTGGCCAAAAGTAGGTCAACCCTCAGCCATGTCGAGGTCTATACTATGAATGGTAATCTGGGCTTCTGGACCCAAAGGGGCGGGGCCTAACGAATTTAAACCACCAATGCTATTTCATAGGGTTTAGGGGCTTCTAGGAAAAAGGGGCGTGGCCAAAAGTATCTCAACCCTCAGCCATGTCCAGTTCTATACTATGAATGGTATTCTGGGCTTCTGGACCCAAAGGGGCGGGGCCTAACGAATTTAAACCCCCAATGCTATTTCAATGGGTTTAGGGGCTTCTAGGCAAAAGGGGCGTGGCCAAAAGTAGGTCAACCCTCAGCCATGTCGAGGTCTATACTATGAATGGTATTCTGGGCTTCTGGAAACAAAGGGGCGGGGCCTAACGAATTAAACCCCCAATGCTATTTCAATGGGTTTAGAGGCTTTTAGGCAAAAGGGGCGTGGCCAAAAGTATGTCAACCCTCAGCCATGTCGAGGTCTATACTATGAATGGTATTCTGGGCTTCTGGACCCAAAGGGGCGGGGCCTAACGAATTTAAACCCCCAATGCTATTTCAATGGGTTTAGGGGCTTTTAGGCAAAAGGGGCGTGGCCAAAAGTATCTAAACCCTCAGCCATGTCCAGTTCTATACTATGAATGGTATTCTGGGCTTCTGGACCCAAAGGGGCGGGGCCTAACGAATTTAAACCCCCAATGCTATGTCAATGGGTTTAGGGGCTTCTAGGCAAAAGGGGCGTGGCCAAAAGTAGGTCAACCCTCAGCCATGTCGAGGTCTATACTATGAATGGTATTCTGGGCTTCTGGACCCAAAGGGGCGGGGCCTAACGAATTTAAACCCCCAATGCTATTTCAATGGGTTTAGGGGCTTTTAGGCAAAAGGGGCGTGGCCAAAAGAATCTCAACCCTCAGCCATGTCGAGGTCTATACTATGAATGGTATTCTGGGCTTCTGGACCCAAAGTAGCGGGGCCTAACGAATTTAAACCCCCAATGCTATTTCAATAGGTTTAGGGGCTTCTAGGAAAAAGGGGCGTGGCCAAAAGTAGCTAAACCCTCAGCCATGTCGAGGTCTATACTATGAATGGTATTCTGGGCTTCTGGAAACAAAGGGGCGGGGCCTAACGAATTTAAACCCCCAATGCTATTTCAATGGGTTTAGGGGCTTTTAGGCAAAAGGGGCGTGGCCAAATGTATGTCAACCCTCAGCCATGTCGAGGTCTATACTATGAATAGTATTCTGGGATTCTGGACCCAAAGGGGCGGGGCCTAACGAATTTAAACCCCCAATGCCATTTCAATGGGTTTAGGGGCTTTTAGGCAAAAGGGGCGTGGCCAAAATAATCTCAACCCTCAGCCATGTCGAGGTCTATACTATGAATGGTATTCTGGGCTTCTGGACCCAAAGGGGCGGGGCCTAACGAATATAAACCCCCAATGCTATTTCAATAGGTTTAGGGATATCTAGGCAAAAGGGGCGTGGCCAAAAGTAGCTCAACCCTCAGCCATGTCGAGGTCTATACTATGAATGGTATTCTGGGCTGCTGGACCCAAAGGGGCGGGGCCTAACGAATTTAAACCCCCAATGCTATTTCAATATATTTAGGGGCTTCTAGGCAAAAGGGGCGTGGCCAAAAGTAGTTCAACCCTCAGCCATGTCGAGGTCTATACTATGAATGGTATTCTGGGCTTCTGGACCCAAAGGGGCGGGGCCTAACGAATTTAAACCCCCAATGCTATTTCAATGGGTTTAGGGGCTTCTAGGCAAAATGGGCGTGGCCAAAAGTATCTCAACCCTCAGCCATGTCGAGGTCTATACTATGAATGGTATTCTGTGTTTCTGGACCCAAAGGGGCGGGGCCTAACGAATTTAAACCACCAATGCTATTTCAATGGGTTTAGGGGCTTCTAGGAAAAAGGGGCGTGGCCAAAAGTATCTCAACCCTCAGCCATGTCCAGTTCTATACTATGAATGGTATTCTGGGCTTCTGGACCCAAAGGGGCGGGGCCTAACGAATTTAAACCCCCAATGCTATTTCAATGGGTTTAGGGGCTTCTAGGCAAAAGGGGCGTGGCCAAAAGTAGGTCAACCCTCAGCCATGTCGAGGTCTATACTATGAATGGTATTCTGGGCTTCTGGAAACAAAGGGGCGGGGCCTAACGAATTTAAACCCCCAATGCTATTTCAATGGGTTTAGGGGCTTTTAGGCAAAAGGTGCGTGGCCAAAAGTATGTCAACCCTCAGCCATGTCGAGGTCTATACTATGAATGGTATTCTGGGCTTCTGGACCCAAAGGGGCGGGGCCTAACGAATTTAAACCCCCAATGCTATTTCAATGGGTTTAGGGGCTTTTAGGCAAAAAGGGGCGTGGACAAAAGTATCTCAACCCTCAGCCATGTCGAGGTCTATACTATGAATGGTATTCTGTGCTTCTGGACCCAAAGGGGCGGGGCCTAACGAATTTAAACCCCCAATGCTATTTCAATGGGTTTAGGGGCTTCTAGGAAAAAGGGGCGTGGCCAAAAGTATCTCAACCCTCAGCCATGTCCAGTTCTATACTATGAATGGTATTCTGGGCTTCTGGACCCAAAGGGGCGGGGCCTAACGAATTTAAACCCCCAATGCTATTTCAATGGGTTAAGGGGCTTCTAGGCAAAAGGGGCGTGGCCAAAAGTAGGTCAACCCTCAGCCATGTCGAGGTCTATACTATGAATGGTAATCTGGGCTTCTGGACCCAAAGGGGCGGGGCCTAACGAATTTAAACCCCCAATGCTATTTCAATGGGTTTAGGGGCTTCTTGCCAAAAGGGGCGTGGCCAAAAGTATGTCAACCCTCAGCCATGTCGAGGTCTATACTATGAATGGTATTATGGGCTTCTGGACCCAAAGGGGCGGGGCCTAACGAATTTAAACCCCCAATGCTATTTCAATGGGTTTAGGGGCTTCTAGGCAAAAGGGGCGTGGCCAAAAGTATCTCAACCCTCAGCCATGTCGAGGTCTATACTATGAATGGTATTCTGGGCTTCTGGACCCAAAGGGGCGGGGCCTAACGAATTTAAACCACCAATGCTATTTCAATGGGTTTAGGGGCTTTTAGGCAAAAAGGGGCGTGGTCAAAAGTATCTCAACCCTCAGCCATGTCGAGGTCTATACTATGAATGGTATTCTGGGCTTCTGGACCCAAAGGGGCGGGGCCTAACGAATTTAAACCACCAATGCTATTTCAATGGGTTTAGGGGCTTCTAGGAAAAAGGGGCGTGGCCAAAAGTATCTCAACCCTCAGCCATGTCCAGTTCTATACTATGAATGGTATTCTGGGCTTCTGGACCCAAAGGGGCGGGGCCTAACGAATTTAAACCCCCAATGCTATTTCAATGGGTTTAGGGGCTTCTAGGCAAAAGGGGCGTGGCCAAAAGTAGGTCAACCCTCAGCCATGTCGAGGTCTATACTATGAATGGTATTCTGGGCTTCTGGACCCAAAGGGGCGGGGCCTAACGAATTTAAACCTCCAATGCTATTTCAATGGGTTTAGGGGCTTCTAGGCAAAAGGGGCGTGGCCAAAAGTAGGTCAACCCTCAGCCATGTCGAGGTCTATACTATGAATGGTATTCTGGGCTTCTGGACAAAAAGGGGCGGGGTCTAACGAATGTAAACCCCCAATGCTATTTCAATGGGTTTAGGGGCTTTTAGGCAAAAGGGGCGTGGCCAAAAGAATCTCAACCCTCAGCCATGTCGAGGTCTATACTATGAATGGTATTCTGGGCTTCTGGACCCAAAGTGGCGGGGCCTAACAAAATTAAACCCCCAATGCTATTTCAATAGGTTTAGGGGCTTCTAGGCAAAAGGGGCGTGGCCAAAAGTAGCTAAACCCTCAGCCATGTCGAGGTCTATACTATGAATGGTATTCTGGGCTTCTGGACCCAAAGGGGCGGGGCCTAACGATTTTAAACCCCCAAAGCTATTTCAATGGGTTTAGGGGCTTCTAGGCAAAAGGGGCGTGGCCAAAAGTATGTCAACCCTCAGCCATGTCGAGGTCTATACTATGAATGGTATTCTGGGCTTCTGGACCCAAAGGGGCGGGGCCTAACGAATTTAAACCACCAATGCTATTTCAATGGGTTTAGGGGCTTCTAGGAAAAAGGGGCGTGGCCAAAAGTATCTCAACCCTCAGCCATGTCCAGTTCTATACTATGAATGGTATTCTGGGCTTCTGGACCCAAAGGGGCGGGGCCTAACGAATTTAAACCCCCAATGCTATTTCAATGGGTTTAGGGGCTTCTAGGCAAAAGGAGCGTGGCCAAAAGTAGGTCAACCCTCAGCCATGTCGAGGTCTATACTATGAATGGTATTCTGGGCTTCTGGACCCAAAGGGGCGGGGTCTAACGAATTTAAACCACCAATGCTATTTCAATGGGTTTAGGGGCTTTTAGGCAAAAAGGGGCGTGGTCAAAAGTATCTCAACCCTCAGCCATGTCGAGGTCTATACTATGAATGGTATTCTGTGCTTCTGGACCCAAAGGGGCGGGGCCTAACGAATTTAAACCACCAATGCTATTTCAAAGGGTTTAGGGGCTTCTAGGAAAAAGGGGCGTGGCCAAAAGTATCTCAACCCTCAGCCATGTCCAGTTCTATACTATGAATGGTATTCTGGGCTTCTGGACCCAAAGGGGCGGGGCCTAACGAATTTAAACGCCCAATGCTATTTCAATGGGTTTAGGGGCTTCTAGGCAAAAGGGGCGTGGCCAAAAGTAGGTCAACCCTCAGCCATGTCGAGGTCTATACTATGAATGGTATTCTGGGCTTCTGGAAACAAAGGGGCGGGGCCTAACAAATTAAACCCCCAATGCTATTTCAATGGGTTTAGGGGCTTTTAGGCAAAAGGGGCGTGGCCAAAAGTATGTCAACCCTCAGCCATGTCGAGGTCTATACTATGAATGGTATTCTGGGCTTCTGGACCCAAAGGGGCGGGGCCTAACGAATTTAAACCCCCAATGCTATTTCAATGGGTTTAGGGGCTTTTAGGCAAAAGGGGCGTGGCCAAAAGTATCTAAACCCTCAGCCATGTCCAGTTCTATACTATGAATGGTATTCTGGGCTTCTGGACCCAAAGGGGCGGGGCCTAACGAATTTAAACCCCCAATGCTATGTCAATGGGTTTAGGGGCTTCTAGGCAAAAGGGGCGTGGCCAAAAGTAGGTCAACCCTCAGCCATGTCGAGGTCTATACTATGAATGGTATTCTGGGCTTCTGGACCCAAAGGGGCGGGGCCTAACGAATTTAAACCCCCAATGCTATTTCAATGGGTTTAGGGGCTTTTAGGCAAAAGGGGCGTGGCCAAAAGTATCTAAACCCTCAGCCATGTCCAGTTCTATACTATGAATGGTATTCTGGGCTTCTGGACCCAAAGGGGTGGGGCCTAACGAATTTAAACCCCCAATGCTATTTCAATGGGTTTAGGGGCTTCTAGGCAAAAGGGGCGTGGCCAAAAGTAGGTTAACCCTCAGCCATGTCGAGGTCTATACTATGAATGGTATTCTGGGCTTCTGGACCCAAAGGGGCGGGGCCTAACGAATTTAAACCCCCAATGCTATTTCAATGGGTTTAGGGGCTTTTAGGCAAAAGGGGCGTGGCCAAAAGAATCTCAACCCTCAGCCATGTCGAGGTCTATACTATGAATGGTATTCTGGGCTTCTGGACCCAAAGTAGCGGGGCCTAACGAATTTAAACCCCCAATGCTATTTCAATAGGTTTAGGGGCTTCTAGGAAAAAGGGGCGTGGCCAAAAGTAGCTAAACCCTCAGCCATGTCGAGGTCTATACTATGAATGGTATTCTGGGCTTCTGGAAACAAAGGGGCGGGGCCTAACGAATTTAAACCCCCAATGCTATTTCAATGGGTTTAGGGGCTTTTAGGCAAAAGGGGCGTGGCCAAATGTATGTCAACCCTCAGCCATGTCGAGGTCTATACTATGAATGGTATTCTGGGATTCTGGACCCAAAGGGGCGGGGCCTAACGAATTTAAACCCCCAATGCCATTTCAATGGGTTTAGGGGCTTTTAGGCAAAAAGGGGCGTGGCCAAAAGAATCTCAACCCTCAGCCATGTCGAGGTCTATACTATGAATGGTATTCTGGGCTTCTGGACCCAAAGGGGCGGGGCCTAACGAATATAAACCCCCAATGCTATTTCAATAGGTTTAGGGATATCTAGGCAAAAGGGGCGTGGCCAAAAGTAGCTCAACCCTCAGCCATGTCGAGGTCTATACTATGAATGGTATTCTGGGCTTCTGGACCCAAAGGGGCGGGGCCTAACGAATTTAAACCCCCAATGCTATTTCAATAGATTTAGGGGCTTCTAGGCAAAAGGGGCGTGGCCAAAAGTAGTTCAACCCTCAGCCATGTCGAGGTCTATACTATGAATGGTATTCTGGGCTTCTGGACCCAAAGGGGCGGGGCCTAACGAATTTAAACCCCCAATGCTATTTCAATGGGTTTAGGGGCTTCTAGGCAAAATGGGCGTGGCCAAAAGTATCTCAACCCTCAGCCATGTCGAGGTCTATACTATGAATGGTATTCTGTGTTTCTGGACCCAAAGGGGCGGGGCCTAACGAATTTAAACCACCAATGCTATTTCAATGGGTTTAGGGGCTTCTAGGAAAAAGGGGCGTGGCCAAAAGTATCTCAACCCTCAGCCATGTCCAGTTCTATACTATGAATGGTATTCTGGGCTTCTGGACCCAAAGGGGCGGGGCCTAACGAATTTAAACCCCCAATGCTATTTCAATGGGTTTAGGGGCTTCTAGGCAAAAGGGGCGTGGCCAAAAGTAGGTCAACCCTCAGCCATGTCGAGGTCTATACTATGAATGGTATTCTGGGCTTCTGGAAACAAAGGGGCGGGGCCTAACGAATTTAAACCCCCAATGCTATTTCAATGGGTTTAGGGGCTTTTAGGCAAAAGGTGCGTGGCCAAAAGTATGTCAACCCTCAGCCATGTCGAGGTCTATACTATGAATGGTATTCTGGGCTTCTGGACCCAACGGGGCGGGGCCTAACGAATTTAAACCCCCAATGCTATTTCAATGGGTTTAGGGGCTTTTAGGCAAAAAGGGGCGTGGACAAAAGTATCTCAACCCTCAGCCATGTCGAGGTCTATACTATGAATGGTATTCTGGGCTTCTGGACCCAAAGGGGCGGGGCCTAACGAATTTAAACCACCAATGCTATTTCAATGGGTTTAGGGGCTTCTAGGTAAAAGGGGCGTGGCCAAAAGTATCTCAACCCTCAGCCATGTCGAGTTCTATACTATGAATGGTATTCTGGGCTTCTGGACCCAAAGGGGCGGGGCCTAACGAATTTAAACCCCCAATGCTATTTCAATGGGTTTAGGGGCTTCTAGGCAAAAGGGGCGTGGCCAAAAGTAGGTCAACCCTCAGCCATGTCGAGGTCTATACTATGAATGGTATTCTGGGCTTCTGGACCCAAAGGGGCGGGGCCTAACGAATTTAAACCACCAATGCTATTTCAATGGGTTTAGGGGCTTTTAGGCAAAAAGGGGCGTGGTCAAAAGTATCTCAACCCTCAGCCATGTCGAGGTCTATACTATGAATGGTATTCTGGGCTTCTGGACCCAAAGGGGCGGGGCCTAACGAATTTAAACCACCAATGCTATTTCAATTGGTTTAGGGGCTTCTAGGAAAAAGGGGCGTGGCCAAAAGTATCTCAACCCTCAGCCATGTCCAGTTCTATACTATGAATGGTATTCTGGGCTTCTGGACCCAAAGGGGCGGGGCCTAACGAATTTAAACCCCCAATGCTATTTCAATGGGTTTAGGGGCTTCTAGGCAAAAGGGGCGTGGCCAAAAGTAGGTCAACCCTCAGCCATGTCGAGGTCTATACTATGAATGGTATTCTGGGCTTCTGGACCCAAAGGGGCGGGGCCTAACGAATTTAAACCTCCAATGCTATTTCAATGGGTTTAGGGGCTTCTAGGCAAAAGGGGCGTGGCCAAAAGAATCTCAACCCTCAGCCATGTCGAGGTCTATACTATGAATGGTATTCTGGGCTTCTGGACCCAAAGTGGCGGGGCCTAACAAAATTAAACCCCCAATGCTATTTCAATAGGTTTAGGGGCTTCTAGGCAAAAGGGGCGTGGCCAAAAGTAGCTAAACCCTCAGCCATGTCGAGGTCTATACTATGAATGGTATTCTGGGCTTCTGGACCCAAAGGGGCGGGGCCTAACGATTTTAAACCCCCAAAGCTATTTCAATGGGTTTAGGGGCTTCTAGGCAAAAGGGGCGTGGCCAAAAGTATGTCAACCCTCAGCCATGTCGAGGTCTATACTATGAATGGTATTCTGGGCTTCTGGACCCAAAGGGGCGGGGCCTAACGAATTTAAACCACCAATGCTATTTCAATGGGTTTAGGGGCTTCTAGGAAAAAGGGGCGTGGCCAAAAGTATCTCAACCCTCAGCCATGTCCAGTTCTATACTATGAATGGTATTCTGGGCTTCTGGACCCAAAGGGGCGGGGCCTAACGAATTTAAACCCCCAATGCTATTTCAATGGGTTTAGGGGCTTCTAGGCAAAAGGAGCGTGGCCAAAAGTAGGTCAACCCTCAGCCATGTCGAGGTCTATACTATGAATGGTATTCTGGGCTTCTGGACCCAAAGGGGCGGGGTCTAACGAATTTAAACCACCAATGCTATTTCAATGGGTTTAGGGGCTTTTAGGCAAAAAGGGGCGTGGTCAAAAGTATCTCAACCCTCAGCCATGTCGAGGTCTATACTATGAATGGTATTCTGGGCTTCTGGACCCAAAGGGGCGGGGCCTAACGAATTTAAACCACCAATGCTATTTCAAAGGGTTTAGGGGCTTCTAGGAAAAAGGGGCGTGGCCAAAAGAATCTCAACCCTCAGCCATGTCGAGGTCTATACTATGAATGGTATTCTGGGCTTCTGGACCCAAAGTAGCGGGGCCTAACGAATTTAAACCCCCAATGCTATTTCAATAGGTTTAGGGGCTTCTAGGAAAAAGGGGCGTGGCCAAAAGTAGCTAAACCCTCAGCCATGTCGAGGTCTATACTATGAATGGTATTCTGGGCTTCTGGAAACAAAGGGGCGGGGCCTAACGAATTTAAACCCCCAATGCTATTTCAATGGGTTTAGGGGCTTTTAGGCAAAAGGGGCGTGGCCAAATGTATGTCAACCCTCAGCCATGTCGAGGTCTATACTATGAATGGTATTCTGGGATTCTGGACCCAAAGGGGCGGGGCCTAACGAATTTAAACCCCCAATGCCATTTCAATGGGTTTAGGGGCTTTTAGGCAAAAGGGGCGTGGCCAAAAGAATCTCAACCCTCAGCCATGTCGAGGTCTATACTATGAATGGTATTCTGGGCTTCTGGACCCAAAGGGGCGGGGCCTAACGAATATAAACCCCCAATGCTATTTCAATAGGTTTAGGGATATCTAGGCAAAAGGGGTGTGGCCAAAAGTAGCTCAACCCTCAGCCATGTCGAGGTCTATACTATGAATGGTATTCTGGGCTTCTGGACCCAAAGGGGCGGGGCCTAACGAATTTAAACCCCCAATGCTATTTCAATAGATTTAGGGGCTTCTAGGCAAAAGGGGCGTGGCCAAAAGTAGTTCAACCCTCAGCCATGTCGAGGTCTATACTATGAATGGTATTCTGGGCTTCTGGACCCAAAGGGGCGGGGCCTAACGAATTTAAACCCCCAATGCTATTTCAATGGGTTTAGGGGCTTCTAGGCAAAATGGGCTTGGCCAAAAGTATCTCAACCCTCAGCCATGTCGAGGTCTATACTATGAATGGTATTCTGTGTTTCTGGACCCAAAGGGGCGGGGCCTAACGAATTTAAACCACCAATGCTATTTCAATGGGTTTAGGGGCTTCTAGGAAAAAGGGGCGTGGCCAAAAGTATCTCAACCCTCAGCCATGTCCAGTTCTATACTATGAATGGTATTCTGGGCTTCTGGACCCAAAGGGGCGGGGCCTAACGAATTTAAACCCCCAATGCTATTTCAATGGGTTTAGGGACTTCTAGGCAAAAGAGGCGTGGCCAAAAGTATGTCAACCCTCAGCCATGTCGAGGTCTATACTATGAATGGTATTCTGGGCTTCTGGACCCAAAGGGGCGGGGCCTAACGAATTTAAACCCCCAATGCTATTTCAATGGGTTTAGGGGCTTTTAGGCAAAAAGGGGCGTGGACAAAAGTATCTCAACCCTCAGCCATGTCGAGGTCTATACTATGAATGGTATTCTGGGCTTCTGGACCCAAAGGGGCGGGGCCTAACGAATTTAAACCACCAATGCTATTTCAATGGGTTTAGGGGCTTCTAGGTAAAAGGGGCGTGGCCAAAAGTATCTCAACCCTCAGCCATGTCGAGTTCTATACTATGAATGGTATTCTGGGCTTCTGGACCCAAAGGGGCGGGGCCTAACGAATTTAAACCCCCAATGCTATTTCAATGGGTTTAGGGGCTTCTAGGCAAAAGGGGCGTGGCCAAAAGTAGGTCAACCCTCAGCCATGTCGAGGTCTATACTATGAATGGTATTCTGGGCTTCTGGACCCAAAGGGGCGGGGCCTAACGAATTTAAACCCCCAATGCTATTTCAATGGGTTTAGGGGCTTTTAGGCAAAAGGGGCGTGGCCAAAAGTATCTCAACCCTCAGCCATGTCGAGGTCTATACTATGAATGGTATTCTGGGCTTCTGGACCCAAAGGGGCGGGGCCTAACGAATTTAAACCCCCAATGCTATTTCAATGGGTTTAGGGGCTTTTAGGCAAAATGGGCGTGACCAAAAGTATCTCAACCCTCAGCCATGTCGAGGTCTATACTATGAATGGTATTCTGGGCTTCTGGACCCAAAGAGAGGGGCCTAACGAATTTAAACCACCAATGCTATTTCAATGGGTTTAGGGGCTTCTAGGAAAAAGGGGCGTGGCCAAAAGTATCTCAACCCTCAGCCATGTCGAGTTCTATACTATGAATGGTATCCTGGGCTTCTGGACCCAAAGGGGCGGGGCCTAACGAATTTAAACCCCCAATGCTATTTCAATGGGTTTAGGGGCTTCTAGGCAAAAGGGGCGTGGCCAAAAGTAGGTCAACCCTCAGCCATGTCGAGGTCTATACTTTGAATGGTATTTTGTGCTTCTGGACCCAAAGGGGCGGGGCCTAACGAATTTAAACCCCCAATGCTATTTTAATGGGTTTAGGGGCTTTTAGGCAAAAGGGGCGTGGCCAAAAGTATCTCAACCCTCAGCCATGTCGAGGTCTATACTATGAATGGTATTCTGGGCTTCTGGACCCAAAGGGGCGGGGCCTAACGAATTTAAACCCCCAATGCTATTTCAATAGGTTTAGGGGCTTCTAGGCAAAAGGGGCGTGGCCAAAAGTAGCTCAACCCTCAGCCATGTCGAGGTCTATACTATGAATGGTATTCTGGGCTTCTGGAAACAAAGGGGCGGGGCCTAACGAATTAAACCCCCAATGCTATTTCAATGGGTTTAGGGGCTTTTAGGCAAAAGGGGCGTGGCCAAAAGTATGTCAACCCTCAGCCATGTCGAGGTCTATACTATGAATGGTATTCTGGGCTTCTGGACCCAAAGGGGCGGGGTCTAACGAATTTAAACCACCAATGCTATTTCAATGGGTTTAGGGGCTTTTAGGCAAAAAGGGGCGTGGTCAAAAGTATCTCAACCCTCAGCCATGTCGAGGTCTATACTATGAATGGTATTCTGGGCTTCTGGACCCAAAGGGGCGGGGCCTAACGAATTTAAACCACCAATGCTATTTCAAAGGGTTTAGGGGCTTCTAGGAAAAAGGGGCGTGGCCAAAAGTATCTCAACCCTCAGCCATGTCCAGTTCTATACTATGAATGGTATTCTGGGCTTCTGGACCCAAAGGGGCGGGGCCTAACGAATTTAAACCCCCAATGCTATTTCAATGGGTTTAGGGGCTTCTAGGCAAAAGGGGCGTGGCCAAAAGTAGGTCAACCCTCAGCCATGTCGAGGTCTATACTATGAATGGTATTCTGGGCTTCTGGAAACAAAGGGGCGGGGCCTAACGAATTAAACCCCCAATGCTATTTCAATGGGTTTAGGGGCTTTTAGGCAAAAGGGGCGTGGCCAAAAGTATGTCAACCCTCAGCCATGTCGAGGTCTATACTATGAATGGTATTCTGGGCTTCTGGACCCAAAGGGGCGGGGCCTAACGAATTTAAACCCCCAATGCTATTTCAATGGGTTTAGGGGCTTTTAGGCAAAAGGGGCGTGGCCAAAAGTATCTAAACCCTCAGCCATGTCCAGTTCTATACTATGAATGGTATTCTGGGCTTCTGGACCCAAAGGGGCGGGGCCTAACGAATTTAAACCCCCAATGCTATGTCAATGGGTTTAGGGGCTTCTAGGCAAAAGGGGCGTGGCCAAAAGTAGGTCAACCCTCAGCCATGTCGAGGTCTATACTATGAATGGTATTCTGGGCTTCTGGACCCAAAGGGGCGGGGCCTAACGAATTTAAACCCCCAATGCTATTTCAATGGGTTTAGGGGCTTTTAGGCAAAAGGGGCGTGGCCAAAAGTATCTAAACCCTCAGCCATGTCCAGTTCTATACTATGAATGGTATTCTGGGCTTCTGGACCCAAAGGGGCGGGGCCTAACGAATTTAAACCACCAATGCTATTTCAATGGGTTTAGGGGCTTCTAGGCAAAAGGGGCGTGGCCAAAAGTAGGTTAACCCTCAGCCATGTCGAGGTCTATACTATGAATGGTATTCTGGGCTTCTGGACCCAAAGGGGCGGGGCCTAACGAATTTAAACCCCCAATGCTATTTCAATGGGTTTAGGGGCTTTTAGGCAAAAGGGGCGTGGCCAAAAGAATCTCAACCCTCAGCCATGTCGAGGTCTATACTATGAATGGTATTCTGGGCTCCTGGACCCAAAGTAGCGGGGCCTAACGAATTTAAACCCCCAATGCTATTTCAATAGGTTTAGGGGCTTCTAGGAAAAAGGGGCGTGGCCAAAAGTAGCTAAACCCTCAGCCATGTCGAGGTCTATACTATGAATGGTATTCTGGGCTTCTGGAAACAAAGGGGCGGGGCCTAACGAATTTAAACCCCCAATGCTATTTCAATGGGTTTAGGGGCTTTTAGGCAAAAGGGGCGTGGCCAAATGTATGTCAACCCTCAGCCATGTCGAGGTCTATACTATGAATGGTATTCTGGGCTTCTGGACCCAAAGGGGCGGGGCCTAACGAATTTAAACCCCCAATGCCATTTCAATGGGTTTAGGGGCTTTTAGGCAAAAGGGGCGTGGCCAAAAGAATCTCAACCCTCAGCCATGTCGAGGTCTATACTATGAATGGTATTCTGGGCTTCTGGACCCAAAGGGGCGGGGCCTAACGAATATAAACCCCCAATGCTATTTCAATAGGTTTAGGGATATCTAGGCAAAAGGGGCGTGGCCAAAAGTAGCTCAACCCTCAGCCATGTCGAGGTCTATACTATGAATGGTATTCTGGGCTTCTGGACCCAAAGGGGCGGGGCCTAACGAATTTAAACCCCCAATGCTATTTAAATAGATTTAGGGGCTTCTAGGCAAAAGGGGCGTGGCTAAAAGTAGTTCAACCCTCAGCCATGTCGAGGTCTATACTATGAATGGTATTCTGGGCTTCTGGACCCAAAGGGGCGGGGCCTAACGAATTTAAACCCCCAATGCTATTTCAATGGGTTTAGGGGCTTCTAGGCAAAATGGGCGTGGCCAAAAGTATCTCAACCCTCAGCCATGTCGAGGTCTATACTATGAATGGTATTCTGTGTTTCTGGACCCAAAGGGGCGGGGCCTAACGAATTTAAACCACCAATGCTATTTCAATGGGTTTAGGGGCTTCTAGGAAAAAGGGGCGTGGCCAAAAGTATCTCAACCCTCAGCCATGTCCAGTTCTATACTATGAATGGTATTCTGGGCTTCTGGACCCAAAGGGGCGGGGCCTAACGAATTTAAACCCCCAATGCTATTTCAATGGGTTTAGGGGCTTCTAGGCAAAAGGGGCGTGGCCAAAAGTAGGTCAACCCTCAGCCATGTCGAGGTCTATACTATGAATGGTATTCTGGGCTTCTGGAAACAAAGGGGCGGGGCCTAACGAATTTAAACCCCCAATGCTATTTCAATGGGTTTAGGGGCTTTTAGGCAAAAGGTGTGTGGCCAAAAGTATGTCAACCCTCAGCCATGTCGAGGTCTATACTATGAATGGTATTCTGGGCTTCTGGACCCAAAGGGGCGGGGCCTAACGAATTTAAACCCCCAATGCTATTTCAATGGGTTTAGGGGCTTTTAGGCAAAAAGGGGCGTGGACAAAAGTATCTCAACCCTCAGCCATGTCGAGGTCTATACTATGAATGGTATTCTGGGCTTCTGGACCCAAAGGGGCGGGGCCTAACGAATTTAAACCACCAATGCTATTTCAATGGGTTTAGGGGCTTCTAGGTAAAAGGGGCGTGGCCAAAAGTATCTCAACCCTCAGCCATGTCGAGTTCTATACTATGAATGGTATTCTGGGCTTCTGGACCCAAAGGGGCGGGGCCTAACGAATTTAAACCCCCAATGCTATTTAAATGGGTTTAGGGGCTTCTAGGCAAAAGGGGCGTGGCCAAAAGTAGGTCAACCCTCAGCCATGTCGAGGTCTATACTATGAATGGTATTCTGGGCTTCTGGACCCAAAGGGGCGGGGCCTAACGAATTTAAACCCCCAATGCTATTTCAATGGGTTTAGGGGCTTTTAGGCAAAAGGGGCGTGGCCAAAAGTATCTCAACCCTCAGCCATGTCGAGGTCTATACTATGAATGGTATTCTGGGCTTCTGGACCCAAAGGGGCGGGGCCTAACGAATTTAAACCCCCAATGCTATTTCAATGGGTTTAGGGGCTTTTAGGCAAAAGGGGCGTGGCCAAAAGTATCTCAACCCTCAGCCATGTCGAGGTCTATACTATGAATGGTATTCTGGGCTTCTGGACCCAAAGGGAGGGGCCTAACGAATTTAAACCACCAATGCTATTTCAATGGGTTTAGGGGCTTCTAGGAAAAAGGGGCGTGGCCAAAAGTATCTCAACCCTCAGCCATGTCGAGTTCTATACTATGAATGGTATCCTGGGCTTCTGGACCCAAAGGGGCGGGGCCTAACGAATTTAAACCCCCAATGCTATTTCAATGGGTTTAGGGGCTTCTAGGCAAAAGGGGCGTGGCCAAAAGTAGGTCAACCCTCAGCCATGTCGAGGTCTATACTATGAATGGTATTTTGTGCTTCTGGACCCAAAGGGGCGGGGCCTAACGAATTTAAACCCCCAATGCTATTTTAATGGGTTTAGGGGCTTTTAGGCAAAAGGGGCGTGGCCAAAAGTATCTCAACCCTCAGCCATGTCGAGGTCTATACTATGAATGGTATTCTGGGCTTCTGGACCCAAAGGGGCGGGGCCTAACGAATTTAAACCCCCAATGCTATTTCAATAGGTTTAGGGGCTTCTAGGCAAAAGGGGCGTGGCCAAAAGTAGCTCAACCCTCAGCCATGTCGAGGTCTATACTATGAATGGTATTCTGGGCTTCTGGACCCAAAGGGGCGGGGCCTAACGATTTTAAACCCCCAATGCTATTTCAATGGGTTTAGGGGCTTCTAGGCAAAAGGGGCGAGGCCAAAAGTAGCTCAACCTTCAGCCATGTCGAGGTCTATACTATGAATGGTATTCTGGGCTTCTGGACCCAAAGGGGCGGGGCCTAACGATTTTAAACCCCCAATGCTATTTCAATGGGTTTAGGGGCTTCTAGGCAAAAGGGGCGTGGCCAAAAGTATGTCAACCCTCAGCCATGTCGAGGTCTATACTATGAATGGTATTCTGGGCTTCTGGACCCAAAGGGGCGGGGCCTAACGAATTTAAACCCCCAATGCTATTTCAATGGGTTTAGGGGCTTCTAGGCAAAAGGGGCGTGGCCAAAAGTATCTCAACCCTCAGCCATGTCGAGTTCTATACTATGAATGGTATTCTGGGCTTCTGGACCCAAAGGGGCGGGGCCTAACGATTTTAAACCCCCAATGTTATTTCAATGGGTTTAGGGGCTTCTAGGCAAAAGGGGCGTGGCCAAAAGTATGTCAACCCTCAGCCATGTCGAGATCTATACTATGAATGGTATTCTGGGCTTCTGGACCCAAAGGAGAGGGCTTAACGAATTTAAACCCCCAATGCTATTTCAATAGGTTTAGGGGCTTCTAGGCAAAAGGGGCGTGGCCAAAAGTAGCTCAACCCTCAGCCATGTCGAGGTCTATACTATGAATGGTATTATGGGCTTCTGGACCCAAAGGGGCGGGGCCTAACGAATTTAAACCCCAAATGCTATTTCAATGGGTTTAGGGGCTTCTAGGCAAAAGGGGCGTGGTCAAAAGTAGGTCAACCCTCAGCCATGTCGAGGTCTATACTATGAATGGTATTCTGGGCTTCTGGAAACAAAGAGGCGGGGCCTAACGAATGTAAACCCCAAATGCTATTTCAATGGGTTTAGGGGCTTCTAGGCAAAAGGGGCGTGGCCAAAAGTATGTCAACCCTCAGCCATGTCGAAGTCTATACTATGAATGGTATTCTGGGCTTCTGGACCCAAAGGGGCGGGGCCTAACGAATTTAAACCCCCAATGCTATTTCAATGGGTTTAGGGGCTTTTAGGCAAAAGGTGCGTGGCCAAAAGAATCTCAACCCTCAGCCATGTCGAGTTCTATACTATGAATGGTATTCTGGGCTTCTGGACCCAAAGGGGCGGGGCCTAACGATTTTAAACCCCCAATGCTATTTCAATGGGTTTAGGGGCTTCTAGGCAAAAGGGGCATGGCCAAAAGTAGCTCAACCCTCAGCCATGTCGAGGTCTATACTATGAATGGTATTCTGGGCTTCTGGACCCAAAGGGGCGGTGCCTAACGATTTTAAACCCCCAAAGCTATTTCAATGGGTTTAGGGGCTTCTAGGCAAAAGGGGCGTGGCAAAAAGTATGTCAACCCTCAGCCATGTCTAGGTCTATACTATGAATGGTATTCTGGGCTTCTGGACCCAAAGGGGCGGGGCCTAACGAATTTAAACCCCCAATGCTATTTCAATGGGTTTAGGGGCTTTTAGGCAAAAGGGGCGTGGCCAAAAGTATCTCAACCCTCAGCCATGTCGAGGTCTATACTATGAATGGTATTCTGGGCTTCTGGACCCAAAGGGGCGGGGCCTAACGAATTTAAACCCCCAATGCTATTTCAATGGGTTTAGGGGCTTTTAGGCAAAAGGGGCGTGGCCAAAAGTATCTCAACCCTCAGCCATGTCGAGGTCTATACTATGAATGGTATTCTGGGCTTCTGGACCCAAAGGGAGGGGCCTAACGAATTTAAACCACCAATGCTATTTCCATGGGTTTAGGGGCTTCTAGGAAAAAGGGGCGTGGCCAAAAGTATCTCAACCCTCAGCCATGTCGAGTTCTATACTATGAATGGTATCCTGGGCTTCTGGACCCAAAGGGGTGGGGCCTAACGAATTTAAACCCCCAATGCTATTTCAATGGGTTTAGGGGCTTCTAGGCAAAAGGGGCGTGGCCAAAAGTAGGTCAACCCTCAGCCATGTCGAGATCTATACTATGAATGGTATTTTGTGCTTCTGGACCCAAAGGGGCGGGGCCTAACGAATTTAAACCCCCAATGCTATTTTAATGGGTTTAGGGGCTTTTAGGCAAAAGGGGCGTGGCCAAAAGTATCTCAACCCTCAGCCATGTCGAGGTCTATACTATGAATGGTATTCTGGGCTTCTGGACCCAAAGGGGCGGGGCCTAACGAATTTAAACCCCCAATGCTATTTCAATAGGTTTAGGGGCTTCTAGGCAAAAGGGGCGTGGCCAAAAGTAGCTCAACCCTCAGCCATGTCGAGGTCTATACTATGAATGGTATTCTGGGCTTCTGGACCCAAAGGGGCGGGGCCTAACGATTTTAAACCCCCAATGCTATTTCAATGGGTTTAGGGGCTTCTAGGTAAAAGGGGCGTGGCCAAAAGTAGCTCAACCTTCAGCCATGTCGAGTTCTATACTATGAATGGTATTCTGGGCTTCTGGACCCAAAGGGGCGGGGCCTAACGATTTTAAACCCCCAATGCTATTTCAATGGGTTTAGGGGCTTCTAGGCAAAAGGGGCGTGGCCAAAAGTATGTCAACCCTCAGCCATGTCGAGGTCTATACTATGAATGGTATTCTGGGCTTCTGGACCCAAAGGGGCGGGGCCTAACGAATTTAAACCCCCAATGCTATTTCAATGGGTTTAGGGGCTTCTAGGCAAAAGGGGCGTGGCCAAAAGTATCTCAACCCTCAGCCATGTCGAGTTCTATACTATAAATGGTATTCTGGGCTTCTGGACCCAAAGGGGCGGGGCCTAACGATTTTAAACCCCCAATGTTATTTCAATGGGTTTAGGGGCTTCTAGGCAAAAGGGGCGTGGCCAAAAGTATGTCAACCCTCAGCCATGTCGAGATCTATACTATGAATGGTATTCTGGGCTTCTGGACCCAAAGGAGAGGGCTTAACGAATTTAAACCCCCAATGCTATTTCAATAGGTTTAGGGGCTTCTAGGCAAAAGGGGCGTGGCCAAAAGTAGCTCAACCCTCAGCCATGTCGAGGTCTATACTATGAATGGTATTATGGGCTTCTGGACCCAAAGGGGCGGGGCCTAATGAATTTAAACCCCCAATGCTATTTCAATGGGTTTAGGGCCTTCTAGGCAAAAGGGGCGTGGTCAAAAGTAGGTCAACCCTCAGCCATGTCGAGGTCTATACTATGAATGGTATTCTGGGCTTCTGGAAACAAAGAGGCGGGGCCTAACGAATGTAAACCCCAAATGCTATTTCAATGGGTTTAGGGGCTTCTAGGCAAAAGGGGCGTGGCCAAAAGTATGTCAACCCTCAGCCATGTCGAGTTCTATACTATGAATGGTATTCTGGGCTTCTGGACCCAAAGGGGCGGGCCTAACGAATTTAAACCCCCAATGCTATTTCAATGGGTTTAGGGGCTTTTAGGCAAAAGGGGCGTGGCCAAAAGAATCTCAACCCTCAGCCATGTCGAGGTCTATACTATGAATGGTATTCTGGGCTTCTGGACCCAAAGGGGCGGGGCCTAACGAATTTAAACCCCCAATGCTATTTCAATGGGTTTAGGGGCTTCTAGGCAAAAGGGGCGTGGCCAAAAGAAGCTCAACCCTCAGCCATGTCGAGGTCTATACTATGAATGGTATTCTGGGCTTCTGGACCCAAAGGGGCGGTGCCTAACGATTTTAAACCCCCAAAGCTATTTCAATGGGTTTAGGGGCTTCTAGGCAAAAGGGGCGTGGCAAAAAGTATGTCAACCCTCAGCCATGTCAAGGTCTATACTATGAATGGTATTCTGGGCTTCTGGACCCAAAGGGGTGGGGCCTAACGAATGTAAACCCCCAATGATATTTCAATAGGTTTAGGGATATCTAGGCAAAAGGGGCGTAACCAAAAGTAGCTCAACCCTCAGCCATGTCGAGGTCTATACTATGAATGGTATTCTGGGCTTCTGGACCCAAAGGGGCGGGGCCTAACGAATTTAAACCCCCAATGCTATTTCAATGGGTTTAGGGGCTTCTAGGCAAAAGGGGCGTGGCCAAAAGTAGCTCAACCCTCAGCCATGTCGAGGTCTATACTATGAATGGTATTATGGGCTTCTGGACCCAAAGGGGCGGGGCCTAACGAATTTAAACCACCAATGCTATTTCAATAGGTTTAGGGGCTTCTAGGAAAAAGGGGCGTGGCCAAAAGTAGCTAAACCCTCAGCCATGTCGAGGTCTATACTATGAATGGTATTCTGGGCTTCTGGAAACAAAGGGGCGGGGCCTAACGAATTTAAACCCCCAATGCTATTTCAATGGGTTTAGGGGCTTTTAGGCAAAAGGGGCGTGGCCAAATGTATGTCAACCCTCAGCCATGTCGAGGTCTATACTATGAATGGTATTCTGGGATTCTGGACCCAAAGGGGCGGGGCCTAACGAATTTAAACCCCCAATGCCATTTCAATGGGTTTAGGGGCTTTTAGGCAAAAGGGGCGTGGCCAAAAGAATCTCAACCCTCAGCCATGTCGAGGTCTATACTATGAATGGTATTCTGGGCTTCTGGACCCAAAGGGGCGGGGCCTAACGAATATAAACCCCCAATGCTATTTCAATAGGTTTAGGGATATCTAGGCAAAAGGGGCGTGGCCAAAAGTAGCTCAACCCTCAGCCATGTCGAGGTCTATACTATGAATGGTATTCTGGGCTTCTGGACCCAAAGGGGCGGGGCCTAACGAATTTAAACCCCCAATGCTATTTCAATAGATTTAGGGGCTTCTAGGCAAAAGGGGCGTGGCCAAAAGTAGTTCAACCCTCAGCCATGTCGAGGTCTATACTATGAATGGTATTCTGGGCTTCTGGACCCAAAGGGGCGGGGCCTAACGAATTTAAACCCCCAATGCTGTTTCAATGGGTTTAGGGGCTTCTAGGCAAAATGGGCGTGGCCAAAAGTATCTCAACCCTCAGCCATGTCGAGGTCTATACTATGAATGGTATTCTGTGTTTCTGGACCCAAAGGGGCGGGGCCTAACGAATTTAAACCACCAATGCTATTTCAATGGGTTTAGGGGCTTCTAGGAAAAAGGGGCGTGGCCAAAAGTATCTCAACCCTCAGCCATGTCCAGTTCTATACTATGAATGGTATTCTGGGCTTCTGGACCCAAAGGGGCGGGGCCTAACGAATTTAAACCCCCAATGCTATTTCAATGGGTTTAGGGGCTTCTAGGCAAAAGGGGCGTGGCCAAAAGTAGGTCAACCCTCAGCCATGTCGAGGTCTATACTATGAATGGTATTCTGGGCTTCTGGAAACAAAGGGGCGGGGCCTAACGAATTTAAACCCCCAATGCTATTTCAATGGGTTTAGGGGCTTTTAGGCAAAAGGTGCGTGGCCAAAAGTATGTCAACCCTCAGCCATGTCGAGGTCTATACTATGAATGGTATTCTGGGCTTCTGGACCCAAAGGGGCGGGGCCTAACGAATTTAAACCCCCAATGCTATTTCAATGGGTTTAGGGGCTTTTAGGCAAAAAGGGGCGTGGACAAAAGTATCTCAACCCTCAGCCATGTCGAGGTCTATACTATGAATGGTATTCTGGGCTTCTGGACCCAAAGGGGCGGGGCCTAACGAATTTAAACCATCAATGCTATTTCAATGGGTTTAGGGGCTTCTAGGTAAAAGGGGCGTGGCCAAAAGTATCTCAACCCTCAGCCATGTCGAGTTCTATACTATGAATGGTATTCTGGGCTTCTGGACCCAAAGGGGCGGGGCCTAACGAATTTAAACCCCCAATGCTATTTCAATGGGTTTAGGGGCTTCTAGGCAAAAGGGGCGTGGCCAAAAGTAGGTCAACCCTCAGCCATGTCGAGGTCTATACTATGAATGGTATTCTGGGCTTCTGGACCCAAAGGGGCGGGGCCTAACGAATTTAAACCCCCAATGCTATTTCAATGGGTTTAGGGGCTTCTAGGCAAAAGGGGCGTGGCCAAAAGTAGGTCAACCCTCAGCCATGTCGAGGTCTATACTATGAATGGTATTCTGGGCTTCTGGACCCAAAGGGAGGGGCCTAACGAATTTAAACCACCAATGCTATTTCAATGGGTTTAGGGGCTTCTAGGAAAAAGGGGCGTGGCCAAAAGTATCTCAACCCTCAGCCATGTCGAGTTCTATACTATGAATGGTATCCTGGGCTTCTGGACCCAAAGGGGCGGGGCCTAACGAATTTAAACCCCCAATGCTATTTCAATGGGTTTAGGGGCTTCTAGGCAAAAGGGGCGTGGCCAAAAGTAGGTCAACCCTCAGCCATGTCGAGGTCTATACTATGAATGGTATTTTGTGCTTCTGGACCCAAAGGGGCGGGGCCTAACGAATTTAAACCCCCAATGCTATTTTAATGGGTTTAGGGGCTTTTAGGCAAAAGGGGCGTGGCCAAAAGTATCTCAACCCTCAGCCATGTCGAGGTCTATACTATGAATGGTATTCTGGGCTTCTGGACCCAAAGGGGCGGGGCCTAACGAATTTAAACCCCCAATGCTATTTCAATAGGTTTAGGGGCTTCTAGGCAAAAGGGGCGTGGCCAAAAGTAGCTCAACCCTCAGCCATGTCGAGGTCTATACTATGAATGGTATTCTGGGCTTCTGGACCCAAAGGGGCGGGGCCTAACGATTTTAAACCCCCAATGCTATTTCAATGGGTTTAGGGGCTTCTAGGCAAAAGGGGCGTGGCCAAAAGTAGCTCAACCTTCAGCCATGTCGAGGTCTATACTATGAATGGTATTCTGGGCTTCTGGACCCAAAGGGGCGGGGCCTAACGATTTTAAACCCCCAATGCTATTTCAATGGGTTTAGGGGCTTCTAGGCAAAAGGGGCGTGGCCAAAAGTATGTCAACCCTCAGCCATGTCGAGGTCTATACTATGAATGGTATTCTGGGCTTCTGGACCCAAAGGGGCGGGGCCTAACGAATTTAAACCCCCAATGCTATTTCAATGGGTTTAGGGGCTTCTAGGCAAAAGGGGCGTGGCCAAAAGTATCTCAACCCTCAGCCATGTCGAGTTCTATACTATAAATGGTATTCTGGGCTTCTGGACCCAAAGGGGCGGGGCCTAACGATTTTAAACCCCCAATGTTATTTCAATGGGTTTAGGGGCTTCTAGGCAAAAGGGGCGTGGCCAAAAGTATGTCAACCCTCAGCCATGTCGAGATCTATACTATGAATGGTATTCTGGGCTTCTGGACCCAAAGGAGAGGGCTTAACGAATTTAAACCCCCAATGCTATTTCAATAGGTTTAGGGGCTTCTAGGCAAAAGGGGCGTGGCCAAAAGTAGCTCAACCCTCAGCCATGTCGAGGTCTATACTATGAATGGTATTATGGGCTTCTGGACCCAAAGGGGCGGGGCCTAATGAATTTAAACCCCCAATGCTATTTCAATGGGTTTAGGGCCTTCTAGGCAAAAGGGGCGTGGTCAAAAGTAGGTCAACCCTCAGCCATGTCGAGGTCTATACTATGAATGGTATTCTGGGCTTCTGGAAACAAAGAGGCGGGGCCTAACGAATGTAAACCCCAAATGCTATTTCAATGGGTTTAGGGGCTTCTAGGCAAAAGGGGCGTGGCCAAAAGTATGTCAACCCTCAGCCATGTCGAGTTCTATACTATGAATGGTATTCTGGGCTTCTGGACCCAAAGGGGCGGGCCTAACGAATTTAAACCCCCAATGCTTTTTCAATGGGTTTAGGGGCTTTTAGGCAAAAGGGGCGTGGCCAAAAGAATCTCAACCCTCAGCCATGTCGAGGTCTATACTATGAATGGTATTCTGGGCTTCTGGACCCAAAGGGGCGGGGCCTAACGAATTTAAACCCCCAATGCTATTTCAATGGGTTTAGGGGCTTCTAGGCAAAAGGGGCGTGGCCAAAAGTAGCTCAACCCTCAGCCATGTCGAGGTCTATACTATGAATGGTATTCTGGGCTTCTGGACCCAAAGGGGCGGTGCCTGACGATTTTAAACCCCCAAAGCTATTTCAATGGGTTTAGGGGCTTCTAGGCAAAAGGGGCGTGGCAAAAAGTATGTCAACCCTCAGCCATGTCAAGGTCTATACTATGAATGGTATTCTGGGCTTCTGGACCCAAAGGGGTGGGGCCTAACGAATGTAAACCCCCAATGCTATTTAAATAGGTTTAGGGATATCTAGGCAAAAGGGGCGTAACCAAAAGTAGCTCAACCCTCAGCCATGTCGAGGTCTATACTATGAATGGTATTCTGGGCTTCTGGACCCAAAGGGGCGGGGCCTAACGAATTTAAACCCCCAATGCTATTTCAATGGGTTTAGGGGCTTCTAGGCAAAAGGGGCGTGGCCAAAAGTAGCTCAACCCTCAGCCATGTCGAGGTCTATACTATGAATGGTATTATGGGCTTCTGGACCCAAAGGGGCGGGGCCTAACGAATTTAAACCACCAATGCTATTTCAATGGGTTTAGGGGCTTTTAGGCAAAAAGGGGCGTGGTCAAAAGTATCTCAACCCTCAGCCATGTCGAGGTCTATACTATGAATGGTATTCTGGGCTTCTGGACCCAAAGGGGCGGGGCCTAACGAATTTAAACCACCAATGCTATTTCAATGGGTTTAGGGGCTTCTAGGAAAAAGGGGCGTGGCCAAACGTATCTCAACCCTCAGCCATGTCGAGTTCTATACTATGATGGTATTCTGGGCTTCTGGACCCAAAGGGGCGGGTCCTAACAAATTTAAACCCCCAATGCTATTTCAATGGGTTTAGGGGCTTCTAGGCAAAAGGGGCATGGCCAAAAGTAGGTCAACCCTCAGCCATGTCGAGTTCTATACTATGAATGGTATTCTGGGCTTCTGGACCCAAAGGGGCGGGGCCTAACGAATTTAAACCCCAATGCTATTTAAATGGGTTTAGGGGCTTCTAGGCAAAAAGGGGCGTGGCCAAAAGTATGTCAACCCTGAGCCATGTCGAGGTCTATACTATGAATGGTATTCTGGGCTTCTGGACCCAAAGGGGCGGGGCCTAACGAATTTAAACCCCCAATGCTATTTCAATGGGTTTAGGGGCTTTTAGGCAAAAGGGGCGTGGCCAAAAATTATCTCAACCCTCAGCCATGCCGAGGTCTATACTATGAATGGTATTCTGGGCTTCTGGACCCAAAGGGGCGGGGCCTAACGAATTTAAACCCCCAATGCTATTTCAATAGGTTTAGGGGCTTCAAGGCAAAAGGGGCGTGGCCAAAAGTAGCTCAACCCTCAGCCATGTCGAGGTCTATACTATGAATGGTATTCTAGGCTTCTGGACCCAAAGGGGCGGGGCCTAACGATTTTAAACCCCCAATGCTATTTCAATGGGTTTAGGGGCTTCTAGGCAAAAAGGGGCGTGGCCAAAAGTATGTCAACCCTGAGCCATGTCGAGGTCTATACTATGAATGGTATTCTGGGCTTCTGGACCCAAAGGGGCGGGGCCTAACAAATTAAAACCCTCAATGCTATTTCAATGGGTTTAGGGGCTTCTAGGCAAAAGGGGCGTGGCCAAAAGTATGTCAACCCTCAGCCATGTCGAGGTCTATACTATGAATGGTATTCTGGGCTTCTGGAACCAAAGGGGCGGGGCCTAACAAATTTAAACCCCCAATGCTATTTCAATGGGTTTAGGGGCTTCTAGGAAAAAGGGGCGTGGCCAAAAGTATCTCAACCCTCAGCCATGTCGAGTTCTATACTATGAATGGTATTCTGGGCTTCTGGACCCAAAGGGGCGGGGCCTAACGAATTTAAACCCCCAATGCTATTTTAATGGGTTTAGGGGCTTTTAGGCAAAAGGGGCATGGCCAAAAGTATCTCAACCCTCAGCCATGTCGAGGTCTATACTATGAATGGTATTCTGGGCTTCTGGACCCAAAGGGGCGGGGCCTAACGAATTTAAACCCCCAATGCTATTTCAATGGGTTTAGGGGCTTCTAGGCAAAAGGGGCGTGGCCAAAAGTAGCTCAACCCTCAGCCATGTCGAGGTCTATACTATGAATGGTATTCTGGGCTTCTGGACCCAAAGGGGCGGTGCCTGACGATTTTAAACCCCCAAAGCTATTTCAATGGGTTTAGGGGCTTCTAGGCAAAAGGGGCGTGGCAAAAAGTATGTCAACCCTCAGCCATGTCAAGGTCTATACTATGAATGGTATTCTGGGCTTCTGGACCCAAAGGGGTGGGGCCTAACGAATGTAAACCCCCAATGCTATTTAAATAGGTTTAGGGATATCTAGGCAAAAGGGGCGTAACCAAAAGTAGCTCAACCCTCAGCCATGTCGAGGTCTATACTATGAATGGTATTCTGGGCTTCTGGACCCAAAGGGGCGGGGCCTAACGAATTTAAACCCCCAATGCTATTTCAATGGGTTTAGGGGCTTCTAGGCAAAAGGGGCGTGGCCAAAAGTAGCTCAACCCTCAGCCATGTCGAGGTCTATACTATGAATGGTATTATGGGCTTCTGGACCCAAAGGGGCGGGGCCTAACGAATTTAAACCACCAATGCTATTTCAATGGGTTTAGGGGCTTTTAGGCAAAAAGGGGCGTGGCAAAAAGTATGTCAACCCTCAGCCATGTCGAGGTCTATACTATGAATGGTATTCTGGGCTTCTGGACCCAAAGGGGCGGGGCCTAACGAATTTAAACCACCAATGCTATTTCAATGGGTTTAGGGGCTTCTAGGAAAAAGGGGCGTGGCCAAACGTATCTCAACCCTCAGCCATGTCGAGTTCTATACTATGATGGTATTCTGGGCTTCTGGACCCAAAGGGGCGGGTCCTAACAAATTTAAACCCCCAATGCTATTTCAATGGGTTTAGGGGCTTCTAGGCAAAAGGGGCATGGCCAAAAGTAGGTCAACCCTCAGCCATGTCGAGTTCTATACTATGAATGGTATTCTGGGCTTCTGGACCCAAAGGGGCGGGGCCTAACGAATTTAAACCCCAATGCTATTTAAATGGGTTTAGGGGCTTCTAGGCAAAAAGGGGCGTGGCCAAAAGTATGTCAACCCTGAGCCATGTCGAGGTCTATACTATGAATGGTATTCTGGGCTTCTGGACCCAAAGGGGCGGGGCCTAACGAATTTAAACCCCCAATGCTATTTCAATGGGTTTAGGGGCTTTTAGGCAAAAGGGTCGTGGCCAAAAATTATCTCAACCCTCAGCCATGCCGAGGTCTATACTATGAATGGTATTCTGGGCTTCTGGACCCAAAGGGGCGGGGCCTAACGAATTTAAACCCCCAATGCTATTTCAATAGGTTTAGGGGCTTCAAGGCAAAAGGGGCGTGGCCAAAAGTAGCTCAACCCTCAGCCATGTCGAGGTCTATACTATGAATGGTATTCTAGGCTTCTGGACCCAAAGGGGCGGGGCCTAACGATTTTAAACCCCCAATGCTATTTCAATGGGTTTAGGGGCTTCTAGGCAAAAAGGGGCGTGGCCAAAAGTATGTCAACCCTGAGCCATGTCGAGGTCTATACTATGAATGGTATTCTGGGCTTCTGGACCCAAAGGGGCGGGGCCTAACAAATTAAAACCCTCAATGCTATTTCAATGGGTTTAGGGGCTTCTAGGCAAAAGGGGCGTGGCCAAAAGTATGTCAACCCTCAGCCATGTCGAGGTCTATACTATGAATGGTATTCTGGGCTTCTGGAACCAAAGGGGCGGGGCCTAACAAATTTAAACCCCCAATGCTATTTCAATGGGTTTAGGGGCTTCTAGGAAAAAGGGGCGTGGCCAAAAGTATCTCAACCCTCAGCCATGTCGAGTTCTATACTATGAATGGTATTCTGGGCTTCTGGACCCAAAGGGGCGGGGCCTAACGAATTTAAACCCCCAATGCTATTTTAATGGGTTTAGGGGCTTTTAGGCAAAAGGGGCGTGGCCAAAAGTATCTCAACCCTCAGCCATGTCGAGGTCTATACTATGAATGGTATTCTGGGCTTCTGGACCCAAAGGGGCGGGGCCTAACGAATTTAAACCCCCAATGCTATTTCAATAGGTTTAGGGGCTTCTAGGCAAAAGGGGCGTGGCCAAAAGTAGCTCAACCCTCAGCCATGTCGAGGTCTATACTATGAATGGTATTCTGGGCTTCTGGACCCAAAGGGGCGGGGCCTAACGATTTTAAACCCCCAATGCTATTTCAATGGGTTTAGGGGCTTCTAGGCAAAAGGGGCGAGGCCAAAAGTAGCTCAACCTTCAGCCATGTCGAGGTCTATACTATGAATGGTATTCTGGGCTTCTGGAAACAAAGGGGCGGGGCCTAACGATTTTAAACCCCCAATGCTATTTCAATGGGTTTAGGGGCTTCTAGGCAAAAGGGGCGTGGCCAAAAGTATGTCAACCCTCAGCCATGTCGAGGTCTATACTATGAATGGTATTCTGGGCTTCTGGACCCAAAGGGGCGGGGCCTAACGAATTTAAACCCCCAATGCTATTTCAATGGGTTTAGGGGCTTCTAGGCAAAAGGGGCGTGGCCAAAAGTATCTCAACCCTTAGCCATGTCGAGTTCTATACTATGAATGGTATTCTGGGCTTCTGGACCCAAAGGGGCGGGGCCTAACGATTTTAAACCCCCAATGTTATTTCAATGGGTTTAGGGGCTTCTAGGCAAAAGGGGCGTGGCCAAAAGTATGTCAACCCTCAGCCATGTCGAGATCTATACTATGAATGGTATTCTGGGCTTCTGGACCCAAAGGAGAGGGCTTAACGAATTTAAACCCCCAATGCTATTTCAATAGGTTTAGGGGCTTCTAGGCAAAAGGGGCGTGGCCAAAAGTAGCTCAACCCTCAGCCATGTCGAGGTCTATACTATGAATGGTATTATGGGCTTCTGGACCCAAAGGGGCGGGGCCTAACGAATTAAACCCCCAATGCTATTTCAATGGGTTTAGGGGCTTCTAGGCAAAAGGGGCGTGGTCAAAAGTAGGTCAACCCTCAGCCATGTCGAGGTCTATACTATGAATGGTATTCTGGGCTTCTGGAAACAAAGAGGCGGGGCCTAACGAATGTAAACCCCAAATGCTATTTCAATGGGTTTAGGGGCTTCTAGGCAAAAGGGGCGTGGCCAAAAGTATGTCAACCCTCAGCCATGTCGAAGTCTATACTATGAATGGTATTCTGGGCTTCTGGACCCAAAGGGGCGGGGCCTAACGAATTTAAACCCCCAATGCTATTTCAATGGGTTTAGGGGCTTTTAGGCAAAAGGTGCGTGGCCAAAAGAATCTCAACCCTCAGCCATGTCGAGTTCTATACTATGAATGGTATTCTGGGCTTCTGGACCCAAAGGGGCGGGGCCTAACGAATTTAAACCCCCAATGCTATTTCAATGGGTTTAGGGGCTTCTAGGCAAAAGGGGCGTGGCCAAAAGTAGCTCAACCCTCAGCCATGTCGAGGTCTATACTATGAATGGTATTCTGGGCTTCTGGACCCAAAGGGGCGGTGCCTAACGATTTTAAACCCCCAAAGCTATTTCAATGGGTTTAGGGGCTTCTAGGCAAAAGGGGCGTGTCAAAAAGTATGTCAACCCTCAGCCATGTCTAGGTCTATACTATGAATGGTATTCTGGGCTTCTGGACCCAAAGGGGCGGGGCCTAACGAATTAAAACCCCCAATGCTATTTCAATGGGTTTAGGGGCTTTTAGGCAAAAGGGGCGTGGCCAAAAGTATCTCAACCCTCAGCCATGTCGAGGTCTATACTATGAATGGTATTCTGGGCTTCTGGACCCAAAGGGGCGGGGCCTAACGAATTTAAACCCCCAATGCTATTTCAATGGGTTTAGGGGCTTTTAGGCAAAAGGGGCGTGGCCAAAAGTATCTCAACCCTCAGCCATGTCGAGGTCTATACTATGAATGGTATTCTGGGCTTCTGGACCCAAAGGGAGGGGCCTAACAAATTTAAACCACCAATGCTATTTCCATGGGTTTAGGGGCTTCTAGGGAAAAGGGGCGTGGCCAAAAGTATCTCAACCCTCAGCCATGTCGAGTTCTATACTATGAATGGTATCCTGGGCTTCTGGACCCAAAGGGGCGGGGCCTAACGAATTTAAACCCCCAATGCTATTTCAATGGGTTTAGGGGCTTCTAGGCAAAAGGGGCGTGGCCAAAAGTAGGTCAACCCTCAGCCATGTCGAGATCTAAACTATGAATGGTATTTTGTGCTTCTGGACCCAAAGGGGCGGGGCCTAACGAATTTAAACCCCCAATGCTATTTTAATGGGTTTAGGGGCTTTTAGGCAAAAGGGGCGTGGCCAAAAGTATCTCAACCCTCAGCCATGTCGAGGTCTATACTATGAATGGTATTCTGGGCTTCTGGACCCAAAGGGGCGGGGCCTAACGAATTTAAACCCCCAATGCTATTTCAATAGGTTTAGGGGCTTCTAGGCAAAAGGGGCGTGGCCAAAAGTAGCTCAACCCTCAGCCATGTCGAGGTCTATACTATGAATGGTATTCTGGGCTTCTGGACCCAAAGGGGCGGGGCCTAACGATTTTAAACCCCCAATGCTATTTCAATGGGTTTAGGGGCTTCTAGGCAAAAGGGGTGTGGCCAAAAGTAGCTCAACCTTCAGCCATGTCGAGGTCTATACTATGAATGGTATTCTGGGCTTCTGGACCCAAAGGGGCGGGGCCTAACGATTTTAAACCCCCAATGCTATTTCAATGGGTTTAGGGGCTTCTAGGCAAAAGGGGCGTGGCCAAAAGTATGTCAACCCTCAGCCATGTCGAGGTCTATACTATGAATGGTATTCTGGGCTTCTGGACCCAAAGGGGCGGGGCCTAACGAATTTAAACCCCCAATGCTATTTCAATGGGTTTAGGGGCTTCTAGGCAAAAGGGGCGTGGCCAAAAGTATCTCAACCCTCAGCCATGTCGAGTTCTATACTATAAATGGTATTCTGGGCTTCTGGACCCAAAGGGGCGGGGCCTAACGATTTTAAACCCCCAATGTTATTTCAATGGGTTTAGGGGCTGCTAGGCAAAAGGGGCGTGGCCAAAAGTATGTCAACCCTCAGCCATGTCGAGATCTATACTATGAATGGTATTCTGGGCTTCTGGACCCAAAGGAGAGGGCTTAACGAATTTAAACCCCCAATGCTATTTCAATAGGTTTAGGGGCTTCTAGGCAAAAGGGGCGTGGCCAAAAGTAGCTCAACCCTCAGCCATGTCGAGGTCTATACTATGAATGGTATTATGGGCTTCTGGACCCAAATGGGCGGGGCCTAATGAATTTAAACCCCCAATGCTATTTCAATGGGTTTAGGGGCTTCTAGGCAAAAGGGGCGTGGTCAAAAGTAGGTCAACCCTCAGCCATGTCGAGGTCTATACTATGAATGGTATTCTGGGCTTCTGGAAACAAAGAGGCGGGGCCTAACGAATGTAAACCCCAAATGCTATTTCAATGGGTTTAGGGGCTTCTAGGCAAAAGGGGCGTGGCCAAAAGTATGTCAACCCTCAGCCATGTCGAGTTCTATACTATGAATGGTATTCTGGGCTTCTGGACCCAAAGGGGCGGGCCTAACGAATTTAAACCCCCAATGCTATTTCAATGGGTTTAGGGGCTTTTAGGCAAAAGGGGCGTGGCCAAAAGAATCTCAACCCTCAGCCATGTCGAGGTCTATACTATGAATGGTATTCTGGGCTTCTGGACCCAAAGGGGCGGGGCCTAACGAATTTAAACCCCCAATGCTATTTCAATGGGTTTAGGGGCTTCTAGGCAAAAGGGGCGTGGCCAAAAATAGCTCAACCCTCAGCCATGTCGAGGTCTATACTATGAATGGTATTCTGGGCTTCTGGACCCAAAGGGGCGGTGCCTAACGATTTTAAACCCCCAAAGCTATTTCAATGGGTTTAGGGGCTTCTAGGCAAAAGGGGCGTGGCAAAAAGTATGTCAACCCTCAGCCATGTCGAGGTCTATACTATGAATGGTATTCTGGGCTTCTGGACCCAAAGGGGCGGGGCCTAACGAATGTAAACCCCAAATGCTATTTCAATGGGTTTAGGGGCTTCTAGGCAAAAGGGGCGTGGCCAAAAGTATGTCAACCCTCAGCCATGTCGAGTTCTATACTATGAATGGTATTCTGGGCTTCTGGACCCAAAGGGGCGGGCCTAACGAATTTAAACCCCCAATGCTATTTCAATGGGTTTAGGGGCTTTTAGGCAAAAGGGGCGTGGCCAAAAGAATCTCAACCCTCAGCCATGTCGAGGTCTATACTTTGAATGGTATTCTGGGCTTCTGGACCCAAAGGGGCGGGGCCTAACGAATTTAAACCACCAATGCTATTTCAATGGGTTTAGGGGCTTCTAGGAAAAAGGGGCATGGCCAAACGTATCTCAACCCTCAGCCATGTCCAGTTCTATACTATGAATGGTATTCTGGGCTTCTGGACCCAAAGGGGCGGGTCCTAACGAATTTAAACCACCAATGCTATTTCAATGGGTTTAGGGGCTTTTAGGCAAAAAGGGGCGTGGTCAAAAGTATCTCAACCCTCAGCCATGTCGAGATCTATACTATGAATGGTATTCTGGGCTTCTGGACCCAAAGGGGCGGGGCCTAACGATTTTAAACCCCCAATGCTATTTCAATGGGTTTAGGGGCTTCTAGGCAAAAGGGGCGTGGCCAAAAGTATGTCAACCCTCAGCCATGTCGAGATCTATACTATGAATGGTATTCTGGGCTTCTGGAAACAAAGGGGCGGGGCCTAACGAATTTAAACCCCCAATGCTATTTCAATGGGTTTAGGGGCTTCTTGCCAAAAGGGGCGTGGCCAAAAGTATCTCAACCCTCAGCCATGTCGAGTTCTATACTATGAATGGTATTCTGGGCTTCTGGACCCAAAGGGGCGGGGCCTAACGAATTTAAACCACCAATGCTATTTCAATGGGTTTAGGGGCTTTTAGGCAAAAAGGGGCGTGGTCAAAAGTATCTCAACCCTCAGCCATGTCGAGGTCTATACTATGAATGGTATTCTGGGCTTCTGGACCCAAAGGGGCGGGGCCTAACGAATTTAAACCACCAATGCTATTTCAATGGGTTTAGGGGCTTCTAGGAAAAAGGGGCGTGGCCAAAAGTATCTCAACCCTCAGCCATGTCCAGTTCTATACTATGAATGGTATTCTGGGCTTCTGGACCCAAAGGGGCGGGGCCTAACGAATTTAAACCCCCAATGCTATTTCAATGGGTTAAGGGGCTTCTAGGCAAAAGGGGCGTGGCCAAAAGAAGGTCAACCCTCAGCCATGTCGAGGTCTATACTATGAATGGTATTCTGGGCTTCTGGAAACAAAGGGGCGGGGCCTAACGAATTTAAACCCCCAATGCTATTTCAATGGGTTTAGGGGCTTTTAGGCAAAAGGGGCGTGGCCAAAAGTATGTCAACCCTCAGCCATGTCGAGCTCTATACTATGAATGGTATTCTGGGCTTCTGGACCCAAAGGGGCGGGGCCTAACGATCTTAAACCTCCAATGCTATTTCAATGGGTTTAGGGGCTTCTAGGAAAAAGGGGCGTGGCCAAAAGTATCTCAACCCTCAGCCATGTCGAGTTCTATACTATGAATGGTATTCTGGGCTTCTGGACCCAAAGGGGCGGGGCCTAACGATTTTAAACCCCCAATGCTATTTCAATGGGTTTAGGGGCTTCTAGGCAAAAGGGGCGTGGCCAAAAGTATGTCAACCCTCAGCCATGTCGAGATCTATACTATGAATGGTATTCTGGGCTTCTGGACCCAAAGGGGCGGGGCCTAACGATTTTAAACCCCCAATGCTATTTCAATGGGTTTAGGGCTTCTAGGCAAAAGGGGCGTGGCCAAAAGTATGTCAACCCTCAGCCATGTCGAGATCTATACTATGAATGGTATTCTGGGCTCCTGGAAACAAAGGGGCGGGGCCTAACGAATTTAAACCCCCAATGCTATTTCAATGGGTTTAGGGGCTTCTTGCCAAAAGGGGCGTGGCCAAAAGTATCTCAACCCTCAGCCATGTCGAGTTCTATACTATGAATGGTATTCTGGGCTTCTGGACCCAAAGGGGCGGGGCCTAACGAATTTAAACCACCAATGCTATTTCAATGGGTTTAGGGGCTTTTAGGCAAAAAGGGGCGTGGTCAAAAGTATCTCAACCCTCAGCCATGTCGAGGTCTATACTATGAATGGTATTCTGGGCTTCTGGACCCAAAGGGGCGGGGCCTAACGAATTTAAACCACCAATGCTATTTCAATGGGTTTAGGGGCTTCTAGGAAAAAGGGGCGTGGCCAAAAGTATCTCAACCCTCAGCCATGTCCAGTTCTATACTATGAATGGTATTCTGGGCTTCTGGACCCAAAGGGGCGGGGCCTAACGAATTTAAACCCCCAATGCTATTTCAATGGGTTAAGGGGCTTCTAGGCAAAAGGGGCGTGGCCAAAAGAAGGTCAACCCTCAGCCATGTCGAGGTCTATACTATGAATGGTATTCTGGGCTTCTGGAAACAAAGGGGCGGGGCCTAACGAATTTAAACCCCCAATGCTATTTCAATGGGTTTAGGGGCTTTTAGGCAAAAGGGGCGTGGCCAAAAGTATGTCAACCCTCAGCCATGTCGAGCTCTATACTATGAATGGTATTCTGGGCTTCTGGACCCAAAGGGGCGGGGCCTAACGATCTTAAACCTCCAATGCTATTTCAATGGGTTTAGGGGCTTTTAGGCAAAAGGGGCGTGGCCAAAAGTATGTCAACCCTCAGCCATGTCGAGGTCTATACTATGAATGGTATTCTGGGCTTCTGGACCCAAAGGGGTGGGGCCTAACGAATTTAAACCCCCAATGCTATTTCAATGGGTTTAGGGGCTTCTTGGCAAAAGGGGCGTGGCCAAAAGTATGTCAAACCTCAGCCATGTCGAGGTCTATACTATGAATGGTATTCTGGGCTTCTGGACCCAAAGGGGCGGGGCCTAACGAATTTAAACCCCCAATGCTATTTCAATAGGTTTAGGGATATCTAGGCAAAAGGGGCGTGGCCAAAAGTAGCTCAACCCTCAGCCATGTCGAGGTCTATACTATGAATGGTATTCTGGGCTTCTGGACCCAAAGGGGCGGGGCCTAACGAATTTAAACCCCCAATGCTATTTCAATAGGTTTAGGGGCTTCTAGGCAAAAGGGGCGTGGCCAAAAGTAGTTCAACCCTTAGCCATGTCGAAGTCTATACTATGAATGATATTATGGGCTTCTGGACCCAAAGGGGCGGGGCCTAACGAATTTAAACCCCCAATGCTATTTCAATGGGTTTAGGGGCTTCTAGGCAAAAGGGGCGTGGCCAAAAGTATCTCAACCCTCAGCCATGTCGAGGTCTATACTATGAATGGTATTCTGGGCTTCTGGACCCAAAGGGGCGGGGCCTAACGAATTTAAACCACCAATGCTATTTCAATGGGTTTAGGGGCTTCTAGGAAAAAGGGGCGTGGCCAAAAGTATCTCAACCCTCAGCCATGTCCAGTTCTATACTATGAATGGTATTCTGGGCTTCTGGACCCAAAGGGGCGGGGCCTAACTAATTTAAACCCCCAATGCTATTTCAATGGGTTAAGGGGCTTCTAGGCAAAAGGGGCGTGGCCAAAAGTAGGTCAACCCTCAGCCATGTCGAGGTCTATACTATGAATGGTATTCTGGGCTTCTGGAAACAAAGGGGCGGGGCCTAACGATTTTAAACCCCCAATGCTATTTCAATGGGTTTAGGGGCTTTTAGGCAAAAGGGGCGTGGCCAAAAGTATGTCAACCCTCAGCCATGTCGAGCTCTATACTATGAATGGTATTCTGGGCTTCTGGACCCAAAGAGGCGGGGCCTAACGAATGTAAACCCCAAATGCTATTTCAATGGGTTTAGGGGCTTCTAGGCAAAAGGGGCGTGGCCAAAAGTATGTCAACCCTCAGCCATGTCGAGTTCTATACTATGAATGGTATTCTGGGCTTCTGGACCCAAAGGGGCGGGCCTAACGAATTTAAACCCCCAATGCTATTTCAATGGGTTTAGGGGCTTTTAGGCAAAAGGGGCGTGGCCAAAAGAATCTCAACCCTCAGCCATGTCGAGGTCTATACTATGAATGGTATTCTGGGCTTCTGGACCCAAAGGGGCGGGGCCTAACGAATTTAAACCCCCAATGCTATTTCAATGGGTTTAGGGGCTTCTAGGCAAAAGGGGCGTGGCCAAAAATAGCTCAACCCTCAGCCATGTCGAGGTCTATACTATGAATGGTATTCTGGGCTTCTGGACCCAAAGGGGCGGTGCCTAACGATTTTAAACCCCCAAAGCTATTTCAATGGGTTTAGGGGCTTCTAGGCAAAAGGGGCGTGGCAAAAAGTATGTCAACCCTCAGCCATGTCGAGGTCTATACTATGAATGGTATTCTGGGCTTCTGGACCCAAAGGGGCGGGGCCTAACGAATGTAAACCCCAAATGCTATTTCAATGGGTTTAGGGGCTTCTAGGCAAAAGGGGCGTGGCCAAAAGTATGTCAACCCTCAGCCATGTCGAGTTCTATACTATGAATGGTATTCTGGGCTTCTGGACCCAAAGGGGCGGGCCTAACGAATTTAAACCCCCAATGCTATTTCAATGGGTTTAGGGGCTTTTAGGCAAAAGGGGCGTGGCCAAAAGAATCTCAACCCTCAGCCATGTCGAGGTCTATACTTTGAATGGTATTCTGGGCTTCTGGACCCAAAGGGGCGGGGCCTAACGAATTTAAACCACCAATGCTATTTCAATGGGTTTAGGGGCTTCTAGGAAAAAGGGGCATGGCCAAACGTATCTCAACCCTCAGCCATGTCCAGTTCTATACTATGAATGGTATTCTGGGCTTCTGGACCCAAAGGGGCGGGTCCTAACGAATTTAAACCACCAATGCTATTTCAATGGGTTTAGGGGCTTTTAGGCAAAAAGGGGCGTGGTCAAAAGTATCTCAACCCTCAGCCATGTCGAGATCTATACTATGAATGGTATTCTGGGCTTCTGGACCCAAAGGGGCGGGGCCTAACGATTTTAAACCCCCAATGCTATTTCAATGGGTTTAGGGGCTTCTAGGCAAAAGGGGCGTGGCCAAAAGTATGTCAACCCTCAGCCATGTCGAGATCTATACTATGAATGGTATTCTGGGCTTCTGGAAACAAAGGGGCGGGGCCTAACGAATTTAAACCCCCAATGCTATTTCAATGGGTTTAGGGGCTTCTTGCCAAAAGGGGCGTGGCCAAAAGTATCTCAACCCTCAGCCATGTCGAGTTCTATACTATGAATGGTATTCTGGGCTTCTGGACCCAAAGGGGCGGGGCCTAACGAATTTAAACCACCAATGCTATTTCAATGGGTTTAGGGGCTTTTAGGCAAAAAGGGGCGTGGTCAAAAGTATCTCAACCCTCAGCCATGTCGAGGTCTATACTATGAATGGTATTCTGGGCTTCTGGACCCAAAGGGGCGGGGCCTAACGAATTTAAACCACCAATGCTATTTCAATGGGTTTAGGGGCTTCTAGGAAAAAGGGGCGTGGCCAAAAGTATCTCAACCCTCAGCCATGTCCAGTTCTATACTATGAATGGTATTCTGGGCTTCTGGACCCAAAGGGGCGGGGCCTAACGAATTTAAACCCCCAATGCTATTTCAATGGGTTAAGGGGCTTCTAGGCAAAAGGGGCGTGGCCAAAAGAAGGTCAACCCTCAGCCATGTCGAGGTCTATACTATGAATGGTATTCTGGGCTTCTGGAAACAAAGGGGCGGGGCCTAACGAATTTAAACCCCCAATGCTATTTCAATGGGTTTAGGGGCTTTTAGGCAAAAGGGGCGTGGCCAAAAGTATGTCAACCCTCAGCCATGTCGAGCTCTATACTATGAATGGTATTCTGGGCTTCTGGACCCAAAGGGGCGGGGCCTAACGATCTTAAACCTCCAATGCTATTTCAATGGGTTTAGGGGCTTCTAGGAAAAAGGGGCGTGGCCAAAAGTATCTCAACCCTCAGCCATGTCGTGTTCTATACTATGAATGGTATTCTGGGCTTCTGGACCCAAAGGGGCGGGGCCTAACGATTTTAAACCCCCAATGCTATTTCAATGGGTTTAGGGGCTTCTAGGCAAAAGGGGCGTGGCCAAAAGTATGTCAACCCTCAGCCATGTCGAGATCTATACTATGAATGGTATTCTGGGCTTCTGGACCCAAAGGGGCGGGGCCTAACGATTTTAAACCCCCAATGCTATTTCAATGGGTTTAGGGCTTCTAGGCAAAAGGGGCGTGGCCAAAAGTATGTCAACCCTCAGCCATGTCGAGATCTATACTATGAATGGTATTCTGGGCTCCTGGAAACAAAGGGGCGGGGCCTAACGAATTTAAACCCCCAATGCTATTTCAATGGGTTTAGGGGCTTCTTGCCAAAAGGGGCGTGGCCAAAAGTATCTCAACCCTCAGCCATGTCGAGTTCTATACTATGAATGGTATTCTGGGCTTCTGGACCCAAAGGGGCGGGGCCTAACGAATTTAAACCACCAATGCTATTTCAATGGGTTTAGGGGCTTTTAGGCAAAAAGGGGCGTGGTAAAAAGTATCTCAACCCTCAGCCATGTCGAGGTCTATACTATGAATGGTATTCTGGGCTTCTGGACCCAAAGGGGCGGGGCCTAACGAATTTAAACCACCAATGCTATTTCAATGGGTTTAGGGGCTTCTAGGAAAAAGGGGCGTGGCCAAAAGTATCTCAACCCTCAGCCATGTCCAGTTCTATACTATGAATGGTATTCTGGGCTTCTGGACCCAAAGGGGCGGGGCCTAACGAATTTAAACCCCCAATGCTATTTCAATGGGTTAAGGGGCTTCTAGGCAAAAGGGGCGTGGCCAAAAGAAGGTCAACCCTCAGCCATGTCGAGGTCTATACTATGAATGGTATTCTGGGCTTCTGGAAACAAAGGGGCGGGGCCTAACGAATTTAAACCCCCAATGCTATTTCAATGGGTTTAGGGGCTTTTAGGCAAAAGGGGCGTGGCCAAAAGTATGTCAACCCTCAGCCATGTCGAGCTCTATACTATGAATGGTATTCTGGGCTTCTGGACCCAAAGGGGCGGGGCCTAACGATCTTAAACCTCCAATGCTATTTCAATGGGTTTAGGGGCTTTTAGGCAAAAGGGGCGTGGCCAAAAGTATGTCAACCCTCAGCCATGTCGAGGTCTATACTATGAATGGTATTCTGGGCTTCTGGACCCAAAGGGGTGGGGCCTAACGAATTTAAACCCCCAATGCTATTTCAATGGGTTTAGGGGCTTCTTGGCAAAAGGGGCGTGGCCAAAAGTATGTCAAACCTCAGCCATGTCGAGGTCTATACTATGAATGGTATTCTGGGCTTCTGGACCCAAAGGGGCGGGGCCTAACGAATTTAAACCCCCAATGCTATTTCAATAGGTTTAGGGATATCTAGGCAAAAGGGGCGTGGCCAAAAGTAGCTCAACCCTCAGCCATGTCGAGGTCTATACTATGAATGGTATTCTGGGCTTCTGGACCCAAAGGGGCGGGGCCTAACGAATTTAAACCCCCAATGCTATTTCAATAGGTTTAGGGGCTTCTAGGCAAAAGGGGCGTGGCCAAAAGTAGTTCAACCCTTAGCCATGTCGAAGTCTATACTATGAATGATATTATGGGCTTCTGGACCCAAAGGGGCGGGGCCTAACGAATTTAAACCCCCAATGCTATTTCAATGGGTTTAGGGGCTTCTAGGCAAAAGGGGCGTGGCCAAAAGTATCTCAACCCTCAGCCATGTCGAGGTCTATACTATGAATGGTATTCTGGGCTTCTGGACCCAAAGGGGCGGGGCCTAACGAATTTAAACCACCAATGCTATTTCAATGGGTTTAGGGGCTTCTAGGAAAAAGGGGCGTGGCCAAAAGTATCTCAACCCTCAGCCATGTCCAGTTCTATACTATGAATGGTATTCTGGGCTTCTGGACCCAAAGGGGCGGGGCCTAACTAATTTAAACCCCCAATGCTATTTCAATGGGTTAAGGGGCTTCTAGGCAAAAGGGGCGTGGCCAAAAGTAGGTCAACCCTCAGCCATGTCGAGGTCTATACTATGAATGGTATTCTGGGCTTCTGGAAACAAAGGGGCGGGGCCTAACGATTTTAAACCCCCAATGCTATTTCAATGGGTTTAGGGGCTTTTAGGCAAAAGGGGCGTGGCCAAAAGTATGTCAACCCTCAGCCATGTCGAGCTCTATACTATGAATGGTATTCTGGGCTTCTGGACCCAAAGGGGCGGGGCCTAACGAATTTAAACCCCCAATGCTATTTCAATGGGTTTAGGGGCTTTTAGGCAAAAAGGGGCGTGGCCAAAATAATCTCAACCCTCAGCCATGTCGAGCTCTATACTATGAATGGAAATCTGGGCTTCTGGACCCAAAGGGGCGGGGCCTAACGAATTTAAACCCCCAATGCTATTTCAATGGGTTTAGGGGCTTTTAGGCAAAAGGGGCGTGGCCAAAAGAATCTCAACCCTCAGCCATGTCGAGGTCTATACTATGAATGGTATTCTGGGCTTCTGGACCCAAAGGGGCGGGGCCTAACGAATTTAAACCACCAATGCTATTTCAATGGGTTTAGGGGCTTTTAGGCAAAAAGGGGCGTGGTCAAAAGTATCTCAACCCTCAGCCATGTCGAGGTCTATACTATGAATGGTATTCTGGGCTTCTGGACCCAAAGGGGCGGGGCCTAACGAATTTAAACCCCCAATGCTATTTCAATGGGTTTAGGGGCTTTTAGGCAAAAGGGGCGTGGCCAAAAGTATCTCAACCCTCAGCCATGTCGAGGTCTATACTATGAATGGTATTCTGGGCTTCTGGACCCTAAGGGAGGGGCCTAACGAATTTAAACCACCAATGCTATTTCAATGGGTTTAGGGGCTTCTAGGAAAAAGGGGCGTGGCCAAAAGTATCTCAACCCTCAGCCATGTCGAGTTCTATACTATGAATGGTATCCTGGGCTTCTGGACCCAAAGGGGCGGGGCCTAACGAATTTAAACCCCCAATGCTATTTCAATGGGTTTAGGGGCTTCTAGGCAAAAGGGGCGTGGCCAAAAGTAGGTCAACCCTCAGCCATGTCGAGGTCTATACTATGAATGGTATTTTGTGCTTCTGGACCCAAAGGGGCGGGGCCTAACGAATTTAAACCCCCAATGCTATTTTAATGGGTTTAGGGGCTTTTAGGCAAAAGGGGCGTGGCCAAAAGTATCTCAACCCTCAGCCATGTCGAGGTCTATACTATGAATGGTATTCTGGGCTTCTGGACCCAAAGGGGCGGGGCCTAACGAATTTAAACCCCCAATGCTATTTCAATAGGTTTAGGGGCTTCTAGGCAAAAGGGGCGTGGCCAAAAGTAGCTCAACCCTCAGCCATGTCGAGGTCTATACTATGAATGGTATTCTGGGCTTCTGGACCCAAAGGGGCGGGGCCTAACGATTTTAAACCCCCAATGCTATTTCAATGGGTTTAGGGGCTTCTAGGCAAAAGGGGCGTGGCCAAAAGTAGCTCAACCTTCAGCCATGTCGAGGTCTATACTATGAATGGTATTCTGGGCTTCTGGACCCAAAGGGGCGGGGCCTAACGATTTTAAACCCCCAATGCTATTTCAATGGGTTTAGGGGCTTCTAGGCAAAAGGGGCGTGGCCAAAAGTATGTCAACCCTCAGCCATGTCGAGGTCTATACTATGAATGGTATTCTGGGCTTCTGGACCCAAAGGGGCGGGGCCTAACGAATTTAAACCCCCAATGCTATTTCAATGGGTTTAGGGGCTTCTAGGCAAAAGGGGCGTGGCCAAAAGTATCTCAACCCTCAGCCATGTCGAGTTCTATACTATAAATGGTATTCTGGGCTTCTGGACCCAAAGGGGCGGGGCCTAACGATTTTAAACCCCCAATGTTATTTCAATGGGTTTAGGGGCTGCTAGGCAAAAGGGGCGTGGCCAAAAGTATGTCAACCCTCAGCCATGTCGAGATCTATACTATGAATGGTATTCTGGGCTTCTGGACCCAAAGGAGAGGGCTTAACGAATTTAAACCCCCAATGCTATTTCAATAGGTTTAGGGGCTTCTAGGCAAAAGGGGCGTGGCCAAAAGTAGCTCAACCCTCAGCCATGTCGAGGTCTATACTATGAATGGTATTATGGGCTTCTGGACCCAAAGGGGCGGGGCCTAATGAATTTAAACCCCCAATGCTATTTCAATGGGTTTAGGGGCTTCTAGGCAAAAGGGGCGTGGTCAAAAGTAGGTCAACCCTCAGCCATGTCGAGGTCTATACTATGAATGGTATTCTGGGCTTCTGGAAACAAAGAGGCGGGGCCTAACGAATGTAAACCCCAAATGCTATTTCAATGGGTTTAGGGGCTTCTAGGCAAAAGGGGCGTGGCCAAAAGTATGTCAACCCTCAGCCATGTCGAGTTCTATACTATGAATGGTATTCTGGGCTTCTGGACCCAAAGGGGCGGGCCTAACGAATTTAAACCCCCAATGCTATTTCAATGGGTTTAGGGGCTTTTAGGCAAAAGGGGCGTGGCCAAAAGAATCTCAACCCTCAGCCATGTCGAGGTCTATACTATGAATGGTATTCTGGGCTTCTGGACCCAAAGGGGCGGGGCCTAACGAATTTAAACCCCCAATGCTATTTCAATGGGTTTAGGGGCTTCTAGGCAAAAGGGGCGTGGCCAAAAATAGCTCAACCCTCAGCCATGTCGAGGTCTATACTATGAATGGTATTCTGGGCTTCTGGACCCAAAGGGGCGGTGCCTAACGATTTTAAACCCCCAAAGCTATTTCAATGGGTTTAGGGGCTTCTAGGCAAAAGGGGCGTGGCAAAAAGTATGTCAACCCTCAGCCATGTCGAGGTCTATACTATGAATGGTATTCTGGGCTTCTGGACCCAAAGGGGCGGGGCCTAACGAATGTAAACCACAATTGCTATTTCAATGGGTTTAGGGGCTTCTAGGCAAAAGGGGCGTGGCCAAAAGTATGTCAACCCTCAGCCATGTCGAGTTCTATACTATGAATGGTATTCTGGGCTTCTGGACCCAAAGGGGCGGGCCTAACGAATTTAAACCCCCAATGCTATTTCAATGGGTTTAGGGGCTTTTAGGCAAAAGGGGCGTGGCCAAAAGAATCTCAACCCTCAGCCATGTCGAGGTCTATACTTTGAATGGTATTCTGGGCTTCTGGACCCAAAGGGGCGGGGCCTAACGAATTTAAACCACCAATGCTATTTCAATGGGTTTAGGGGCTTCTAGGAAAAAGGGGCATGGCCAAACGTATCTCAACCCTCAGCCATGTCCAGTTCTATACTATGAATGGTATTCTGGGCTTCTGGACCCAAAGGGGCGGGTCCTAACGAATTTAAACCACCAATGCTATTTCAATGGGTTTAGGGGCTTTTAGGCAAAAAGGGGCGTGGTCAAAAGTATCTCAACCCTCAGCCATGTCGAGATCTATACTATGAATGGTATTCTGGGCTTCTGGACCCAAAGGGGCGGGGCCTAACGATTTTAAACCCCCAATGCTATTTCAATGGGTTTAGGGGCTTCTAGGCAAAAGGGGCGTGGCCAAAAGTATGTCAACCCTCAGCCATGTCGAGATCTATACTATGAATGGTATTCTGGGCTTCTGGAAACAAAGGGGCGGGGCCTAACGAATTTAAACCCCCAATGCTATTTCAATGGGTTTAGGGGCTTCTTGCCAAAAGGGGCGTGGCCAAAAGTATCTCAACCCTCAGCCATGTCGAGTTCTATACTATGAATGGTATTCTGGGCTTCTGGACCCAAAGGGGCGGGGCCTAACGAATTTAAACCACCAATGCTATTTCAATGGGTTTAGGGGCTTTTAGGCAAAAAGGGGCGTGGTCAAAAGTATCTCAACCCTCAGCCATGTCGAGGTCTATACTATGAATGGTATTCTGGGCTTCTGGACCCAAAGGGGCGGGGCCTAACGAATTTAAACCACCAATGCTATTTCAATGGGTTTAGGGGCTTCTAGGAAAAAGGGGCGTGGCCAAAAGTATCTCAACCCTCAGCCATGTCCAGTTCTATACTATGAATGGTATTCTGGGCTTCTGGACCCAAAGGGGCGGGGCCTAACGAATTTAAACCCCCAATGCTATTTCAATGGGTTAAGGGGCTTCTAGGCAAAAGGGGCGTGGCCAAAAGAAGGTCAACCCTCAGCCATGTCGAGGTCTATACTATGAATGGTATTCTGGGCTTCTGGAAACAAAGGGGCGGGGCCTAACGAATTTAAACCCCCAATGCTATTTCAATGGGTTTAGGGGCTTTTAGGCAAAAGGGGCGTGGCCAAAAGTATGTCAACCCTCAGCCATGTCGAGCTCTATACTATGAATGGTATTCTGGGCTTCTGGACCCAAAGGGGCGGGGCCTAACGATCTTAAACCTCCAATGCTATTTCAATGGGTTTAGGGGCTTCTAGGAAAAAGGGGCGTGGCCAAAAGTATCTCAACCCTCAGCCATGTCGAGTTCTATACTATGAATGGTATTCTGGGCTTCTGGACCCAAAGGGGCGGGGCCTAACGATTTTAAACCCCCAATGCTATTTCAATGGGTTTAGGGGCTTCTAGGCAAAAGGGGCGTGGCCAAAAGAATCTCAACCCTCAGCCATGTCGAGGTCTATACTATGAATGGTATTCTGGGCTTCTGGACCCAAAGGGGCGGGGCCTAACGAATTTAAACCCCCAATGCTATTTCAATGGGTTTAGGGGCTTCTAGGCAAAAGGGGCGTGGCCAAAAATAGCTCAACCCTCAGCCATGTCGAGGTCTATACTATGAATGGTATTCTGGGCTTCTGGACCCAAAGGGGCGGTGCCTAACGATTTTAAACCCCCAAAGCTATTTCAATGGGTTTAGGGGCTTCTAGGCAAAAGGGGCGTGGCAAAAAGTATGTCAACCCTCAGCCATGTCGAGGTCTATACTATGAATGGTATTCTGGGCTTCTGGACCCAAAGGGGCGGGGCCTAACGAATGTAAACCCCAAATGCTATTTCAATGGGTTTAGGGGCTTCTAGGCAAAAGGGGCGTGGCCAAAAGTATGTCAACCCTCAGCCATGTCGAGTTCTATACTATGAATGGTATTCTGGGCTTCTGGACCCAAAGGGGCGGGCCTAACGAATTTAAACCCCCAATGCTATTTCAATGGGTTTAGGGGCTTTTAGGCAAAAGGGGCGTGGCCAAAAGAATCTCAACCCTCAGCCATGTCGAGGTCTATACTTTGAATGGTATTCTGGGCTTCTGGACCCAAAGGGGCGGGGCCTAACGAATTTAAACCACCAATGCTATTTCAATGGGTTTAGGGGCTTCTAGGAAAAAGGGGCATGGCCAAACGTATCTCAACCCTCAGCCATGTCCAGTTCTATACTATGAATGGTATTCTGGGCTTCTGGACCCAAAGGGGCGGGGCCTAACGATTTTAAACCCCCAATGCTATTTCAATGGGTTTAGGGGCTTCTAGGCAAAAGGGGCGTGGCCAAAAGTATGTCAACCCTCAGCCATGTCGAGATCTATACTATGAATGGTATTCTGGGCTTCTGGAAACAAAGGGGCGGGGCCTAACGAATTTAAACCCCCAATGCTATTTCAATGGGTTTAGGGGCTTCTTGCCAAAAGGGGCGTGGCCAAAAGTATCTCAACCCTCAGCCATGTCGAGTTCTATACTATGAATGGTATTCTGGGCTTCTGGACCCAAAGGGGCGGGGCCTAACGAATTTAAACCACCAATGCTATTTCAATGGGTTTAGGGGCTTTTAGGCAAAAAGGGGCGTGGTCAAAAGTATCTCAACCCTCAGCCATGTCGAGGTCTATACTATGAATGGTATTCTGGGCTTCTGGACCCAAAGGGGCGGGGCCTAACGAATTTAAACCACCAATGCTATTTCAATGGGTTTAGGGGCTTCTAGGAAAAAGGGGCGTGGCCAAAAGTATCTCAACCCTCAGCCATGTCCAGTTCTATACTATGAATGGTATTCTGGGCTTCTGGACCCAAAGGGGCGGGGCCTAACGAATTTAAACCCCCAATGCTATTTCAATGGGTTAAGGGGCTTCTAGGCAAAAGGGGCGTGGCCAAAAGAAGGTCAACCCTCAGCCATGTCGAGGTCTATACTATGAATGGTATTCTGGGCTTCTGGAAACAAAGGGGCGGGGCCTAACGAATTTAAACCCCCAATGCTATTTCAATGGGTTTAGGGGCTTTTAGGCAAAAGGGGCGTGGCCAAAAGTATGTCAACCCTCAGCCATGTCGAGCTCTATACTATGAATGGTATTCTGGGCTTCTGGACCCAAAGGGGCGGGGCCTAACGATCTTAAACCTCCAATGCTATTTCAATGGGTTTAGGGGCTTCTAGGAAAAAGGGGCGTGGCCAAAAGTATCTCAACCCTCAGCCATGTCGAGTTCTATACTATGAATGGTATTCTGGGCTTCTGGACCCAAAGGGGCGGGGCCTAACGATTTTAAACCCCCAATGCTATTTCAATGGGTTTAGGGGCTTCTAGGCAAAAGGGGCGTGGCCAAAAGTATGTCAACCCTCAGCCATGTCGAGATCTATACTATGAATGGTATTCTGGGCTTCTGGACCCAAAGGGGCGGGGCCTAACGATTTTAAACCCCCAATGCTATTTCAATGGGTTTAGGGCTTCTAGGCAAAAGGGGCGTGGCCAAAAGTATGTCAACCCTCAGCCATGTCGAGATCTATACTATGAATGGTATTCTGGGCTCCTGGAAACAAAGGGGCGGGGCCTAACGAATTTAAACCCCCAATGCTATTTCAATGGGTTTAGGGGCTTCTTGCCAAAAGGGGCGTGGCCAAAAGTATCTCAACCCTCAGCCATGTCGAGTTCTATACTATGAATGGTATTCTGGGCTTCTGGACCCAAAGGGGCGGGGCCTAACGAATTTAAACCACCAATGCTATTTCAATGGGTTTAGGGGCTTTTAGGCAAAAAGGGGCGTGGTCAAAAGTATCTCAACCCTCAGCCATGTCGAGGTCTATACTATGAATGGTATTCTGGGCTTCTGGACCCAAAGGGGCGGGGCCTAACGAATTTAAACCACCAATGCTATTTCAATGGGTTTAGGGGCTTCTAGGAAAAAGGGGCGTGGCCAAAAGTATCTCAACCCTCAGCCATGTCCAGTTCTATACTATGAATGGTATTCTGGGCTTCTGGACCCAAAGGGGCGGGGCCTAACGAATTTAAACCCCCAATGCTATTTCAATGGGTTAAGGGGCTTCTAGGCAAAAGGGGCGTGGCCAAAAGAAGGTCAACCCTCAGCCATGTCGAGGTCTATACTATGAATGGTATTCTGGGCTTCTGGAAACAAAGGGGCGGGGCCTAACGAATTTAAACCCCCAATGCTATTTCAATGGGTTTAGGGGCTTTTAGGCAAAAGGGGCGTGGCCAAAAGTATGTCAACCCTCAGCCATGTCGAGCTCTATACTATGAATGGTATTCTGGGCTTCTGGACCCAAAGGGGCGGGGCCTAACGATCTTAAACCTCCAATGCTATTTCAATGGGTTTAGGGGCTTTTAGGCAAAAGGGGCGTGGCCAAAAGTATGTCAACCCTCAGCCATGTCGAGGTCTATACTATGAATGGTATTCTGGGCTTCTGGACCCAAAGGGGTGGGGCCTAACGAATTTAAACCCCCAATGCTATTTCAATGGGTTTAGGGGCTTCTTGGCAAAAGGGGCGTGGCCAAAAGTATGTCAAACCTCAGCCATGTCGAGGTCTATACTATGAATGGTATTCTGGGCTTCTGGACCCAAAGGGGCGGGGCCTAACGAATTTAAACCCCCCAATGCTATTTCAATAGGTTTAGGGATATCTAGGCAAAAGGGGCGTGGCCAAAAGTAGCTCAACCCTCAGCCATGTCGAGGTCTATACTATGAATGGTATTCTGGGCTTCTGGACCCAAAGGGGCGGGGCCTAACGAATTTAAACCCCCAATGCTATTTCAATAGGTTTAGGGGCTTCTAGGCAAAAGGGGCGTGGCCAAAAGTAGTTCAACCCTTAGCCATGTCGAAGTCTATACTATGAATGATATTATGGGCTTCTGGACCCAAAGGGGCGGGGCCTAACGAATTTAAACCCCCAATGCTATTTCAATGGGTTTAGGGGCTTCTAGGCAAAAGGGGCGTGGCCAAAAGTATCTCAACCCTCAGCCATGTCGAGGTCTATACTATGAATGGTATTCTGGGCTTCTGGACCCAAAGGGGCGGGGCCTAACGAATTTAAACCACCAATGCTATTTCAATGGGTTTAGGGGCTTCTAGGAAAAAGGGGCGTGGCCAAAAGTATCTCAACCCTCAGCCATGTCCAGTTCTATACTATGAATGGTATTCTGGGCTTCTGGACCCAAAGGGGCGGGGCCTAACTAATTTAAACCCCCAATGCTATTTCAATGGGTTAAGGGGCTTCTAGGCAAAAGGGGCGTGGCCAAAAGTAGGTCAACCCTCAGCCATGTCGAGGTCTATACTATGAATGGTATTCTGGGCTTCTGGAAACAAAGGGGCGGGGCCTAACGATTTTAAACCCCCAATGCTATTTCAATGGGTTTAGGGGCTTTTAGGCAAAAGGGGCGTGGCCAAAAGTATGTCAACCCTCAGCCATGTCGAGCTCTATACTATGAATGGTATTCTGGGCTTCTGGACCCAAAGGGGCGGGGCCTAACGAATTTAAACCCCCAATGCTATTTCAATGGGTTTAGGGGCTTTTAGGCAAAAAGGGGCGTGGCCAAAATAATCTCAACCCTCAGCCATGTCGAGCTCTATACTATGAATGGAATTCTGGGCTTCTGGACCCAAAGGGGCGGGGCCTAACGAATTTAAACCCCCAATGCTATTTCAATGGGTTTAGGGGCTTTTAGGCAAAAGGGGCGTGGCCAAAAGAATCTCAACCCTCAGCCATGTCGAGGTCTATACTATGAATGGTATTCTGGGCTTCTGGACCCAAAGGGGCGGGGCCTAACGAATTTAAACCACCAATGCTATTTCAATGGGTTTAGGGGCTTTTAGGCAAAAAGGGGCGTGGTCAAAAGTATCTCAACCCTCAGCCATGTCGAGGTCTATACTATGAATGGTATTCTGGGCTTCTGGACCCAAAGGGGCGGGGCCTAACGAATTTAAACCCCCAATGCTATTTCAATGGGTTTAGGGGCTTTTAGGCAAAAGGGGCGTGGCCAAAAGTATCTCAACCCTCAGCCATGTCGAGGTCTATACTATGAATGGTATTCTGGGCTTCTGGACCCTAAGGGAGGGGCCTAACGAATTTAAACCACCAATGCTATTTCAATGGGTTTAGGGGCTTCTAGGAAAAAGGGGCGTGGCCAAAAGTATCTCAACCCTCAGCCATGTCGAGTTCTATACTATGAATGGTATTCTGGGCTTCTGGACCCAAAGGGGCGGGGCCTAACGATTTTAAACCCCCAATGCTATTTCAATGGGTTTAGGGGCTTCTAGGCAAAAGGGGCGTGGCCAAAAGAATCTCAACCCTCAGCCATGTCGAGGTCTATACTATGAATGGTATTCTGGGCTTCTGGACCCAAAGGGGCGGGGCCTAACGAATTTAAACCCCCAATGCTATTTCAATGGGTTTAGGGGCTTCTAGGCAAAAGGGGCGTGGCCAAAAATAGCTCAACCCTCAGCCATGTCGAGGTCTATACTATGAATGGTATTCTGGGCTTCTGGACCCAAAGGGGCGGTGCCTAACGATTTTAAACCCCCAAAGCTATTTCAATGGGTTTAGGGGCTTCTAGGCAAAAGGGGCGTGGCAAAAAGTATGTCAACCCTCAGCCATGTCGAGGTCTATACTATGAATGGTATTCTGGGCTTCTGGACCCAAAGGGGCGGGGCCTAACGAATGTAAACCCCAAATGCTATTTCAATGGGTTTAGGGGCTTCTAGGCAAAAGGGGCGTGGCCAAAAGTATGTCAACCCTCAGCCATGTCGAGTTCTATACTATGAATGGTATTCTGGGCTTCTGGACCCAAAGGGGCGGGCCTAACGAATTTAAACCCCCAATGCTATTTCAATGGGTTTAGGGGCTTTTAGGCAAAAGGGGCGTGGCCAAAAGAATCTCAACCCTCAGCCATGTCGAGGTCTATACTTTGAATGGTATTCTGGGCTTCTGGACCCAAAGGGGCGGGGCCTAACGAATTTAAACCACCAATGCTATTTCAATGGGTTTAGGGGCTTCTAGGAAAAAGGGGCATGGCCAAACGTATCTCAACCCTCAGCCATGTCCAGTTCTATACTATGAATGGTATTCTGGGCTTCTGGACCCAAAGGGGCGGGTCCTAACGAATTTAAACCACCAATGCTATTTCAATGGGTTTAGGGGCTTTTAGGCAAAAAGGGGCGTGGTCAAAAGTATCTCAACCCTCAGCCATGTCGAGATCTATACTATGAATGGTATTCTGGGCTTCTGGACCCAAAGGGGCGGGGCCTAACGATTTTAAACCCCCAATGCTATTTCAATGGGTTTAGGGGCTTCTAGGCAAAAGGGGCGTGGCCAAAAGTATGTCAACCCTCAGCCATGTCGAGATCTATACTATGAATGGTATTCTGGGCTTCTGGAAACAAAGGGGCGGGGCCTAACGAATTTAAACCCCCAATGCTATTTCAATGGGTTTAGGGGCTTCTTGCCAAAAGGGGCGTGGCCAAAAGTATCTCAACCCTCAGCCATGTCGAGTTCTATACTATGAATGGTATTCTGGGCTTCTGGACCCAAAGGGGCGGGGCCTAACGAATTTAAACCACCAATGCTATTTCAATGGGTTTAGGGGCTTTTAGGCAAAAAGGGGCGTGGTCAAAAGTATCTCAACCCTCAGCCATGTCGAGGTCTATACTATGAATGGTATTCTGGGCTTCTGGACCCAAAGGGGCGGGGCCTAACGAATTTAAACCACCAATGCTATTTCAATGGGTTTAGGGGCTTCTAGGAAAAAGGGGCGTGGCCAAAAGTATCTCAACCCTCAGCCATGTCCAGTTCTATACTATGAATGGTATTCTGGGCTTCTGGACCCAAAGGGGCGGGGCCTAACGAATTTAAACCCCCAATGCTATTTCAATGGGTTAAGGGGCTTCTAGGCAAAAGGGGCGTGGCCAAAAGAAGGTCAACCCTCAGCCATGTCGAGGTCTATACTATGAATGGTATTCTGGGCTTCTGGAAACAAAGGGGCGGGGCCTAACGAATTTAAACCCCCAATGCTATTTCAATGGGTTTAGGGGCTTTTAGGCAAAAGGGGCGTGGCCAAAAGTATGTCAACCCTCAGCCATGTCGAGCTCTATACTATGAATGGTATTCTGGGCTTCTGGACCCAAAGGGGCGGGGCCTAACGATCTTAAACCTCCAATGCTATTTCAATGGGTTTAGGGGCTTCTAGGAAAAAGGGGCGTGGCCAAAAGTATCTCAACCCTCAGCCATGTCGAGTTCTATACTATGAATGGTATTCTGGGCTTCTGGACCCAAAGGGGCGGGGCCTAACGATTTTAAACCCCCAATGCTATTTCAATGGGTTTAGGGGCTTCTAGGCAAAAGGGGCGTGGCCAAAAGTATGTCAACCCTCAGCCATGTCGAGATCTATACTATGAATGGTATTCTGGGCTTCTGGACCCAAAGGGGCGGGGCCTAACGATTTTAAACCCCCAATGCTATTTCAATGGGTTTAGGGCTTCTAGGCAAAAGGGGCGTGGCCAAAAGTATGTCAACCCTCAGCCATGTCGAGATCTATACTATGAATGGTATTCTGGGCTCCTGGAAACAAAGGGGCGGGGCCTAACGAATTTAAACCCCCAATGCTATTTCAATGGGTTTAGGGGCTTCTTGCCAAAAGGGGCGTGGCCAAAAGTATCTCAACCCTCAGCCATGTCGAGTTCTATACTATGAATGGTATTCTGGGCTTCTGGACCCAAAGGGGCGGGGCCTAACGAATTTAAACCACCAATGCTATTTCAATGGGTTTAGGGGCTTTTAGGCAAAAAGGGGCGTGGTCAAAAGTATCTCAACCCTCAGCCATGTCGAGGTCTATACTATGAATGGTATTCTGGGCTTCTGGACCCAAAGGGGCGGGGCCTAACGAATTTAAACCACCAATGCTATTGCAATGGGTTTAGGGGCTTCTAGGAAAAAGGGGCGTGGCCAAAAGTATCTCAACCCTCAGCCATGTCCAGTTCTATACTATGAATGGTATTCTGGGCTTCTGGACCCAAAGGGGCGGGGCCTAACGAATTTAAACCCCCAATGCTATTTCAATGGGTTAAGGGGCTTCTAGGCAAAAGGGGCGTGGCCAAAAGAAGGTCAACCCTCAGCCATGTCGAGGTCTATACTATGAATGGTATTCTGGGCTTCTGGAAACAAAGGGGCGGGGCCTAACGAATTTAAACCCCCAATGCTATTTCAATGGGTTTAGGGGCTTTTAGGCAAAAGGGGCGTGGCCAAAAGTATGTCAACCCTCAGCCATGTCGAGCTCTATACTATGAATGGTATTCTGGGCTTCTGGACCCAAAGGGGCGGGGCCTAACGATCTTAAACCTCCAATGCTATTTCAATGGGTTTAGGGGCTTTTAGGCAAAAGGGGCGTGGCCAAAAGTATGTCAACCCTCAGCCATGTCGAGGTCTATACTATGAATGGTATTCTGGGCTTCTGGACCCAAAGGGGTGGGGCCTAACGAATTTAAACCCCCAATGCTATTTCAATGGGTTTAGGGGCTTCTTGGCAAAAGGGGCGTGGCCAAAAGTATGTCAAACCTCAGCCATGTCGAGGTCTATACTATGAATGGTATTCTGGGCTTCTGGACCCAAAGGGGCGGGGCCTAACGAATTTAAACCCCCAATGCTATTTCAATAGGTTTAGGGATATCTAGGCAAAAGGGGCGTGGCCAAAAGTAGCTCAACCCTCAGCCATGTCGAGGTCTATACTATGAATGGTATTCTGGGCTTCTGGACCCAAAGGGGCGGGGCCTAACGAATTTAAACCCCCAATGCTATTTCAATAGGTTTAGGGGCTTCTAGGCAAAAGGGGCGTGGCCAAAAGTAGTTCAACCCTTAGCCATGTCGAAGTCTATACTATGAATGATATTATGGGCTTCTGGACCCAAAGGGGCGGGGCCTAACGAATTTAAACCCCCAATGCTATTTCAATGGGTTTAGGGGCTTCTAGGCAAAAGGGGCGTGGCCAAAAGTATCTCAACCCTCAGCCATGTCGAGGTCTATACTATGAATGGTATTCTGGGCTTCTGGACCCAAAGGGGCGGGGCCTAACGAATTTAAACCACCAATGCTATTTCAATGGGTTTAGGGGCTTCTAGGAAAAAGGGGCGTGGCCAAAAGTATCTCAACCCTCAGCCATGTCCAGTTCTATACTATGAATGGTATTCTGGGCTTCTGGACCCAAAGGGGCGGGGCCTAACTAATTTAAACCCCCAATGCTATTTCAATGGGTTAAGGGGCTTCTAGGCAAAAGGGGCGTGGCCAAAAGTAGGTCAACCCTCAGCCATGTCGAGGTCTATACTATGAATGGTATTCTGGGCTTCTGGAAACAAAGGGGCGGGGCCTAACGATTTTAAACCCCCAATGCTATTTCAATGGGTTTAGGGGCTTTTAGGCAAAAGGGGCGTGGCCAAAAGTATGTCAACCCTCAGCCATGTCGAGCTCTATACTATGAATGGTATTCTGGGCTTCTGGACCCAAAGGGGCGGGGCCTAACGAATTTAAACCCCCAATGCTATTTCAATGGGTTTAGGGGCTTTTAGGCAAAAAGGGGCGTGGCCAAAATAATCTCAACCCTCAGCCATGTCGAGCTCTATACTATGAATGGAATTCTGGGCTTCTGGACCCAAAGGGGCGGGGCCTAACGAATTTAAACCCCCAATGCTATTTCAATGGGTTTAGGGGCTTTTAGGCAAAAGGGGCGTGGCCAAAAGAATCTCAACCCTCAGCCATGTCGAGGTCTATACTATGAATGGTATTCTGGGCTTCTGGACCCAAAGGGGCGGGGCCTAACGAATTTAAACCACCAATGCTATTTCAATGGGTTTAGGGGCTTTTAGGCAAAAAGGGGCGTGGTCAAAAGTATCTCAACCCTCAGCCATGTCGAGGTCTATACTATGAATGGTATTCTGGGCTTCTGGACCCAAAGGGGCGGGGCCTAACGAATTTAAACCCCCAATGCTATTTCAATGGGTTTAGGGGCTTTTAGGCAAAAGGGGCGTGGCCAAAAGTATCTCAACCCTCAGCCATGTCGAGGTCTATACTATGAATGGTATTCTGGGCTTCTGGACCCTAAGGGATGGGCCTAACGAATTTAAACCACCAATGCTATTTCAATGGGTTTAGGGGCTTCTAGGAAAAAGGGGCGTGGCCAAAAGTATCTCAACCCTCAGCCATGTCGAGTTCTATACTATGAATGGTATCCTGGGCTTCTGGACCCAAAGGGGCGGGGCCTAACGAATTTAAACCCCCAATGCTATTTCAATGGGTTTAGGGGCTTCTAGGCAAAAGGGGCGTGGCCAAAAGTAGGTCAACCCTCAGCCATGTCGAGGTCTATACTATGAATGGTATTTTGTGCTTCTGGACCCAAAGGGGCGGGGCCTAACGAATTTAAACCCCCAATGCTATTTTAATGGGTTTAGGGGCTTTTAGGCAAAAGGGGCGTGGCCAAAAGTATCTCAACCCTCAGCCATGTCGAGGTCTATACTATGAATGGTATTCTGGGCTTCTGGACCCAAAGGGGCGGGGCCTAACGAATTTAAACCCCCAATGCTATTTCAATAGGTTTAGGGGCTTCTAGGCAAAAGGGGCGTGGCCAAAAGTAGCTCAACCCTCAGCCATGTCGAGGTCTATACTATGAATGGTATTCTGGGCTTCTGGACCCAAAGGGGCGGGGCCTAACGATTTTAAACCCCCAATGCTATTTCAATGGGTTTAGGGGCTTCTAGGCAAAAGGGGCGTGGCCAAAAGTAGCTCAACCTTCAGCCATGTCGAGGTCTATACTATGAATGGTATTCTGGGCTTCTGGACCCAAAGGGGCGGGGCCTAACGATTTTAAACCCCCAATGCTATTTCAATGGGTTTAGGGGCTTCTAGGCAAAAGGGGCGTGGCCAAAAGTATGTCAACCCTCAGCCATGTCGAGATCTATACTATGAATGGTATTCTGGGCTTCTGGACCCAAAGGGGCGGGGCCTAACGATTTTAAACCCCCAATGCTATTTCAATGGGTTTAGGGCTTCTAGGCAAAAGGGGCGTGGCCAAAAGTATGTCAACCCTCAGCCATGTCGAGATCTATACTATGAATGGTATTCTGGGCTCCTGGAAACAAAGGGGCGGGGCCTAACGAATTTAAACCCCCAATGCTATTTCAATGGGTTTAGGGGCTTCTTGCCAAAAGGGGCGTGGCCAAAAGTATCTCAACCCTCAGCCATGTCGAGTTCTATACTATGAATGGTATTCTGGGCTTCTGGACCCAAAGGGGCGGGGCCTAACGAATTTAAACCACCAATGCTATTTCAATGGGTTTAGGGGCTTTTAGGCAAAAAGGGGCGTGGTCAAAAGTATCTCAACCCTCAGCCATGTCGAGGTCTATACTATGAATGGTATTCTGGGCTTCTGGACCCAAAGGGGCGGGGCCTAACGAATTTAAACCACCAATGCTATTTCAATGGGTTTAGGGGCTTCTAGGAAAAAGGGGCGTGGCCAAAAGTATCTCAACCCTCAGCCATGTCCAGTTCTATACTATGAATGGTATTCTGGGCTTCTGGACCCAAAGGGGCGGGGCCTAACGAATTTAAACCCCCAATGCTATTTCAATGGGTTAAGGGGCTTCTAGGCAAAAGGGGCGTGGCCAAAAGAAGGTCAACCCTCAGCCATGTCGAGGTCTATACTATGAATGGTATTCTGGGCTTCTGGAAACAAAGGGGCGGGGCCTAACGAATTTAAACCCCCAATGCTATTTCAATGGGTTTAGGGGCTTTTAGGCAAAAGGGGCGTGGCCAAAAGTATGTCAACCCTCAGCCATGTCGAGCTCTATACTATGAATGGTATTCTGGGCTTCTGGACCCAAAGGGGCGGGGCCTAACGATCTTAAACCTCCAATGCTATTTCAATGGGTTTAGGGGCTTTTAGGCAAAAGGGGCGTGGCCAAAAGTATGTCAACCCTCAGCCATGTCGAGGTCTATACTATGAATGGTATTCTGGGCTTCTGGACCCAAAGGGGTGGGGCCTAACGAATTTAAACCCCCAATGCTATTTCAATGGGTTTAGGGGCTTCTTGGCAAAAGGGGCGTGGCCAAAAGTATGTCAAACCTCAGCCATGTCGAGGTCTATACTATGAATGGTATTCTGGGCTTCTGGACCCAAAGGGGCGGGGCCTAACGAATTTAAACCCCCAATGCTATTTCAATAGGTTTAGGGATATCTAGGCAAAAGGGGCGTGGCCAAAAGTAGCTCAACCCTCAGCCATGTCGAGGTCTATACTATGAATGGTATTCTGGGCTTCTGGACCCAAAGGGGCGGGGCCTAACGAATTTAAACCCCCAATGCTATTTCAATAGGTTTAGGGGCTTCTAGGCAAAAGGGGCGTGGCCAAAAGTAGTTCAACCCTTAGCCATGTCGAAGTCTATACTATGAATGATATTATGGGCTTCTGGACCCAAAGGGGCGGGGCCTAACGAATTTAAACCCCCAATGCTATTTCAATGGGTTTAGGGGCTTCTAGGCAAAAGGGGCGTGGCCAAAAGTATCTCAACCCTCAGCCATGTCGAGGTCTATACTATGAATGGTATTCTGGGCTTCTGGACCCAAAGGGGCGGGGCCTAACGAATTTAAACCACCAATGCTATTTCAATGGGTTTAGGGGCTTCTAGGAAAAAGGGGCGTGGCCAAAAGTATCTCAACCCTCAGCCATGTCCAGTTCTATACTATGAATGGTATTCTGGGCTTCTGGACCCAAAGGGGCGGGGCCTAACTAATTTAAACCCCCAATGCTATTTCAATGGGTTAAGGGGCTTCTAGGCAAAAGGGGCGTGGCCAAAAGTAGGTCAACCCTCAGCCATGTCGAGGTCTATACTATGAATGGTATTCTGGGCTTCTGGAAACAAAGGGGCGGGGCCTAACGATTTTAAACCCCCAATGCTATTTCAATGGGTTTAGGGGCTTTTAGGCAAAAGGGGCGTGGCCAAAAGTATGTCAACCCTCAGCCATGTCGAGCTCTATACTATGAATGGTATTCTGGGCTTCTGGACCCAAAGGGGCGGGGCCTAACGAATTTAAACCCCCAATGCTATTTCAATGGGTTTAGGGGCTTTTAGGCAAAAAGGGGCGTGGCCAAAATAATCTCAACCCTCAGCCATGTCGAGCTCTATACTATGAATGGAAATCTGGGCTTCTGGACCCAAAGGGGCGGGGCCTAACGAATTTAAACCCCCAATGCTATTTCAATGGGTTTAGGGGCTTTTAGGCAAAAGGGGCGTGGCCAAAAGAATCTCAACCCTCAGCCATGTCGAGGTCTATACTATGAATGGTATTCTGGGCTTCTGGACCCAAAGGGGCGGGGCCTAACGAATTTAAACCACCAATGCTATTTCAATGGGTTTAGGGGCTTTTAGGCAAAAAGGGGCGTGGTCAAAAGTATCTCAACCCTCAGCCATGTCGAGGTCTATACTATGAATGGTATTCTGGGCTTCTGGACCCAAAGGGGCGGGGCCTAACGAATTTAAACCCCCAATGCTATTTCAATGGGTTTAGGGGCTTTTAGGCAAAAGGGGCGTGGCCAAAAGTATCTCAACCCTCAGCCATGTCGAGGTCTATACTATGAATGGTATTCTGGGCTTCTGGACCCTAAGGGAGGGGCCTAACGAATTTAAACCACCAATGCTATTTCAATGGGTTTAGGGGCTTCTAGGAAAAAGGGGCGTGGCCAAAAGTATCTCAACCCTCAGCCATGTCGAGTTCTATACTATGAATGGTATCCTGGGCTTCTGGACCCAAAGGGGCGGGGCCTAACGAATTTAAACCCCCAATGCTATTTCAATGGGTTTAGGGGCTTCTAGGCAAAAGGGGCGTGGCCAAAAGTAGGTCAACCCTCAGCCATGTCGAGGTCTATACTATGAATGGTATTTTGTGCTTCTGGACCCAAAGGGGCGGGGCCTAACGAATTTAAACCCCCAATGCTATTTTAATGGGTTTAGGGGCTTTTAGGCAAAAGGGGCGTGGCCAAAAGTATCTCAACCCTCAGCCATGTCGAGGTCTATACTATGAATGGTATTCTGGGCTTCTGGACCCAAAGGGGCGGGGCCTAACGAATTTAAACCCCCAATGCTATTTCAATAGGTTTAGGGGCTTCTAGGCAAAAGGGGCGTGGCCAAAAGTAGCTCAACCCTCAGCCATGTCGAGGTCTATACTATGAATGGTATTCTGGGCTTCTGGACCCAAAGGGGCGGGGCCTAACGATTTTAAACCCCCAATGCTATTTCAATGGGTTTAGGGGCTTCTAGGCAAAAGGGGCGTGGCCAAAAGTAGCTCAACCTTCAGCCATGTCGAGGTCTATACTATGAATGGTATTCTGGGCTTCTGGACCCAAAGGGGCGGGGCCTAACGATTTTAAACCCCCAATGCTATTTCAATGGGTTTAGGGGCTTCTAGGCAAAAGGGGCGTGGCCAAAAGTATGTCAACCCTCAGCCATGTCGAGGTCTATACTATGAATGGTATTCTGGGCTTCTGGACCCAAAGGGGCGGGGCCTAACGAATTTAAACCCCCAATGCTATTTCAATGGGTTTAGGGGCTTCTAGGCAAAAGGGGCGTGGCCAAAAGTATCTCAACCCTCAGCCATGTCGAGTTCTATACTATAAATGGTATTCTGGGCTTCTGGACCCAAAGGGGCGGGGCCTAACGATTTTAAACCCCCAATGTTATTTCAATGGGTTTAGGGGCTGCTAGGCAAAAGGGGCGTGGCCAAAAGTATGTCAACCCTCAGCCATGTCGAGATCTATACTATGAATGGTATTCTGGGCTTCTGGACCCAAAGGAGAGGGCTTAACGAATTTAAACCCCCAATGCTATTTCAATAGGTTTAGGGGCTTCTAGGCAAAAGGGGCGTGGCCAAAAGTAGCTCAACCCTCAGCCATGTCGAGGTCTATACTATGAATGGTATTATGGGCTTCTGGACCCAAAGGGGCGGGGCCTAATGAATTTAAACCCCCAATGCTATTTCAATGGGTTTAGGGGCTTCTAGGCAAAAGGGGCGTGGTCAAAAGTAGGTCAACCCTCAGCCATGTCGAGGTCTATACTATGAATGGTATTCTGGGCTTCTGGAAACAAAGAGGCGGGGCCTAACGAATGTAAACCCCAAATGCTATTTCAATGGGTTTAGGGGCTTCTAGGCAAAAGGGGCGTGGCCAAAAGTATGTCAACCCTCAGCCATGTCGAGTTCTATACTATGAATGGTATTCTGGGCTTCTGGACCCAAAGGGGCGGGCCTAACGAATTTAAACCCCCAATGCTATTTCAATGGGTTTAGGGGCTTTTAGGCAAAAGGGGCGTGGCCAAAAGAATCTCAACCCTCAGCCATGTCGAGGTCTATACTATGAATGGTATTCTGGGCTTCTGGACCCAAAGGGGCGGGGCCTAACGAATTTAAACCCCCAATGCTATTTCAATGGGTTTAGGGGCTTCTAGGCAAAAGGGGCGTGGCCAAAAATAGCTCAACCCTCAGCCATGTCGAGGTCTATACTATGAATGGTATTCTGGGCTTCTGGACCCAAAGGGGCGGTGCCTAACGATTTTAAACCCCCAAAGCTATTTCAATGGGTTTAGGGGCTTCTAGGCAAAAGGGGCGTGGCAAAAAGTATGTCAACCCTCAGCCATGTCGAGGTCTATACTATGAATGGTATTCTGGGCTTCTGGACCCAAAGGGGCGGGGCCTAACGAATGTAAACCCCAAATGCTATTTCAATGGGTTTAGGGGCTTCTAGGCAAAAGGGGCGTGGCCAAAAGTATGTCAACCCTCAGCCATGTCGAGTTCTATACTATGAATGGTATTCTGGGCTTCTGGACCCAAAGGGGCGGGCCTAACGAATTTAAACCCCCAATGCTATTTCAATGGGTTTAGGGGCTTTTAGGCAAAAGGGGCGTGGCCAAAAGAATCTCAACCCTCAGCCATGTCGAGGTCTATACTTTGAATGGTATTCTGGGCTTCTGGACCCAAAGGGGCGGGGCCTAACGAATTTAAACCACCAATGCTATTTCAATGGGTTTAGGGGCTTCTAGGAAAAAGGGGCATGGCCAAACGTATCTCAACCCTCAGCCATGTCCAGTTCTATACTATGAATGGTATTCTGGGCTTCTGGACCCAAAGGGGCGGGTCCTAACGAATTTAAACCACCAATGCTATTTCAATGGGTTTAGGGGCTTTTAGGCAAAAAGGGGCGTGGTCAAAAGTATCTCAACCCTCAGCCATGTCGAGATCTATACTATGAATGGTATTCTGGGCTTCTGGACCCAAAGGGGCGGGGCCTAACGATTTTAAACCCCCAATGCTATTTCAATGGGTTTAGGGGCTTCTAGGCAAAAGGGGCGTGGCCAAAAGTATGTCAACCCTCAGCCATGTCGAGATCTATACTATGAATGGTATTCTGGGCTTCTGGAAACAAAGGGGCGGGGCCTAACGAATTTAAACCCCCAATGCTATTTCAATGGGTTTAGGGGCTTCTTGCCAAAAGGGGCGTGGCCAAAAGTATCTCAACCCTCAGCCATGTCGAGTTCTATACTATGAATGGTATTCTGGGCTTCTGGACCCAAAGGGGCGGGGCCTAACGAATTTAAACCACCAATGCTATTTCAATGGGTTTAGGGGCTTTTAGGCAAAAAGGGGCGTGGTCAAAAGTATCTCAACCCTCAGCCATGTCGAGGTCTATACTATGAATGGTATTCTGGGCTTCTGGACCCAAAGGGGCGGGGCCTAACGAATTTAAACCACCAATGCTATTTCAATGGGTTTAGGGGCTTCTAGGAAAAAGGGGCGTGGCCAAAAGTATCTCAACCCTCAGCCATGTCCAGTTCTATACTATGAATGGTATTCTGGGCTTCTGGACCCAAAGGGGCGGGGCCTAACGAATTTAAACCCCCAATGCTATTTCAATGGGTTAAGGGGCTTCTAGGCAAAAGGGGCGTGGCCAAAAGAAGGTCAACCCTCAGCCATGTCGAGGTCTATACTATGAATGGTATTCTGGGCTTCTGGAAACAAAGGGGCGGGGCCTAACGAATTTAAACCCCCAATGCTATTTCAATGGGTTTAGGGGCTTTTAGGCAAAAGGGGCGTGGCCAAAAGTATGTCAACCCTCAGCCATGTCGAGCTCTATACTATGAATGGTATTCTGGGCTTCTGGACCCAAAGGGGCGGGGCCTAACGATCTTAAACCTCCAATGCTATTTCAATGGGTTTAGGGGCTTCTAGGAAAAAGGGGCGTGGCCAAAAGTATCTCAACCCTCAGCCATGTCGAGTTCTATACTATGAATGGTATTCTGGGCTTCTGGACCCAAAGGGGCGGGGCCTAACGATTTTAAACCCCCAATGCTATTTCAATGGGTTTAGGGGCTTCTAGGCAAAAGGGGCGTGGCCAAAAGTATGTCAACCCTCAGCCATGTCGAGATCTATACTATGAATGGTATTCTGGGCTTCTGGACCCAAAGGGGCGGGGCCTAACGATTTTAAACCCCCAATGCTATTTCAATGGGTTTAGGGCTTCTAGGCAAAAGGGGCGTGGCCAAAAGTATGTCAACCCTCAGCCATGTCGAGATCTATACTATGAATGGTATTCTGGGCTCCTGGAAACAAAGGGGCGGGGCCTAACGAATTTAAACCCCCAATGCTATTTCAATGGGTTTAGGGGCTTCTTGCCAAAAGGGGCGTGGCCAAAAGTATCTCAACCCTCAGCCATGTCGAGTTCTATACTATGAATGGTATTCTGGGCTTCTGGACCCAAAGGGGCGGGGCCTAACGAATTTAAACCACCAATGCTATTTCAATGGGTTTAGGGGCTTTTAGGCAAAAAGGGGCGTGGTCAAAAGTATCTCAACCCTCAGCCATGTCGAGGTCTATACTATGAATGGTATTCTGGGCTTCTGGACCCAAAGGGGCGGGGCCTAACGAATTTAAACCACCAATGCTATTTCAATGGGTTTAGGGGCTTCTAGGAAAAAGGGGCGTGGCCAAAAGTATCTCAACCCTCAGCCATGTCCAGTTCTATACTATGAATGGTATTCTGGGCTTCTGGACCCAAAGGGGCGGGGCCTAACGAATTTAAACCCCCAATGCTATTTCAATGGGTTAAGGGGCTTCTAGGCAAAAGGGGCGTGGCCAAAAGAAGGTCAACCCTCAGCCATGTCGAGGTCTATACTATGAATGGTATTCTGGGCTTCTGGAAACAAAGGGGCGGGGCCTAACGAATTTAAACCCCCAATGCTATTTCAATGGGTTTAGGGGCTTTTAGGCAAAAGGGGCGTGGCCAAAAGTATGTCAACCCTCAGCCATGTCGAGCTCTATACTATGAATGGTATTCTGGGCTTCTGGACCCAAAGGGGCGGGGCCTAACGATCTTAAACCTCCAATGCTATTTCAATGGGTTTAGGGGCTTTTAGGCAAAAGGGGCGTGGCCAAAAGTATGTCAACCCTCAGCCATGTCGAGGTCTATACTATGAATGGTATTCTGGGCTTCTGGACCCAAAGGGGTGGGGCCTAACGAATTTAAACCCCCAATGCTATTTCAATGGGTTTAGGGGCTTCTTGGCAAAAGGGGCGTGGCCAAAAGTATGTCAAACCTCAGCCATGTCGAGGTCTATACTATGAATGGTATTCTGGGCTTCTGGACCCAAAGGGGCGGGGCCTAACGAATTTAAACCCCCAATGCTATTTCAATAGGTTTAGGGATATCTAGGCAAAAGGGGCGTGGCCAAAAGTAGCTCAACCCTCAGCCATGTCGAGGTCTATACTATGAATGGTATTCTGGGCTTCTGGACCCAAAGGGGCGGGGCCTAACGAATTTAAACCCCCAATGCTATTTCAATAGGTTTAGGGGCTTCTAGGCAAAAGGGGCGTGGCCAAAAGTAGTTCAACCCTTAGCCATGTCGAAGTCTATACTATGAATGATATTATGGGCTTCTGGACCCAAAGGGGCGGGGCCTAACGAATTTAAACCCCCAATGCTATTTCAATGGGTTTAGGGGCTTCTAGGCAAAAGGGGCGTGGCCAAAAGTATCTCAACCCTCAGCCATGTCGAGGTCTATACTATGAATGGTATTCTGGGCTTCTGGACCCAAAGGGGCGGGGCCTAACGAATTTAAACCACCAATGCTATTTCAATGGGTTTAGGGGCTTCTAGGAAAAAGGGGCGTGGCCAAAAGTATCTCAACCCTCAGCCATGTCCAGTTCTATACTATGAATGGTATTCTGGGCTTCTGGACCCAAAGGGGCGGGGCCTAACTAATTTAAACCCCCAATGCTATTTCAATGGGTTAAGGGGCTTCTAGGCAAAAGGGGCGTGGCCAAAAGTAGGTCAACCCTCAGCCATGTCGAGGTCTATACTATGAATGGTATTCTGGGCTTCTGGAAACAAAGGGGCGGGGCCTAACGATTTTAAACCCCCAATGCTATTTCAATGGGTTTAGGGGCTTTTAGGCAAAAGGGGCGTGGCCAAAAGTATGTCAACCCTCAGCCATGTCGAGCTCTATACTATGAATGGTATTCTGGGCTTCTGGACCCAAAGGGGCGGGGCCTAACGAATTTAAACCCCCAATGCTATTTCAATGGGTTTAGGGGCTTTTAGGCAAAAAGGGGCGTGGCCAAAATAATCTCAACCCTCAGCCATGTCGAGCTCTATACTATGAATGGAATTCTGGGCTTCTGGACCCAAAGGGGCGGGGCCTAACGAATTTAAACCCCCAATGCTATTTCAATGGGTTTAGGGGCTTTTAGGCAAAAGGGGCGTGGCCAAAAGAATCTCAACCCTCAGCCATGTCGAGGTCTATACTATGAATGGTATTCTGGGCTTCTGGACCCAAAGGGGCGGGGCCTAACGAATTTAAACCACCAATGCTATTTCAATGGGTTTAGGGGCTTTTAGGCAAAAAGGGGCGTGGTCAAAAGTATCTCAACCCTCAGCCATGTCGAGGTCTATACTATGAATGGTATTCTGGGCTTCTGGACCCAAAGGGGCGGGGCCTAACGAATTTAAACCCCCAATGCTATTTCAATGGGTTTAGGGGCTTTTAGGCAAAAGGGGCGTGGCCAAAAGTATCTCAACCCTCAGCCATGTCGAGGTCTATACTATGAATGGTATTCTGGGCTTCTGGACCCTAAGGGAGGGGCCTAACGAATTTAAACCACCAATGCTATTTCAATGGGTTTAGGGGCTTCTAGGAAAAAGGGGCGTGGCCAAAAGTATCTCAACCCTCAGCCATGTCGAGTTCTATACTATGAATGGTATCCTGGGCTTCTGGACCCAAAGGGGCGGGGCCTAACGAATTTAAACCCCCAATGCTATTTCAATGGGTTTAGGGGCTTCTAGGCAAAAGGGGCGTGGCCAAAAGTAGGTCAACCCTCAGCCATGTCGAGGTCTATACTATGAATGGTATTTTGTGCTTCTGGACCCAAAGGGGCGGGGCCTAACGAATTTAAACCCCCAATGCTATTTTAATGGGTTTAGGGGCTTTTAGGCAAAAGGGGCGTGGCCAAAAGTATCTCAACCCTCAGCCATGTCGAGGTCTATACTATGAATGGTATTCTGGGCTTCTGGACCCAAAGGGGCGGGGCCTAACGAATTTAAACCCCCAATGCTATTTCAATAGGTTTAGGGGCTTCTAGGCAAAAGGGGCGTGGCCAAAAGTAGCTCAACCCTCAGCCATGTCGAGGTCTATACTATGAATGGTATTCTGGGCTTCTGGACCCAAAGGGGCGGGGCCTAACGATTTTAAACCCCCAATGCTATTTCAATGGGTTTAGGGGCTTCTAGGCAAAAGGGGCGTGGCCAAAAGTAGCTCAACCTTCAGCCATGTCGAGGTCTATACTATGAATGGTATTCTGGGCTTCTGGACCCAAAGGGGCGGGGCCTAACGATTTTAAACCCCCAATGCTATTTCAATGGGTTTAGGGGCTTCTAGGCAAAAGGGGCGTGGCCAAAAGTATGTCAACCCTCAGCCATGTCGAGGTCTATACTATGAATGGTATTCTGGGCTTCTGGACCCAAAGGGGCGGGGCCTAACGAATTTAAACCCCCAATGCTATTTCAATGGGTTTAGGGGCTTCTAGGCAAAAGGGGCGTGGCCAAAAGTATCTCAACCCTCAGCCATGTCGAGTTCTATACTATAAATGGTATTCTGGGCTTCTGGACCCAAAGGGGCGGGGCCTAACGATTTTAAACCCCCAATGTTATTTCAATGGGTTTAGGGCCTTCTAGGCAAAAGGGGCGTGGTCAAAAGTAGGTCAACCCTCAGCCATGTCGAGGTCTATACTATGAATGGTATTCTGGGCTTCTGGAAACAAAGAGGCGGGGCCTAACGAATGTAAACCCCAAATGCTATTTCAATGGGTTTAGGGGCTTCTAGGCAAAAGGGGCGTGGCCAAAAGTATGTCAACCCTCAGCCATGTCGAGTTCTATACTATGAATGGTATTCTGGGCTTCTGGACCCAAAGGGGCGGGCCTAACGAATTTAAACCCCCAATGCTATTTCAATGGGTTTAGGGGCTTTTAGGCAAAAGGGGCGTGGCCAAAAGAATCTCAACCCTCAGCCATGTCGAGGTCTATACTATGAATGGTATTCTGGGCTTCTGGACCCAAAGGGGCGGGGCCTAACGAATTTAAACCCCCAATGCTATTTCAATGGGTTTAGGGGCTTCTAGGCAAAAGGGGCGTGGCCAAAAGTAGCTCAACCCTCAGCCATGTCGAGGTCTATACTATGAATGGTATTCTGGGCTTCTGGACCCAAAGGGGCGGTGCCTGACGATTTTAAACCCCCAAAGCTATTTCAATGGGTTTAGGGGCTTCTAGGCAAAAGGGGCGTGGCAAAAAGTATGTCAACCCTCAGCCATGTCAAGGTCTATACTATGAATGGTATTCTGGGCTTCTGGACCTAAAGGGGTGGGGCCTAACGAATGTAAACCCCCAATGCTATTTCAATAGGTTTAGGGATATCTAGGCAAAAGGGGCGTAACCAAAAGTAGCTCAACACTCAGCCATGTCGAGGTCTATACTATGAATGGTATTCTGGGCTTCTGGACCCAAAGGGGCGGTGCCTGACGATTTTAAACCCCCAAAGCTATTTCAATGGGTTTAGGGGCTTCTAGGCAAAAGGGGCGTGGCAAAAAGTATGTCAACCCTCAGCCATGTCAAGGTCTATACTATGAATGGTATTCTGGGCTTCTGGACCTAAAGGGGTGGGGCCTAACGAATGTAAACCCCCAATGCTATTTCAATAGGTTTAGGGATATCTAGGCAAAAGGGGCGTGGCCAAAAGTAGCTCAACCCTCAGCCATGTCGAGGTCTATACTATGAATGGTATTCTGGGCTTCTGGACCCAAAGGGGCGGTGCCTGACGATTTTAAACCCCCAAAGCTATTTCAATGGGTTTAGGGGCTTCTAGGCAAAAGGGGCGTGGCAAAAAGTATGTCAACCCTCAGCCATGTCAAGGTCTATACTATGAATGGTATTCTGGGCTTCTGGACCTAAAGGGGTGGGGCCTAACGAATGTAAACCCCCAATGCTATTTCAATAGGTTTAGGGATATCTAGGCAAAAGGGGCGTGGCCAAAAGTAGCTCAACCCTCAGCCATGTCGAGGTCTATACTATGAATGGTATTATGGGCTTCTGGACCCAAAGGGGCGGGGCCTAACGAATTTAAACCACCAATGCTATTTCAATGGGTTTAGGGGCTTTTAGGCAAAAAGGGGCGTGGTCAAAAGTATCTCAACCCTCAGCCATGTCGAGGTCTATACTATGAATGGTATTCTGGGCTTCTGGACCCAAAGGGGCGGGGCCTAACGAATTTAAACCACCAATGCTATTTCAATGGGTTTAGGGGCTTCTAGGAAAAAGGGGCGTGGCCAAACGTATCTCAACCCTCAGCCATGTCGAGTTCTATACTATGAATGGTATTCTGGGCTTCTGGACCCAAAGGGGCGGGTCCTAACAAATTTAAACCCCCAATGCTATTTCAATGGGTTTAGGGGCTTCTAGGCAAAAGGGGCATGGCCAAAAGTAGGTCAACCCTCAGCCATGTCGAGTTCTATACTATGAATGGTATTCTGGGCTTCTGGACCCAAAGGGGCGGGGCCTAACGAATTTAAACCCCAATGCTATTTAAATGGGTTTAGGGGCTTCTAGGCAAAAGGGGCATGGCCAAAAGTAGGTCAACCCTCAGCCATGTCGAGGTCTATACTATGAATGGTATTCTGGGCTTCTGGACCCAAAGGGGCGGGGCCTAACGAATTTAAACCCCCAATGCTATTTCAATGGGTTTAGGGGCTTTTAGGCAAAAGGGGCGTGGCCAAAAGTATCTCAACCCTCAGCCATGCCGAGGTCTATACTATGAATGGTATTCTGGGCTTCTGGACCCAAAGGGGCGGGGCCTAACGAATTTAAACCCCCAATGCTATTTCAATAGGTTTAGGGGCTTCAAGGCAAAAGGGGCGTGGCCAAAAGTAGCTCAACCCTCAGCCATGTCGAGGTCTATACTATGAATGGTATTCTAGGCTTCTGGACCCAAAGGGGCGGGGCCTAACGATTTTAAACCCCCAATGCTATTTCAATGGGTTTAGGGGCTTCTAGGCAAAAAGGGGCGTGGCCAAAAGTATGTCAACCCTGAGCCATGTCGAGGTCTATACTATGAATGGTATTCTGGGCTTCTGGACCCAAAGGGGCGGGGCCTAACAAATTAAAACCCTCAATGCTATTTCAATGGGTTTAGGGGCTTCTAGGCAAAAGGGGCGTGGCCAAAAGTATGTCAACCCTCAGCCATGTCGAGGTCTATACTATGAATGGTATTCTGGGCTTCTGGAACCAAAGGGGCGGGGCCTAACGAATTTAAACCCCCAATGCTATTTCAATGGGTTTAGGGGCTTCTAGGAAAAAGGGGCGTGGCCAAAAGTATCTCAACCCTCAGCCATGTCGAGTTCTATACTATGAATGGTATTCTGGGCTTCTGGACCCAAAGGGGCGGGGCCTAACGAATTTAAACCCCCAATGCTATTTTAATGGGTTTAGGGGCTTTTAGGCAAAAGGGGCGTGGCCAAAAGTATCTTAACCCTCAGCCATGTCGAGGTCTATACTATGAATGGTATTCTGGGCTTCTGGACCCAAAGGGGCGGGGCCTAACGAATTTAAACCCCCAATGCTATTTCAATAGGTTTAGGGGCTTCTAGGCAAAAGGGGCGTGGCCAAAAGTAGCTCAACCCTCAGCCATGTCGAGGTCTATACTATGAATGGTATTCTGGGCTTCTGGACCCAAAGGGGCGGGGCCTAACGATTTTAAACCCCCAATGCTATTTCAATGGGTTTAGGGGCTTCTAGGCAAAAGGGGCGAGGCCAAAAGTAGCTCAACCTTCAGCCATGTCGAGGTCTATACTATGAATGGTATTCTGGGCTTCTGGACCCAAAGGGGCGGGGCCTAACGATTTTAAACCCCCAATGCTATTTCAATGGGTTTAGGGGCTTCTAGGCAAAAGGGGCGTGGCCAAAAGTATGTCAACCCTCAGCCATGTCGAGGTCTATACTATGAATGGTATTCTGGGCTTCTGGACCCAAAGGGGCGGGGCCTAACGAATTTAAACCCCCAATGCTATTTCAATGGGTTTAGGGGCTTCTAGGCAAAAGGGGCGTGGCCAAAAGTATCTCAACCCTCAGCCATGTCGAGTTCTATACTATGAATGGTATTCTGGGCTTCTGGACCCAAAGGGGCGGGGCCTAACGATTTTAAACCCCCAATGTTATTTCAATGGGTTTAGGGGCTTCTAGGCAAAAGGGGCGTGGCCAAAAGTATGTCAACCCTCAGCCATGTCGAGATCTATACTATGAATGGTATTCTGGGCTTCTGGACCCAAAGGAGAGGGCTTAACGAATTTAAACCCCCAATGCTATTTCAATAGTTTTAGGGGCTTCTAGGCAAAAGGGGCGTGGCCAAAAGTAGCTCAACCCTCAGCCATGTCGAGGTCTATACTATGAATGGTATTATGGGCTTCTGGACCCAAAGGGGCGGGGCCTAACGAATTTAAACCCCCAATGCTATTTCAATGGGTTTAGGGGCTTCTAGGCAAAAGGGGCGTGGTCAAAAGTAGGTCAACCCTCAGCCATGTCGAGGTCTATACTATGAATGGTATTCTGGGCTTCTGGAAAAAAAAGAGGCGGGGCCTAACGAATGTAAACCCCAAATGCTATTTCAATGGGTTTAGGGGCTTCTAGGCAAAAGGGGCGTGGCCAAAAGTATGTCAACCCTCAGCCATGTCGAAGTCTATACTATGAATGGTATTCTGGGCTTCTGGACCCAAAGGGGCGGGGCCTAACGAATTTAAACCCCCAATGCTATTTCAATGGGTTTAGGGGCTTTTAGGCAAAAGGTGCGTGGCCAAAAGAATCTCAACCCTCAGCCATGTCGAGTTCTATACTATGAATGGTATTCTGGGCTTCTGGACCCAAAGGGGCGGGGCCTAACGAATTTAAACCCCCAATGCTATTTCAATGGGTTTAGGGGCTTCTAGGCAAAAGGGGCGTGGCCAAAAGTAGCTCAACCCTCAGCCATGTCGAGGTCTATACTATGAATGGTATTCTGGGCTTCTGGACCCAAAGGGGCGGTGCCTAACGATTTTAAACCCCCAAAGCTATTTCAATGGGTTTAGGGGCTTCTAGGCAAAAGGGGCGTGGCAAAAAGTATGTCAACCCTCAGCCATGTCTAGGTCTATACTATGAATGGTATTCTGGGCTTCTGGACCCAAAGGGGCGGGGCCTAACGAATTTAAACCCCCAATGCTATTTCAATGGGTTTAGGGGCTTCTAGGCAAAAGGGGCGTGGCCAAAAGTAGGTCAACCCTCAGCCATGTCGAGATCTAAACTATGAATGGTATTTTGTGCTTCTGGACCCAAAGGGGCGGGGCCTAACGAATTTAAACCCCCAATGCTATTTTAATGGGTTTAGGGGCTTTTAGGCAAAAGGGGCGTGGCCAAAAGTATCTCAACCCTCAGCCATGTCGAGGTCTATACTATGAATGGTATTCTGGGCTTCTGGACCCAAAGGGGCGGGGCCTAACGAATTTAAACCCCCAATGCTATTTCAATGGGTTTAGGGGCTTTTAGGCAAAAGGGGCGTGGCCAAAAGTAGCTCAACCCTCAGCCACGTCGAGGTCTATACTATGAATGGTATTCTGGGCTTCTGGACCCAAAGGGGCGGGGCCTAACGAATTTAAACCCCCAATGCTATTTCAATGGGTTTAGGGGCTTCTAGGCAAAAGGGGCGTGGCCAAAAGTAGCTCAACCCTCAGCCATGTCGAGGTCTATACTATGAATGGTATTCTGGGCTTCTGGACCCAAAGGGGCGGTGCCTAACGAATTTAAACCACCAATGCTATTTCAATGGGTTTAGGGGCTTCTAGGAAAAAGGGGCGTGGCCAAAAGTATCTCAACCCTCAGCCATGTCGAGTTCTATACTATGAATGGTATCCTGGGCTTCTGGACCCAAAGGGGCGGGGCCTAACGAATTTAAACCCCCAATGCTATTTCAATGGGTTTAGGGGCTTCTAGGCAAAAGGGGCGTGGCCAAAAGTAGGTCAACCCTCAGCCATGTCGAGGTCTATACTATGAATGGTATTTTGTGCTTCTGGACCCAAAGGGGCGGGGCCTAACGAATTTAAACCCCCAATGCTATTTTAATGGGTTTAGGGGCTTTTTGCAAAAGGGGCGTGGCCAAAAGTATCTCAACCCTCAGCCATGTCGAGGTCTATACTATGAATGGTATTCTGGGCTTCTGGACCCAAAGGGGCGGGGCCTAACGAATTTAAACCCCCAATGCTATTTCAATAGGTTTAGGGGCTTCTAGGCAAAAGGGGCGTGGCCAAAAGTAGCTCAACCCTCAGCCATGTCGAGGTCTATACTATGAATGGTATTCTGGGCTTCTGGACCCAAAGGGGCGGGGCCTAACGATTTTAAACCCCCAATGCTATTTCAATGGGTTTAGGGGCTTCTAGGCAAAAGGGGCGTGGCCAAAAGTAGCTCAACCTTCAGCCATGTCGAGGTCTATACTATGAATGGTATTCTGGGCTTCTGGACCCAAAGGGGCGGGGCCTAACGATTTTAAACCCCCAATGCTATTTCAATGGGTTTAGGGGCTTCTAGGCAAAAGGGGCGTGGCCAAAAGTATCTCAACCCTCAGCCATGTCGAGTTCTATACTATAAATGGTATTCTGGGCTTCTGGACCCAAAGGGGCGGGGCCTAACGATTTTAAACCCCCAATGTTATTTCAATGGGTTTAGGGCCTTCTAGGCAAAAGGGGCGTGGTCAAAAGTAGGTCAACCCTCAGCCATGTCGAGGTCTATACTATGAATGGTATTCTGGGCTTCTGGAAACAAAGAGGCGGGGCCTAACGAATGTAAACCCCAAATGCTATTTCAATGGGTTTAGGGGCTTCTAGGCAAAAGGGGCGTGGCCAAAAGTATGTCAACCCTCAGCCATGTCGAGTTCTATACTATGAATGGTATTCTGGGCTTCTGGACCCAAAGGGGCGGGCCTAACGAATTTAAACCCCCAATGCTATTTCAATGGGTTTAGGGGCTTTTAGGCAAAAGGGGCGTGGCCAAAAGAATCTCAACCCTCAGCCATGTCGAGGTCTATACTATGAATGGTATTCTGAGCTTCTGGACCCAAAGGGGCGGTGCCTGACGATTTTAAACCCCCAAAGCTATTTCAATGGGTTTAGGGGCTTCTAGGCAAAAGGGGCGTGGCAAAAAGTATGTCAACCCTCAGCCATGTCAAGGTCTATACTATGAATGGTATTCTGGGCTTCTGGACCCAAAGGGGTGGGGCCTAACGAATGTAAACCCCCAATGCTATTTCAATAGGTTTAGGGATATCTAGGCAAAAGGGGCGTAACCAAAAGTAGCTCAACACTCAGCCATGTCGAGGTCTATACTATGAATGGTATTCTGGGCTTCTGGACCAGAAGGGGCGGGGCCTAACGAATTTAAACCCCCAATGCTATTTCAATGGGTTTAGGGGCTTCTAGGCAAAAGGGGCGTGGCCAAAAGTAGCTCAACCCTCAGCCATGTCGAGGTCTATACTATGAATGGTATTATGGGCTTCTGGACCCAAAGGGGCGGGGCCTAACGAATTTAAACCACCAATGCTATTTCAATGGGTTTAGGGGCTTTTAGGCAAAAAGGGGCGTGGTCAAAAGTATCTCAACCCTCAGCCATGTCGAGGTCTATACTATGAATGGTATTCTGGGCTTCTGGACCCAAAGGGGCGGGGCCTAACGAATTTAAACCACCAATGCTATTTCAATGGGTTTAGGGGCTTCTAGGAAAAAGGGGCGTGGCCAAACGTATCTCAACCCTCAGCCATGTCGAGTTCTATACTATGAATGGTATTCTGGGCTTCTGGACCCAAAGGGGCGGGTCCTAACAAATTTAAACCCCCAATGCTATTTCAATGGGTTTAGGGGCTTCTAGGCAAAAGGGGCATGGCCAAAAGTAGGTCAACCCTCAGCCATGTCGAGTTCTATACTATGAATGGTATTCTGGGCTTCTGGACCCAAAGGGGCGGGGCCTAACGAATTTAAACCCCAATGCTATTTAAATGGGTTTAGGGGCTTCTAGGCAAAAGGGGCATGGCCAAAAGTAGGTCAACCCTCAGCCATGTCGAGGTCTATACTATGAATGGTATTCTGGGCTTCTGGACCCAAAGGGGCGGGGCCTAACGAATTTAAACCCCCAATGCTATTTCAATGGGTTTAGGGGCTTTTAGGCAAAAGGTGCGTGGCCAAAAGTATCTCAACCCTCAGCCATGCCGAGGTCTATACTATGAATGGTATTCTGGGCTTCTGGACCCAAAGGGGCGGGGCCTAACGAATTTAAACCCCCAATGCTATTTCAATAGGTTTAGGGGCTTCTAGGCAAAAGGGGCGTGGCCAAAAGTAGCTCAACCCTCAGCCATGTCGAGGTCTATACTATGAATGGTATTCTGGGCTTCTGGACCCAAAGGGGCGGGGCCTAACGATTTTAAACCCCCAATGCTATTTCAATGGGTTTAGGGGCTTCTAGGCAAAAGGGGCGTGGCCAAAAGTAGCTCAACCTTCAGCCATGTCGAGGTCTATACTATGAATGGTATTCTGGGCTTCTGGACCCAAAGGGGCGGGGCCTAACGATTTTAAACCCCCAATGCTATTTCAATGGGTTTAGGGGCTTCTAGGCAAAAGGGGCGTGGCCAAAAGTATGTCAACCCTCAGCCATGTCGAGGTCTATACTATGAATGGTATTCTGGGCTTCTGGACCCAAAGGGGCGGGGCCTAACGAATTTAAACCCCCAATGCTATTTCAATGGGTTTAGGGGCTTCTAGGCAAAAGGGGCGTGGCCAAAAGTATCTCAACCCTCAGCCATGTCGAGTTCTATACTATAAATGGTATTCTGGGCTTCTGGACCCAAAGGGGCGGGGCCTAACGATTTTAAACCCCCAATGTTATTTCAATGGGTTTAGGGGCTTCTAGGCAAAAGGGGCGTGGCCAAAAGTATGTCAACCCTCAGCCATGTCGAGATCTATACTATGAATGGTATTCTGGGCTTCTGGACCCAAAGGAGAGGGCTTAACGAATTTAAACCCCCAATGCTATTTCAATAGGTTTAGGGGCTTCTAGGCAAAAGGGGCGTGGCCAAAAGTAGCTCAACCCTCAGCCATGTCGAGGTCTATACTATGAATGGTATTATGGGCTTCTGGACCCAAAGGGGCGGGGCCTAACGAATTTAAACCCCCAATGCTATTTCAATAGGTTTAGGGGCTTCTAGGCAAAAGGGGCGTGGCCAAAAGTAGCTCAACCCTCAGCCATGTCGAGGTCTATACTATGAATGGTATTCTGGGCTTCTGGACCCAAAGGGGCGGGGCCTAACGAATTTAAACCCCCAATGCTATTTCAATAGGTTTAGGGGCTTCTAGGCAAAAGGGGCGTGGCCAAAAGTAGCTCAACCCTCAGCCATGTCGAGGTCTATACTATGAATGGTATTCTGGGCTTCTGGACCCAAAGGGGCGGGGCCTAACGATTTTAAACCCCCAATGCTATTTCAATGGGTTTAGGGGCTTCTAGGCAAAAGGGGCGTGGCCAAAAGTAGCTCAACCTTCAGCCATGTCGAGGTCTATACTATGAATGGTATTCTGGGCTTCTGGACCCAAAGGGGCGGGGCCTAACGATTTTAAACCCCCAATGCTATTTCAATGGGTTTAGGGGCTTCTAGGCAAAAGGGGCGTGGCCAAAAGTATGTCAACCCTCAGCCATGTCGAGGTCTATACTATGAATGGTATTCTGGGCTTCTGGACCCAAAGGGGCGGGGCCTAACGAATTTAAACCCCCAATGCTATTTCAATGGGTTTAGGGGCTTCTAGGCAAAAGGGGCGTGGCCAAAAGTATCTCAACCCTCAGCCATGTCGAGTTCTATACTATAAATGGTATTCTGGGCTTCTGGACCCAAAGGGGCGGGGCCTAACGATTTTAAACCCCCAATGTTATTTCAATGGGTTTAGGGGCTTCTAGGCAAAAGGGGCGTGGCCAAAAGTATGTCAACCCTCAGCCATGTCGAGATCTATACTATGAATGGTATTCTGGGCTTCTGGACCCAAAGGAGAGGGCTTAACGAATTTAAACCCCCAATGCTATTTCAATAGGTTTAGGGGCTTCTAGGCAAAAGGGGCGTGGCCAAAAGTAGCTCAACCCTCAGCCATGTCGAGGTCTATACTATGAATGGTATTATGGGCTTCTGGACCCAAAGGGGCGGGGCCTAATGAATTTAAACCCCCAATGCTATTTCAATGGGTTTAGGGGCTTCTAGGCAAAAGGGGCGTGGTCAAAAGTAGGTCAACCCTCAGCCATGTCGAGGTCTATACTATGAATGGTATTCTGGGCTTCTGGAAACAAAGAGGCGGGGCCTAACGAATGTAAACCCCAAATGCTATTTCAATGGGTTTAGGGGCTTCTAGGCAAAAGGGGCGTGGCCAAAAGTATGTCAACCCTCAGCCATGTCGAAGTCTATACTATGAATGGTATTCTGGGCTTCTGGACCCAAAGGGGCGGGGCCTAACGAATTTAAACCCCCAATGCTATTTCAATGGGTTTAGGGGCTTCTAGGCAAAAGGGGCGTGGCCAAAAGAATCTCAACCCTCAGCCATGTCGAGTTCTATACTATGAATGGTATTCTGGGCTTCTGGACCCAAAGGGGCGGGGCCTAACGAATTTAAACCCCCAATGCTATTTCAATGGGTTTAGGGGCTTCTAGGCAAAAGGGGCGTGGCCAAAAGTAGCTCAACCCTCAGCCATGTCGAGGTCTATACTATGAATGGTATTCTGGGCTTCTGGACCCAAAGGGGCGGTGCCTAACGATTTTAAACCCCCAAAGCTATTTCAATGGGTTTAGGGGCTTCTAGGCAAAAGGGGCGTGGCAAAAAGTATGTCAACCCTCAGCCATGTCTAGGTCTATACTATGAATGGTATTCTGGGCTTCTGGACCCAAAGGGGCGGGGCCTAACGAATTTAAACCCCCAATGCTATTTCAATGGGTTTAGGGGCTTCTAGGCAAAAGGGGCGTGGCCAAAAGTAGCTCAACCCTCAGCCATGTCGAGGTCTATACTATGAATGGTATTCTGGGCTTCTGGACCCAAAGGGGCGGGGCCTAACGAATTTAAACCCCCAATGCTATTTCAATGGGTTTAGGGGCTTTTAGGCAAAAGGGGCGTGGCCAAAAGTATCTCAACCCTCAGCCATGTCGAGGTCTATACTATGAATGGTATTCTGGGCTTCTGGACCCAAAGGGAGGGGCCTAACGAATTTAAACCACCAATGCTATTTCCATGGGTTTAGGGGCTTCTAGGAAAAAGGGGCGTGGCCAAAAGTATCTCAACCCTCAGCCATGTCGAGTTCTATACTATGAATGGTATCCTGGGCTTCTGGACCCAAAGGGGCGGGGCCTAACGAATTTAAACCCCCAATGCTATTTCAATGGGTTTAGGGGCTTCTAGGCAAAAGGGGCGTGGCCAAAAGTAGGTCAACCCTCAGCCATGTCGAGATCTAAACTATGAATGGTATTTTGTGCTTCTGGACCCAAAGGGGCGGGGCCTAACGAATTTAAACCCCCAATGCTATTTTAATGGGTTTAGGGGCTTTTAGGCAAAAGGGGCGTGGCCAAAAGTATCTCAACCCTCAGCCATGTCGAGGTCTATACTATGAATGGTATTCTGGGCTTCTGGACCCAAAGGGGCGGGGCCTAACGAATTTAAACCCCCAATGCTATTTCAATAGGTTTAGGGGCTTCTAGGCAAAAGGGGCGTGGCCAAAAGTAGCTCAACCCTCAGCCATGTCGAGGTCTATACTATGAATGGTATTCTGGGCTTCTGGACCCAAAGGGGCGGGGCCTAACGAATTTAAACCCCCAATGCTATTTCAATAGGTTTAGGGGCTTCTAGGCAAAAGGGGCGTGGCCAAAAGTAGCTCAACCCTCAGCCATGTCGAGGTCTATACTATGAATGGTATTCTGGGCTTCTGGACCCAAAGGGGCGGGGCCTAACGATTTTAAACCCCCAATGCTATTTCAATGGGTTTAGGGGCTTCTAGGCAAAAGGGGCGTGGCCAAAAGTATCTCAACCCTCAGCCATGTCGAGGTCTATACTATGAATGGTATTCTGGGCTTCTGGACCCAAAGGGGCGGGGCCTAACGAATTTAAACCCCCAATGCTATTTCAATAGGTTTAGGGGCTTCTAGGCAAAAGGGGCGTGGCCAAAAGTAGCTCAACCCTCAGCCATGTCGAGGTCTATACTATGAATGGTATTCTGGGCTTCTGGACCCAAAGGGGCGGGGCCTAACGATTTTAAACCCCCAATGCTATTTCAATGGGTTTAGGGGCTTCTAGGCAAAAGGGGCGTGGCCAAAAGTAGCTCAACCTTCAGCCATGTCGAGGTCTATACTATGAATGGTATTCTGGGCTTCTGGACCCAAAGGGGCGGGGCCTAACGATTTTAAACCCCCAATGCTATTTCAATGGGTTTAGGGGCTTCTAGGCAAAAGGGGCGTGGCCAAAAGTATGTCAACCCTCAGCCATGTCGAGGTCTATACTATGAATGGTATTCTGGGCTTCTGGACCCAAAGGGGCGGGGCCTAACGAATTTAAACCCCCAATGCTATTTCAATGGGTTTAGGGGCTTCTAGGCAAAAGGGGCGTGGCCAAAAGTATCTCAACCCTCAGCCATGTCGAGTTCTATACTATAAATGGTATTCTGGGCTTCTGGACCCAAAGGGGCGGGGCCTAACGATTTTAAACCCCCAATGTTATTTCAATGGGTTTAGGGGCTTCTAGGCAAAAGGGGCGTGGCCAAAAGTATGTCAACCCTCAGCCATGTCGAGATCTATACTATGAATGGTATTCTGGGCTTCTGGACCCAAAGGAGAGGGCTTAACGAATTTAAACCCCCAATGCTATTTCAATAGGTTTAGGGGCTTCTAGGCAAAAGGGGCGTGGCCAAAAGTAGCTCAACCCTCAGCCATGTCGAGGTCTATACTATGAATGGTATTATGGGCTTCTGGACCCAAAGGGGCGGGGCCTAACGAATTTAAACCCCCAATGCTATTTCAATAGGTTTAGGGGCTTCTAGGCAAAAGGGGCGTGGCCAAAAGTAGCTCAACCCTCAGCCATGTCGAGGTCTATACTATGAATGGTATTCTGGGCTTCTGGACCCAAAGGGGCGGGGCCTAACGAATTTAAACCCCCAATGCTATTTCAATAGGTTTAGGGGCTTCTAGGCAAAAGGGGCGTGGCCAAAAGTAGCTCAACCCTCAGCCATGTCGAGGTCTATACTATGAATGGTATTCTGGGCTTCTGGACCCAAAGGGGCGGGGCCTAACGATTTTAAACCCCCAATGCTATTTCAATGGGTTTAGGGGCTTCTAGGCAAAAGGGGCGTGGCCAAAAGTAGCTCAACCTTCAGCCATGTCGAGGTCTATACTATGAATGGTATTCTGGGCTTCTGGACCCAAAGGGGCGGGGCCTAACGATTTTAAACCCCCAATGCTATTTCAATGGGTTTAGGGGCTTCTAGGCAAAAGGGGCGTGGTCAAAAGTAGGTCAACCCTCAGCCATGTCGAGGTCTATACTATGAATGGTATTCTGGGCTTCTGGAAACAAAGAGGCGGGGCCTAACGAATGTAAACCCCAAATGCTATTTCAATGGGTTTAGGGGCTTCTAGGCAAAAGGGGCGTGGCCAAAAGTATGTCAACCCTCAGCCATGTCGAAGTCTATACTATGAATGGTATTCTGGGCTTCTGGACCCAAAGGGGCGGGGCCTAACGAATTTAAACCCCCAATGCTATTTCAATGGGTTTAGGGGCTTTTAGGCAAAAGGTGCGTGGCCAAAAGAATCTCAACCCTCAGCCATGTCGAGTTCTATACTATGAATGGTATTCTGGGCTTCTGGACCCAAAGGGGCGGGGCCTAACGAATTTAAACCCCCAATGCTATTTCAATGGGTTTAGGGGCTTCTAGGCAAAAGGGGCGTGGCCAAAAGTAGCTCAACCCTCAGCCATGTCGAGGTCTATACTATGAATGGTATTCTGGGCTTCTGGACCCAAAGGGGCGGTGCCTAACGATTTTAAACCCCCAAAGCTATTTCAATGGGTTTAGGGGCTTCTAGGCAAAAGGGGCGTGGCAAAAAGTATGTCAACCCTCAGCCATGTCTAGGTCTATACTATGAATGGTATTCTGGGCTTCTGGACCCAAAGGGGCGGGGCCTAACGAATTAAAACCCCCAATGCTATTTCAATGGGTTTAGGGGCTTTTAGGCAAAAGGGGCGTGGCCAAAAGTATCTCAACCCTCAGCCATGTCGAGGTCTATACTATGAATGGTATTCTGGGCTTCTGGACCCAAAGGGGCGGGGCCTAACGAATTTAAACCCCCAATGCTATTTCAATGGGTTTAGGGGCTTTTAGGCAAAAGGGGCGTGGCCAAAAGTATCTCAACCCTCAGCCATGTCGAGGTCTATACTATGAATGGTATTCTGGGCTTCTGGACCCAAAGGGAGGGGCCTAACGAATTTAAACCACCAATGCTATTTCCATGGGTTTAGGGGCTTCTAGGAAAAAGGGGCGTGGCCAAAAGTATCTCAACCCTCAGCCATGTCGAGTTCTATACTATGAATGGTATCCTGGGCTTCTGGACCCAAAGGGGCGGGGCCTAACGAATTTAAACCCCCAATGCTATTTCAATGGGTTTAGGGGCTTCTAGGCAAAAGGGGCGTGGCCAAAAGTAGGTCAACCCTCAGCCATGTCGAGATCTAAACTATGAATGGTATTTTGTGCTTCTGGACCCAAAGGGGCGGGGCCTAACGAATTTAAACCCCCAATGCTATTTTAATGGGTTTAGGGGCTTTTAGGCAAAAGGGGCGTGGCCAAAAGTATCTCAACCCTCAGCCATGTCGAGGTCTATACTATGAATGGTATTCTGGGCTTCTGGACCCAAAGGGGCGGGGCCTAACGAATTTAAACCCCCAATGCTATTTCAATAGGTTTAGGGGCTTCTAGGCAAAAGGGGCGTGGCCAAAAGTAGCTCAACCCTCAGCCATGTCGAGGTCTATACTATGAATGGTATTCTGGGCTTCTGGACCCAAAGGGGCGGGGCCTAACGAATTTAAACCCCCAATGCTATTTCAATAGGTTTAGGGGCTTCTAGGCAAAAGGGGCGTGGCCAAAAGTAGCTCAACCCTCAGCCATGTCGAGGTCTATACTATGAATGGTATTCTGGGCTTCTGGACCCAAAGGGGCGGGGCCTAACGATTTTAAACCCCCAATGCTATTTCAATGGGTTTAGGGGCTTCTAGGCAAAAGGGGCGTGGCCAAAAGTATCTCAACCCTCAGCCATGTCGAGGTCTATACTATGAATGGTATTCTGGGCTTCTGGACCCAAAGGGGCGGGGCCTAACGAATTTAAACCCCCAATGCTATTTCAATAGGTTTAGGGGCTTCTAGGCAAAAGGGGCGTGGCCAAAAGTAGCTCAACCCTCAGCCATGTCGAGGTCTATACTATGAATGGTATTCTGGGCTTCTGGACCCAAAGGGGCGGGGCCTAACGATTTTAAACCCCCAATGCTATTTCAATGGGTTTAGGGGCTTCTAGGCAAAAGGGGCGTGGCCAAAAGTAGCTCAACCTTCAGCCATGTCGAGGTCTATACTATGAATGGTATTCTGGGCTTCTGGACCCAAAGGGGCGGGGCCTAACGATTTTAAACCCCCAATGCTATTTCAATGGGTTTAGGGGCTTCTAGGCAAAAGGGGCGTGGCCAAAAGTATGTCAACCCTCAGCCATGTCGAGGTCTATACTATGAATGGTATTCTGGGCTTCTGGACCCAAAGGGGCGGGGCCTAACGAATTTAAACCCCCAATGCTATTTCAATAGGTTTAGGGGCTTCTAGGCAAAAGGGGCGTGGCCAAAAGTAGCTCAACCCTCAGCCATGTCGAGGTCTATACTATGAATGGTATTCTGGGCTTCTGGACCCAAAGGGGCGGGGCCTAACGAATTTAAACCCCCAATGCTATTTCAATAGGTTTAGGGGCTTCTAGGCAAAAGGGGCGTGGCCAAAAGTAGCTCAACCCTCAGCCATGTCGAGGTCTATACTATGAATGGTATTCTGGGCTTCTGGACCCAAAGGGGCGGGGCCTAACGATTTTAAACCCCCAATGCTATTTCAATGGGTTTAGGGGCTTCTAGGCAAAAGGGGCGTGGCCAAAAGTATCTCAACCCTCAGCCATGTCGAGGTCTATACTATGAATGGTATTCTGGGCTTCTGGACCCAAAGGGGCGGGGCCTAACGAATTTAAACCCCCAATGCTATTTCAATGGGTTTAGGGGCTTTTAGGCAAAAGGGGCGTGGCCAAAAGTATCTCAACCCTCAGCCATGTCGAGGTCTATACTATGAATGGTATTCTGGGCTTCTGGACCCAAAGGGAGGGGCCTAACGAATTTAAACCACCAATGCTATTTCCATGGGTTTAGGGGCTTCTAGGAAAAAGGGGCGTGGCCAAAAGTATCTCAACCCTCAGCCATGTCGAGTTCTATACTATGAATGGTATCCTGGGCTTCTGGACCCAAAGGGGCGGGGCCTAACGAATTTAAACCCCCAATGCTATTTCAATGGGTTTAGGGGCTTCTAGGCAAAAGGGGCGTGGCCAAAAGTAGGTCAACCCTCAGCCATGTCGAGATCTAAACTATGAATGGTATTTTGTGCTTCTGGACCCAAAGGGGCGGGGCCTAACGAATTTAAACCCCCAATGCTATTTTAATGGGTTTAGGGGCTTTTAGGCAAAAGGGGCGTGGCCAAAAGTATCTCAACCCTCAGCCATGTCGAGGTCTATACTATGAATGGTATTCTGGGCTTCTGGACCCAAAGGGGCGGGGCCTAACGAATTTAAACCCCCAATGCTATTTCAATAGGTTTAGGGGCTTCTAGGCAAAAGGGGCGTGGCCAAAAGTAGCTCAACCCTCAGCCATGTCGAGGTCTATACTATGAATGGTATTCTGGGCTTCTGGACCCAAAGGGGCGGGGCCTAACGAATTTAAACCCCCAATGCTATTTTAATAGGTTTAGGGGCTTCTAGGCAAAAGGGGCGTGGCCAAAAGTAGCTCAACCCTCAGCCATGTCGAGGTCTATACTATGAATGGTATTCTGGGCTTCTGGACCCAAAGGGGCGGGGCCTAACGATTTTAAACCCCCAATGCTATTTCAATGGGTTTAGGGGCTTCTAGGCAAAAGGGGCGTGGCCAAAAGTATCTCAACCCTCAGCCATGTCGAGGTCTATACTATGAATGGTATTCTGGGCTTCTGGACCCAAAGGGGCGGGGCCTAACGAATTTAAACCCCCAATGCTATTTCAATAGGTTTAGGGGCTTCTAGGCAAAAGGGGCGTGGCCAAAAGTAGCTCAACCCTCAGCCATGTCGAGGTCTATACTATGAATGGTATTCTGGGCTTCTGGACCCAAAGGGGCGGGGCCTAACGATTTTAAACCCCCAATGCTATTTCAATGGGTTTAGGGGCTTCTAGGCAAAAGGGGCGTGGCCAAAAGTATGTCAACCCTCAGCCATGTCGAGGTCTATACTATGAATGGTATTCTGGGCTTCTGGACCCAAAGGGGCGGGACCTAACGAATTTAAACCCCCAATGCTATTTCAATGGGTTTAGGGGCTTCTAGGCAAAAGGGGCGTGGCCAAAAGTATCTCAACCCTCAGCCATGTCGAGTTCTATACTATAAATGGTATTCTGGGCTTCTGGACCCAAAGGGGCGGGGCCTAACGATTTTAAACCCCCAATGTTATTTCAATGGGTTTAGGGGCTTCTAGGCAAAAGGGGCGTGGCCAAAAGTATGTCAACCCTCAGCCATGTCGAGATCTATACTATGAATGGTATTCTGGGCTTCTGGACCCAAAGGAGAGGGCTTAACGAATTTAAACCCCCAATGCTATTTCAATAGGTTTAGGGGCTTCTAGGCAAAAGGGGCGTGGCCAAAAGTAGCTCAACCCTCAGCCATGTCGAGGTCTATACTATGAATGGTATTATGGGCTTCTGGACCCAAAGGGGCGGGGCCTAACGAATTTAAACCCCCAATGCTATTTCAATAGGTTTAGGGGCTTCTAGGCAAAAGGGGCGTGGCCAAAAGTAGCTCAACCCTCAGCCATGTCGAGGTCTATACTATGAATGGTATTCTGGGCTTCTGGACCCAAAGGGGCGGGGCCTAACGAATTTAAACCCCCAATGCTATTTCAATAGGTTTAGGGGCTTCTAGGCAAAAGGGGCGTGGCCAAAAGTAGCTCAACCCTCAGCCATGTCGAGGTCTATACTATGAATGGTATTCTGGGCTTCTGGACCCAAAGGGGCGGGGCCTAACGATTTTAAACCCCCAATGCTATTTCAATGGGTTTAGGGGCTTCTAGGCAAAAGGGGCGTGGCCAAAAGTAGCTCAACCTTCAGCCATGTCGAGGTCTATACTATGAATGGTATTCTGGGCTTCTGGACCCAAAGGGGCGGGGCCTAACGATTTTAAACCCCCAATGCTATTTCAATGGGTTTAGGGGCTTCTAGACAAAAGGGGCGTGGCCAAAAGTATGTCAACCCTCAGCCATGTCGAGGTCTATACTATGAATGGTATTCTGGGCTTCTGGACCCAAAGGGGCGGGGCCTAACGAATTTAAACCCCCAATGCTATTTCAATGGGTTTAGGGGCTTCTAGGCAAAAGGGGCGTGGCCAAAAGTATCTCAACCCTCAGCCATGTCGAGTTCTATACTATAAATGGTATTCTGGGCTTCTGGACCCAAAGGGGCGGGGCCTAACGATTTTAAACCCCCAATGTTATTTCAATGGGTTTAGGGGCTTCTAGGCAAAAGGGGCGTGGCCAAAAGTATGTCAACCCTCAGCCATGTCGAGATCTATACTATGAATGGTATTCTGGGCTTCTGGACCCAAAGGAGAGGGCTTAACGAATTTAAACCCCCAATGCTATTTCAATAGGTTTAGGGGCTTCTAGGCAAAAGGGGCGTGGCCAAAAGTAGCTCAACCCTCAGCCATGTCGAGGTCTATACTATGAATGGTATTATGGGCTTCTGGACCCAAAGGGGCGGGGCCTAATGAATTTAAACCCCCAATGCTATTTCAATGGGTTTAGGGGCTTCTAGGCAAAAGGGGCGTGGTCAAAAGTAGGTCAACCCTCAGCCATGTCGAGGTCTATACTATGAATGGTATTCTGGGCTTCTGGAAACAAAGAGGCGGGGCCTAACGAATGTAAACCCCAAATGCTATTTCAATGGGTTTAGGGGCTTCTAGGCAAAAGGGGCGTGGCCAAAAGTATGTCAACCCTCAGCCATGTCGAAGTCTATACTATGAATGGTATTCTGGGCTTCTGGACCCAAAGGGGCGGGGCCTAACGAATTTAAACCCCCAATGCTATTTCAATGGGTTTAGGGGCTTTTAGGCAAAAGGTGCGTGGCCAAAAGAATCTCAACCCTCAGCCATGTCGAGTTCTATACTATGAATGGTATTCTGGGCTTCTGGACCCAAAGGGGCGGGGCCTAACGAATTTAAACCCCCAATGCTATTTCAATGGGTTTAGGGGCTTCTAGGCAAAAGGGGCGTGGCCAAAAGTAGCTCAACCCTCAGCCATGTCGAGGTCTATACTATGAATGGTATTCTGGGCTTCTGGACCCAAAGGGGCGGTGCCTAACGATTTTAAACCCCCAAAGCTATTTCAATGGGTTTAGGGGCTTCTAGGCAAAAGGGGCGTGGCAAAAAGTATGTCAACCCTCAGCCATGTCTAGGTCTATACTATGAATGGTATTCTGGGCTTCTGGACCCAAAGGGGCGGGGCCTAACGAATTAAAACCCCCAATGCTATTTCAATGGGTTTAGGGGCTTTTAGGCAAAAGGGGCGTGGCCAAAAGTATCTCAACCCTCAGCCATGTCGAGGTCTATACTATGAATGGTATTCTGGGCTTCTGGACCCAAAGGGGCGGGGCCTAACGAATTTAAACCCCCAATGCTATTTCAATGGGTTTAGGGGCTTTTAGGCAAAAGGGGCGTGGCCAAAAGTATCTCAACCCTCAGCCATGTCGAGGTCTATACTATGAATGGTATTCTGGGCTTCTGGACCCAAAGGGAGGGGCCTAACGAATTTAAACCACCAATGCTATTTCCATGGGTTTAGGGGCTTCTAGGAAAAAGGGGCGTGGCCAAAAGTATCTCAACCCTCAGCCATGTCGAGTTCTATACTATGAATGGTATCCTGGGCTTCTGGACCCAAAGGGGCGGGGCCTAACGAATTTAAACCCCCAATGCTATTTCAATGGGTTTAGGGGCTTCTAGGCAAAAGGGGCGTGGCCAAAAGTAGGTCAACCCTCAGCCATGTCGAGATCTAAACTATGAATGGTATTTTGTGCTTCTGGACCCAAAGGGGCGGGGCCTAACGAATTTAAACCCCCAATGCTATTTTAATGGGTTTAGGGGCTTTTAGGCAAAAGGGGCGTGGCCAAAAGTATCTCAACCCTCAGCCATGTCGAGGTCTATACTATGAATGGTATTCTGGGCTTCTGGACCCAAAGGGGCGGGGCCTAACGAATTTAAACCCCCAATGCTATTTCAATAGGTTTAGGGGCTTCTAGGCAAAAGGGGCGTGGCCAAAAGTAGCTCAACCCTCAGCCATGTCGAGGTCTATACTATGAATGGTATTCTGGGCTTCTGGACCCAAAGGGGCGGGGCCTAACGAATTTAAACCCCCAATGCTATTTCAATAGGTTTAGGGGCTTCTAGGCAAAGGGGGCGTGGCCAAAAGTAGCTCAACCCTCAGCCATGTCGAGGTCTATACTATGAATGGTATTCTGGGCTTCTGGACCCAAAGGGGCGGGGCCTAACGATTTTAAACCCCCAATGCTATTTCAATGGGTTTAGGGGCTTCTAGGCAAAAGGGGCGTGGCCAAAAGTAGCTCAACCTTCAGCCATGTCGAGGTCTATACTATGAATGGTATTCTGGGCTTCTGGACCCAAAGGGGCGGGGCCTAACGATTTTAAACCCCCAATGCTATTTCAATGGGTTTAGGGGCTTCTAGGCAAAAGGGGCGTGGCCAAAAGTATGTCAACCCTCAGCCATGTCGAGGTCTATACTATGAATGGTATTCTGGGCTTCTGGACCCAAAGGGGCGGGGCCTAACGAATTTAAACCCCCAATGCTATTTCAATGGGTTTAGGGGCTTCTAGGCAAAAGGGGCGTGGCCAAAAGTATCTCAACCCTCAGCCATGTCGAGTTCTATACTATAAATGGTATTCTGGGCTTCTGGACCCAAAGGGGCGGGGCCTAACGATTTTAAACCCCCAATGTTATTTCAATGGGTTTAGGGGCTTCTAGGCAAAAGGGGCGTGGCCAAAAGTATGTCAACCCTCAGCCATGTCGAGATCTATACTATGAATGGTATTCTGGGCTTCTGGACCCAAAGGAGAGGGCTTAACGAATTTAAACCCCCAATGCTATTTCAATAGGTTTAGGGGCTTCTAGGCAAAAGGGGCGTGGCCAAAAGTAGCTCAACCCTCAGCCATGTCGAGGTCTATACTATGAATGGTATTATGGGCTTCTGGACCCAAAGGGGCGGGGCCTAACGAATTTAAACCCCCAATGCTATTTCAATAGGTTTAGGGGCTTCTAGGCAAAAGGGGCGTGGCCAAAAGTAGCTCAACCCTCAGCCATGTCGAGGTCTATACTATGAATGGTATTCTGGGCTTCTGGACCCAAAGGGGCGGGGCCTAACGAATTTAAACCCCCAATGCTATTTCAATAGGTTTAGGGGCTTCTAGGCAAAAGGGGCGTGGCCAAAAGTAGCTCAACCCTCAGCCATGTCGAGGTCTATACTATGAATGGTATTCTGGGCTTCTGGACCCAAAGGGGCGGGGCCCAACGATTTTAAACCCCCAATGCTATTTCAATGGGTTTAGGGGCTTCTAGGCAAAAGGGGCGTGGCCAAAAGTAGCTCAACCTTCAGCCATGTCGAGGTCTATACTATGAATGGTATTCTGGGCTTCTGGACCCAAAGGGGCGGGGCCTAACGATTTTAAACCCCCAATGCTATTTCAATGGGTTTAGGGGCTTCTAGGCAAAAGGGGCGTGGCCAAAAGTATGTCAACCCTCAGCCATGTCGAGGTCTATACTATGAATGGTATTCTGGGCTTCTGGACCCAAAGGGGCGGGGCCTAACGAATTTAAACCCCCAATGCTATTTCAATGGGTTTAGGGGCTTCTAGGCAAAAGGGGCGTGGTCAAAAGTATCTCAACCCTCAGCCATGTCGAGTTCTATACTATAAATGGTATTCTGGGCTTCTGGACCCAAAGGGGCGGGGCCTAACGATTTTAAACCCCCAATGTTATTTCAATGGGTTTAGGGGCTTCTAGGCAAAAGGGGCGTGGCCAAAAGTATGTCAACCCTCAGCCATGTCGAGATCTATACTATGAATGGTATTCTGGGCTTCTGGACCCAAAGGAGAGGGCTTAACGAATTTAAACCCCCAATGCTATTTCAATAGGTTTAGGGGCTTCTAGGCAAAAGGGGCGTGGCCAAAAGTAGCTCAACCCTCAGCCATGTCGAGGTCTATACTATGAATGGTATTATGGGCTTCTGGACCCAAAGGGACGGGGCCTAATGAATTTAAACCCCCAATGCTATTTCAATGGGTTTAGGGGCTTCTAGGCAAAAGGGGCGTGGTCAAAAGTAGGTCAACCCTCAGCCATGTCGAGGTCTATACTATGAATGGTATTCTGGGCTTCTGGAAACAAAGAGGCGGGGCCTAACGAATGTAAACCCCAAATGCTATTTCAATGGGTTTAGGGGCTTCTAGGCAAAAGGGGCGTGGCCAAAAGTATGTCAACCCTCAGCCATGTCGAAGTCTATACTATGAATGGTATTCTGGGCTTCTGGACCCAAAGGGGCGGGGCCTAACGAATTTAAACCCCCAATGCTATTTCAATGGGTTTAGGGGCTTTTAGGCAAAAGGTGCGTGGCCAAAAGAATCTCAACCCTCAGCCATGTCGAGTTCTATACTATGAATGGTATTCTGGGCTTCTGGACCCAAAGGGGCGGGGCCTAACGAATTTAAACCCCCAATGCTATTTCAATGGGTTTAGGGGCTTCTAGGCAAAAGGGGCGTGGCCAAAAGTAGCTCAACCCTCAGCCATGTCGAGGTCTATACTATGAATGGTATTCTGGGCTTCTGGACCCAAAGGGGCGGTGCCTAACGATTTTAAACCCCCAAAGCTATTTCAATGGGTTTAGGGGCTTCTAGGCAAAAGGGGCGTGGCAAAAAGTATGTCAACCCTCAGCCATGTCTAGGTCTATACTATGAATGGTATTCTGGGCTTCTGGACCCAAAGGGGCGGGGCCTAACGAATTAAAACCCCCAATGCTATTTCAATGGGTTTAGGGGCTTTTAGGCAAAAGGGGCGTGGCCAAAAGTATCTCAACCCTCAGCCATGTCGAGGTCTATACTATGAATGGTATTCTGGGCTTCTGGACCCAAAGGGGCGGGGCCTAACGAATTTAAACCCCCAATGCTATTTCAATGGGTTTAGGGGCTTTTAGGCAAAAGGGGCGTGGCCAAAAGTATCTCAACCCTCAGCCATGTCGAGGTCTATACTATGAATGGTATTCTGGGCTTCTGGACCCAAAGGGAGGGGCCTAACGAATTTAAACCACCAATGCTATTTCCATGGGTTTAGGGGCTTCTAGGAAAAAGGGGCGTGGCCAAAAGTATCTCAACCCTCAGCCATGTCGAGTTCTATACTATGAATGGTATCCTGGGCTTCTGGACCCAAAGGGGCGGGGCCTAACGAATTTAAACCCCCAATGCTATTTCAATGGGTTTAGGGGCTTCTAGGCAAAAGGGGCGTGGCCAAAAGTAGGTCAACCCTCAGCCATGTCGAGATCTAAACTATGAATGGTATTTTGTGCTTCTGGACCCAAAGGGGCGGGGCCTATCGAATTTAAACCCCCAATGCTATTTTAATGGGTTTAGGGGCTTTTAGGCAAAAGGGGCGTGGCCAAAAGTATCTCAACCCTCAGCCATGTCGAGGTCTATACTATGAATGGTATTCTGGGCTTCTGGACCCAAAGGGGCGGGGCCTAACGAATTTAAACCCCCAATGCTATTTCAATAGGTTTAGGGGCTTCTAGGCAAAAGGGGCGTGGCCAAAAGTAGCTCAACCCTCAGCCATGTCGAGGTCTATACTATGAATGGTATTCTGGGCTTCTGGACCCAAAGGGGCGGGGCCTAACGATTTTAAACCCCCAATGCTATTTCAATGGGTTTAGGGGCTTCTAGGCAAAAGGGGCGTGGCCAAAAGTAGCTCAACCTTCAGCCATGTCGAGGTCTATACTATGAATGGTATTCTGGGCTTCTGGACCCAAAGGGGCGGGGCCTAACGATTTTAAACCCCCAATGCTATTTCAATGGGTTTAGGGGCTTCTAGGCAAAAGGGGCGTGGCCAAAAGTATGTCAACCCTCAGCCATGTCGAGGTCTATACTATGAATGGTATTCTGGGCTTCTGGACCCAAAGGGGCGGGGCCTAACGAATTTAAACCCCCAATGCTATTTCAATAGGTTTAGGGGCTTCTAGGCAAAAGGGGCGTGGCCAAAAGTAGCTCAACCCTCAGCCATGTCGAGGTCTATACTATGAATGGTATTCTGGGCTTCTGGACCCAAAGGGGCGGGGCCTAACGAATTTAAACCCCCAATGCTATTTCAAAAGGTTTAGGGGCTTCTAGGCAAAAGGGGCGTGGCCAAAAGTAGCTCAACCCTCAGCCATGTCGAGCTCTATACTATGAATGGTATTCTGGGCTTCTGGACCCAAAGGGGCGGGGCCTAACGATTTTAAACCCCCAATGCTATTTCAATGGGTTTAGGGGCTTCTAGGCAAAAGGGGCGTGGCCAAAAGTATCTCAACCCTCAGCCATGTCGAGGTCTATACTATGAATGGTATTCTGGGCTTCTGGACCCAAAGGGGCGGGGCCTAACGAATTTAAACCCCCAATGCTATTTCAATGGGTTTAGGGGCTTTTAGGCAAAAGGGGCGTGGCCAAAAGTATCTCAACCCTCAGCCATGTCGAGGTCTATACTATGAATGGTATTCTGGGCTTCTGGACCCAAAGGGAGGGGCCTAACGAATTTAAACCACCAATGCTATTTCCATGGGTTTAGGGGCTTCTAGGAAAAAGGGGCGTGGCCAAAAGTATCTCAACCCTCAGCCATGTCGAGTTCTATACTATGAATGGTATCCTGGGCTTCTGGACCCAAAGGGGCGGGGCCTAACGAATTTAAACCCCCAATGCTATTTCAATGGGTTTAGGGGCTTCTAGGCAAAAGGGGCGTGGCCAAAAGTAGGTCAACCCTCAGCCATGTCGAGATCTAAACTATGAATGGTATTTTGTGCTTCTGGACCCAAAGGGGCGGGGCCTAACGAATTTAAACCCCCAATGCTATTTTAATGGGTTTAGGGGCTTTTAGGCAAAAGGGGCGTGGCCAAAAGTATCTCAACCCTCAGCCATGTCGAGGTCTATACTATGAATGGTATTCTGGGCTTCTGGACCCAAAGGGGCGGGGCCTAACGAATTTAAACCCCCAATGCTATTTCAATAGGTTTAGGGGCTTCTAGGCAAAAGGGGCGTGGCCAAAAGTAGCTCAACCCTCAGCCATGTCGAGGTCTATACTATGAATGGTATTCTGGGCTTCTGGACCCAAAGGGGCGGGGCCTAACGAATTTAAACCCCCAATGCTATTTCAATAGGTTTAGGGGCTTCTAGGCAAAAGGGGCGTGGCCAAAAGTAGCTCAACCCTCAGCCATGTCGAGGTCTATACTATGAATGGTATTCTGGGCTTCTGGACCCAAAGGGGCGGGGCCTAACGATTTTAAACCCCCAATGCTATTTCAATGGGTTTAGGGGCTTCTAGGCAAAAGGGGCGTGGCCAAAAGTATCTCAACCCTCAGCCATGTCGAGGTCTATACTATGAATGGTATTCTGGGCTTCTGGACCCAAAGGGGCGGGGCCTAACGAATTTAAACCCCCAATGCTATTTCAATAGGTTTAGGGGCTTCTAGGCAAAAGGGGCGTGGCCAAAAGTAGCTCAACCCTCAGCCATGTCGAGGTCTATACTATGAATGGTATTCTGGGCTTCTGGACCCAAAGGGGCGGGGCCTAACGATTTTAAACCCCCAATGCTATTTCAATGGGTTTAGGGGCTTCTAGGCAAAAGGGGCGTGGCCAAAAGTATGTCAACCCTCAGCCATGTCGAGGTCTATACTATGAATGGTATTCTGGGCTTCTGGACCCAAAGGGGCGGGGCCTAACGAATTTAAACCCCCAATGCTATTTCAATGGGTTTAGGGGCTTCTAGGCAAAAGGGGCGTGGCCAAAAGTATCTCAACCCTCAGCCATGTCGAGTTCTATACTATAAATGGTATTCTGGGCTTCTGGACCCAAAGGGGCGGGGCCTAACGATTTTAAACCCCCAATGTTATTTCAATGGGTTTAGGGGCTTCTAGGCAAAAGGGGCGTGGCCAAAAGTATGTCAACCCTCAGCCATGTCGAGATCTATACTATGAATGGTATTCTGGGCTTCTGGACCCAAAGGAGAGGGCTTAACGAATTTAAACCCCCAATGCTATTTCAATAGGTTTAGGGGCTTCTAGGCAAAAGGGGCGTGGCCAAAAGTAGCTCAACCCTCAGCCATGTCGAGGTCTATACTATGAATGGTATTATGGGCTTCTGGACCCAAAGGGGCGGGGCCTAACGAATTTAAACCCCCAATGCTATTTCAATAGGTTTAGGGGCTTCTAGGCAAAAGGGGCGTGGCCAAAAGTAGCTCAACCCTCAGCCATGTCGAGGTCTATACTATGAATGGTATTCTGGGCTTCTGGACCCAAAGGGGCGGGGCCTAACGAATTTAAACCCCCAATGCTATTTCAATAGGTTTAGGGGCTTCTAGGCAAAAGGGGCGTGGCCAAAAGTAGCTCAACCCTCAGCCATGTCGAGGTCTATACTATGAATGGTATTCTGGGCTTCTGGACCCAAAGGGGCGGGGCCTAACGATTTTAAACCCCCAATGCTATTTCAATGGGTTTAGGGGCTTCTAGGCAAAAGGGGCGTGGCCAAAAGTAGCTCAACCTTCAGCCATGTCGAGGTCTATACTATGAATGGTATTCTGGGCTTCTGGACCCAAAGGGGCGGGGCCTAACGATTTTAAACCCCCAATGCTATTTCAATGGGTTTAGGGGCTTCTAGGCAAAAGGGGCGTGGTCAAAAGTAGGTCAACCCTCAGCCATGTCGAGGTCTATACTATGAATGGTATTCTGGGCTTCTGGAAACAAAGAGGCGGGGCCTAACGAATGTAAACCCCAAATGCTATTTCAATGGGTTTAGGGGCTTCTAGGCAAAAGGGGCGTGGCCAAAAGTATGTCAACCCTCAGCCATGTCGAAGTCTATACTATGAATGGTATTCTGGGCTTCTGGACCCAAAGGGGCGGGGCCTAACGAATTTAAACCCCCAATGCTATTTCAATGGGTTTAGGGGCTTTTAGGCAAAAGGTGCGTGGCCAAAAGAATCTCAACCCTCAGCCATGTCGAGTTCTATACTATGAATGGTATTCTGGGCTTCTGGACCCAAAGGGGCGGGGCCTAACGAATTTAAACCCCCAATGCTATTTCAATGGGTTTAGGGGCTTCTAGGCAAAAGGGGCGTGGCCAAAAGTAGCTCAACCCTCAGCCATGTCGAGGTCTATACTATGAATGGTATTCTGGGCTTCTGGACCCAAAGGGGCGGTGCCTAACGATTTTAAACCCCCAAAGCTATTTCAATGGGTTTAGGGGCTTCTAGGCAAAAGGGGCGTGGCAAAAAGTATGTCAACCCTCAGCCATGTCTAGGTCTATACTATGAATGGTATTCTGGGCTTCTGGACCCAAAGGGGCGGGGCCTAACGAATTAAAACCCCCAATGCTATTTCAATGGGTTTAGGGGCTTTTAGGCAAAAGGGGCGTGGCCAAAAGTATCTCAACCCTCAGCCATGTCGAGGTCTATACTATGAATGGTATTCTGGGCTTCTGGACCCAAAGGGGCGGGGCCTAACGAATTTAAACCCCCAATGCTATTTCAATGGGTTTAGGGGCTTTTAGGCAAAAGGGGCGTGGCCAAAAGTATCTCAACCCTCAGCCATGTCGAGGTCTATACTATGAATGGTATTCTGGGCTTCTGGACCCAAAGGGAGGGGCCTAACGAATTTAAACCACCAATGCTATTTCCATGGGTTTAGGGGCTTCTAGGAAAAAGGGGCGTGGCCAAAAGTATCTCAACCCTCAGCCATGTCGAGTTCTATACTATGAATGGTATCCTGGGCTTCTGGACCCAAAGGGGCGGGGCCTAACGAATTTAAACCCCCAATGCTATTTCAATGGGTTTAGGGGCTTCTAGGCAAAAGGGGCGTGGCCAAAAGTAGGTCAACCCTCAGCCATGTCGAGATCTAAACTATGAATGGTATTTTGTGCTTCTGGACCCAAAGGGGCGGGGCCTAACGAATTTAAACCCCCAATGCTATTTTAATGGGTTTAGGGGCTTTTAGGCAAAAGGGGCGTGGCCAAAAGTATCTCAACCCTCAGCCATGTCGAGGTCTATACTATGAATGGTATTCTGGGCTTCTGGACCCAAAGGGGCGGGGCCTAACGAATTTAAACCCCCAATGCTATTTCAATAGGTTTAGGGGCTTCTAGGCAAAAGGGGCGTGGCCAAAAGTAGCTCAACCCTCAGCCATGTCGAGGTCTATACTATGAATGGTATTCTGGGCTTCTGGACCCAAAGGGGCGGGGCCTAACGAATTTAAACCCCCAATGCTATTTCAATAGGTTTAGGGGCTTCTAGGCAAAAGGGGCGTGGCCAAAAGTAGCTCAACCCTCAGCCATGTCGAGGTCTATACTATGAATGGTATTCTGGGCTTCTGGACCCAAAGGGGCGGGGCCTAACGATTTTAAACCCCCAATGCTATTTCAATGGGTTTAGGGGCTTCTAGGCAAAAGGGGCGTGGCCAAAAGTATCTCAACCCTCAGCCATGTCGAGGTCTATACTATGAATGGTATTCTGGGCTTCTGGACCCAAAGGGGCGGGGCCTAACGAATTTAAACCCCCAATGCTATTTCAATAGGTTTAGGGGCTTCTAGGCAAAAGGGGCGTGGCCAAAAGTAGCTCAACCCTCAGCCATGTCGAGGTCTATACTATGAATGGTATTCTGGGCTTCTGGACCCAAAGGGGCGGGGCCTAACGATTTTAAACCCCCAATGCTATTTCAATGGGTTTAGGGGCTTCTAGGCAAAAGGGGCGTGGCCAAAAGTAGCTCAACCTTCAGCCATGTCGAGGTCTATACTATGAATGGTATTCTGGGCTTCTGGACCCAAAGGGGCGGGGCCTAACGATTTTAAACCCCCAATGCTATTTCAATGGGTTTAGGGGCTTCTAGGCAAAAGGGGCGTGGCCAAAAGTATGTCAACCCTCAGCCATGTCGAGGTCTATACTATGAATGGTATTCTGGGCTTCTGGACCCAAAGGGGCGGGGCCTAACGAATTTAAACCCCCAATGCTATTTCAATAGGTTTAGGGGCTTCTAGGCAAAAGGGGCGTGGCCAAAAGTAGCTCAACCCTCAGCCATGTCGAGGTCTATACTATGAATGGTATTCTGGGCTTCTGGACCCAAAGGGGCGGGGCCTAACGAATTTAAACCCCCAATGCTATTTCAATAGGTTTAGGGGCTTCTAGGCAAAAGGGGCGTGGCCAAAAGTAGCTCAACCCTCAGCCATGTCGAGGTCTATACTATGAATGGTATTCTGGGCTTCTGGACCCAAAGGGGCGGGGCCTAACGATTTTAAACCCCCAATGCTATTTCAATGGGTTTAGGGGCTTCTAGGCAAAAGGGGCGTGGCCAAAAGTATCTCAACCCTCAGCCATGTCGAGGTCTATACTATGAATGGTATTCTGGGCTTCTGGACCCAAAGGGGCGGGGCCTAACGAATTTAAACCCCCAATGCTATTTCAATGGGTTTAGGGGCTTTTAGGCAAAAGGGGCGTGGCCAAAAGTATCTCAACCCTCAGCCATGTCGAGGTCTATACTATGAATGGTATTCTGGGCTTCTGGACCCAAAGGGAGGGGCCTAACGAATTTAAACCACCAATGCTATTTCCATGGGTTTAGGGGCTTCTAGGAAAAAGGGGCGTGGCCAAAAGTATCTCAACCCTCAGCCATGTCGAGTTCTATACTATGAATGGTATCCTGGGCTTCTGGACCCAAAGGGGCGGGGCCTAACGAATTTAAACCCCCAATGCTATTTCAATGGGTTTAGGGGCTTCTAGGCAAAAGGGGCGTGGCCAAAAGTAGGTCAACCCTCAGCCATGTCGAGATCTAAACTATGAATGGTATTTTGTGCTTCTGGACCCAAAGGGGCGGGGCCTAACGAATTTAAACCCCCAATGCTATTTTAATGGGTTTAGGGGCTTTTAGGCAAAAGGGGCGTGGCCAAAAGTATCTCAACCCTCAGCCATGTCGAGGTCTATACTATGAATGGTATTCTGGGCTTCTGGAAACAAAGAGGCGGGGCCTAACGAATGTAAACCCCAAATGCTATTTCAATGGGTTTAGGGGCTTCTAGGCAAAAGGGGCGTGGCCAAAAGTATGTCAACCCTCAGCCATGTCGAGTTCTATACTATGAATGGTATTCTGGGCTTCTGGACCCAAAGGGGCGGGCCTAACGAATTTAAACCCCCAATGCTATTTCAATGGGTTTAGGGGCTTTTAGGCAAAAGGGGCGTGGCCAAAAGAATCTCAACCCTCAGCCATGTCGAGGTCTATACTATGAATGGTATTCTGGGCTTCTGGACCCAAAGGGGCGGGGCCTAACGAATTTAAACCCCCAATGCTATTTTAATGGGTTTAGGGGCTTTTAGGCAAAAGGGGCGTGGCCAAAAGTATCTCAACCCTCAGCCATGTCGAGGTCTATACTATGAATGGTATTCTGGGCTTCTGGACCCAAAGGGGCGGGGCCTAACGAATTTAAACCCCCAATGCTATTTCAATAGGTTTAGGGGCTTCTAGGCAAAAGGGGCGTGGCCAAAAGTAGCTCAACCCTCAGCCATGTCGAGGTCTATACTATGAATGGTATTCTGGGCTTCTGGACCCAAAGGGGCGGGGCCTAACGAATTTAAACCCCCAATGCTATTTCAATAGGTTTAGGGGCTTCTAGGCAAAAGGGGCGTGGCCAAAAGTAGCTCAACCCTCAGCCATGTCGAGGTCTATACTATGAATGGTATTCTGGGCTTCTGGACCCAAAGGGGCGGGGCCTAACGAATTTAAACCCCCAATGCTATTTCAATAGGTTTAGGGGCTTCTAGGCAAAAGGGGCGTGGCCAAAAGTAGCTCAACCCTCAGCCATGTCGAGGTCTATACTATGAATGGTATTCTGGGCTTCTGGACCCAAAGGGGCGGGGCCTAACGATTTTAAACCCCCAATGCTATTTCAATGGGTTTAGGGGCTTCTAGGCAAAAGGGGCGTGGCCAAAAGTAGCTCAACCTTCAGCCATGTCGAGGTCTATACTATGAATGGTATTCTGGGCTTCTGGACCCAAAGGGGCGGGGCCTAACGATTTTAAACCCCCAATGCTATTTCAATGGGTTTAGGGGCTTCTAGGCAAAAGGGGCGTGGCCAAAAGTATGTCAACCCTCAGCCATGTCGAGTTCTATACTATGAATGGTATTCTGGGCTTCTGGACCCAAAGGGGCGGGGCCTAACGAATTTAAACCCCCAATGCTATTTCAATGGGTTTAGGGGCTTCTAGGCAAAAGGGGCGTGGCCAAAAGTATCTCAACCCTCAGCCATGTCGAGTTCTATACTATAAATGGTATTCTGGGCTTCTGGACCCAAAGGGGCGGGGCCTAACGATTTTAAACCCCCAATGTTATTTCAATGGGTTTAGGGGCTTCTAGGCAAAAGGGGCGTGGCCAAAAGTATGTCAACCCTCAGCCATGTCGAGATCTATACTATGAATGGTATTCTGGGCTTCTGGACCCAAAGGAGAGGGCTTAACGAATTTAAACCCCCAATGCTATTTCAATAGGTTTAGGGGCTTCTGGGCAAAAGGGGCGTGGCCAAAAGTAGCTCAACCCTCAGCCATGTCGAGGTCTATACTATGAATGGTATTATGGGCTTCTGGACCCAAAGGGGCGGGGCCTAATGAATTTAAACCCCCAATGCTATTTCAATGGGTTTAGGGGCTTCTAGGCAAAAGGGGCGTGGTCAAAAGTAGGTCAACCCTCAGCCATGTCGAGGTCTATACTATGAATGGTATTCTGGGCTTCTGGAAACAAAGAGGCGGGGCCTAACGAATGTAAACCCCAAATGCTATTTCAATGGGTTTAGGGGCTTCTAGGCAAAAGGGGCGTGGCCAAAAGTATGTCAACCCTCAGCCATGTCGAGTTCTATACTATGAATGGTATTCTGGGCTTCTGGACCCAAAGGGGCGGGCCTAACGAATTTAAACCCCCAATGCTATTTCAATGGGTTTAGGGGCTTTTAGGCAAAAGGGGCGTGGCCAAAAGAATCTCAACCCTCAGCCATGTCGAGGTCTATACTATGAATGGTATTCTGGGCTTCTGGACCCAAAGGGGCGGGGCCTAACGAATTTAAACCCCCAATGCTATTTTAATGGGTTTAGGGGCTTTTAGGCAAAAGGGGCGTGGCCAAAAGTATCTCAACCCTCAGCCATGTCGAGGTCTATACTATGAATGGTATTCTGGGCTTCTGGACCCAAAGGGGCGGGGCCTAACGAATTTAAACCCCCAATGCTATTTCAATAGGTTTAGGGGCTTCTAGGCAAAAGGGGCGTGGCCAAAAGTAGCTCAACCCTCAGCCATGTCGAGGTCTATACTATGAATGGTATTCTGGGCTTCTGGACCCAAAGGGGCGGGGCCTAACGAATTTAAACCCCCAATGCTATTTCAATAGGTTTAGGGGCTTCTAGGCAAAAGGGGCGTGGCCAAAAGTAGCTCAACCCTCAGCCATGTCGAGGTCTATACTATGAATGGTATTCTGGGCTTCTGGACCCAAAGGGGCGGGGCCTAACGATTTTAAACCCCCAATGCTATTTCAATGGGTTTAGGGGCTTCTAGGCAAAAGGGGCGTGGCCAAAAGTAGCTCAACCTTCAGCCATGTCGAGGTCTATACTATGAATGGTATTCTGGGCTTCTGGACCCAAAGGGGCGGGGCCTAACGATTTTAAACCCCCAATGCTATTTCAATGGGTTTAGGGGCTTCTAGGCAAAAGGGGCGTGGCCAAAAGTATGTCAACCCTCAGCCATGTCGAGGTCTATACTATGAATGGTATTCTGGGCTTCTGGACCCAAAGGGGCGGGGCCTAACGAATTTAAACCCCCAATGCTATTTCAATGGGTTTAGGGGCTTCTAGGCAAAAGGGGCGTGGCCAAAAGTATCTCAACCCTCAGCCATGTCGAGTTCTATACTATAAATGGTATTCTGGGCTTCTGGACCCAAAGGGGCGGGGCCTAACGATTTTAAACCCCCAATGTTATTTCAATGGGTTTAGGGGCTTCTAGGCAAAAGGGGCGTGGCCAAAAGTATGTCAACCCTCAGCCATGTCGAGATCTATACTATGAATGGTATTCTGGGCTTCTGGACCCAAAGGAGAGGGCTTAACGAATTTAAACCCCCAATGCTATTTCAATAGGTTTAGGGGCTTCTAGGCAAAAGGGGCGTGGCCAAAAGTAGCTCAACCCTCAGCCATGTCGAGGTCTATACTATGAATGGTATTATGGGCTTCTGGACCCAAAGGGGCGGGGCCTAACGAATTTAAACCCCCAATGCTATTTCAATAGGTTTAGGGGCTTCTAGGCAAAAGGGGCGTGGCCAAAAGTAGCTCAACCCTCAGCCATGTCGAGGTCTATACTATGAATGGTATTCTGGGCTTCTGGACCCAAAGGGGCGGGGCCTAACGAATTTAAACCCCCAATGCTATTTCAATAGGTTTAGGGGCTTCTAGGCAAAAGGGGCGTGGCCAAAAGTAGCTCAACCCTCAGCCATGTCGAGGTCTATACTATGAATGGTATTCTGGGCTTCTGGACCCAAAGGGGCGGGGCCCAACGATTTTAAACCCCCAATGCTATTTCAATGGGTTTAGGGGCTTCTAGGCAAAAGGGGCGTGGCCAAAAGTAGCTCAACCTTCAGCCATGTCGAGGTCTATACTATGAATGGTATTCTGGGCTTCTGGACCCAAAGGGGCGGGGCCTAACGATTTTAAACCCCCAATGCTATTTCAATGGGTTTAGGGGCTTCTAGGCAAAAGGGGCGTGGCCAAAAGTATGTCAACCCTCAGCCATGTCGAGGTCTATACTATGAATGGTATTCTGGGCTTCTGGACCCAAAGGGGCGGGGCCTAACGAATTTAAACCCCCAATGCTATTTCAATGGGTTTAGGGGCTTCTAGGCAAAAGGGGCGTGGTCAAAAGTATCTCAACCCTCAGCCATGTCGAGTTCTATACTATAAATGGTATTCTGGGCTTCTGGACCCAAAGGGGCGGGGCCTAACGATTTTAAACCCCCAATGTTATTTCAATGGGTTTAGGGGCTTCTAGGCAAAAGGGGCGTGGCCAAAAGTATGTCAACCCTCAGCCATGTCGAGATCTATACTATGAATGGTATTCTGGGCTTCTGGACCCAAAGGAGAGGGCTTAACGAATTTAAACCCCCAATGCTATTTCAATAGGTTTAGGGGCTTCTAGGCAAAAGGGGCGTGGCCAAAAGTAGCTCAACCCTCAGCCATGTCGAGGTCTATACTATGAATGGTATTATGGGCTTCTGGACCCAAAGGGACGGGGCCTAATGAATTTAAACCCCCAATGCTATTTCAATGGGTTTAGGGGCTTCTAGGCAAAAGGGGCGTGGTCAAAAGTAGGTCAACCCTCAGCCATGTCGAGGTCTATACTATGAATGGTATTCTGGGCTTCTGGAAACAAAGAGGCGGGGCCTAACGAATGTAAACCCCAAATGCTATTTCAATGGGTTTAGGGGCTTCTAGGCAAAAGGGGCGTGGCCAAAAGTATGTCAACCCTCAGCCATGTCGAAGTCTATACTATGAATGGTATTCTGGGCTTCTGGACCCAAAGGGGCGGGGCCTAACGAATTTAAACCCCCAATGCTATTTCAATGGGTTTAGGGGCTTTTAGGCAAAAGGTGCGTGGCCAAAAGAATCTCAACCCTCAGCCATGTCGAGTTCTATACTATGAATGGTATTCTGGGCTTCTGGACCCAAAGGGGCGGGGCCTAACGAATTTAAACCCCCAATGCTATTTCAATGGGTTTAGGGGCTTCTAGGCAAAAGGGGCGTGGCCAAAAGTAGCTCAACCCTCAGCCATGTCGAGGTCTATACTATGAATGGTATTCTGGGCTTCTGGACCCAAAGGGGCGGTGCCTAACGATTTTAAACCCCCAATGCTATTTCAATGGGTTTAGGGGCTTTTAGGCAAAAGGGGCGTGGCCAAAAGTATCTCAACCCTCAGCCATGTCGAGGTCTATACTATGAATGGTATTCTGGGCTTCTGGACCCAAAGGGAGGGGCCTAACGAATTTAAACCACCAATGCTATTTCCATGGGTTTAGGGGCTTCTAGGAAAAAGGGGCGTGGCCAAAAGTATCTCAACCCTCAGCCATGTCGAGTTCTATACTATGAATGGTATCCTGGGCTTCTGGACCCAAAGGGGCGGGGCCTAACGAATTTAAACCCCCAATGCTATTTCAATGGGTTTAGGGGCTTCTAGGCAAAAGGGGCGTGGCCAAAAGTAGGTCAACCCTCAGCCATGTCGAGATCTAAACTATGAATGGTATTTTGTGCTTCTGGACCCAAAGGGGCGGGGCCTATCGAATTTAAACCCCCAATGCTATTTTAATGGGTTTAGGGGCTTTTAGGCAAAAGGGGCGTGGCCAAAAGTATCTCAACCCTCAGCCATGTCGAGGTCTATACTATGAATGGTATTCTGGGCTTCTGGACCCAAAGGGGCGGGGCCTAACGAATTTAAACCCCCAATGCTATTTCAATAGGTTTAGGGGCTTCTAGGCAAAAGGGGCGTGGCCAAAAGTAGCTCAACCCTCAGCCATGTCGAGGTCTATACTATGAATGGTATTCTGGGCTTCTGGACCCAAAGGGGCGGGGCCTAACGATTTTAAACCCCCAATGCTATTTCAATGGGTTTAGGGGCTTCTAGGCAAAAGGGGCGTGGCCAAAAGTAGCTCAACCTTCAGCCATGTCGAGGTCTATACTATGAATGGTATTCTGGGCTTCTGGACCCAAAGGGGCGGGGCCTAACGATTTTAAACCCCCAATGCTATTTCAATGGGTTTAGGGGCTTCTAGGCAAAAGGGGCGTGGCCAAAAGTATGTCAACCCTCAGCCATGTCGAGGTCTATACTATGAATGGTATTCTGGGCTTCTGGACCCAAAGGGGCGGGGCCTAACGAATTTAAACCCCCAATGCTATTTCAATAGGTTTAGGGGCTTCTAGGCAAAAGGGGCGTGGCCAAAAGTAGCTCAACCCTCAGCCATGTCGAGGTCTATACTATGAATGGTATTCTGGGCTTCTGGACCCAAAGGGGCGGGGCCTAACGAATTTAAACCCCCAATGCTATTTCAAAAGGTTTAGGGGCTTCTAGGCAAAAGGGGCGTGGCCAAAAGTAGCTCAACCCTCAGCCATGTCGAGCTCTATACTATGAATGGTATTCTGGGCTTCTGGACCCAAAGGGGCGGGGCCTAACGATTTTAAACCCCCAATGCTATTTCAATGGGTTTAGGGGCTTCTAGGCAAAAGGGGCGTGGCCAAAAGTATCTCAACCCTCAGCCATGTCGAGGTCTATACTATGAATGGTATTCTGGGCTTCTGGACCCAAAGGGGCGGGGCCTAACGAATTTAAACCCCCAATGCTATTTCAATGGGTTTAGGGGCTTTTAGGCAAAAGGGGCGTGGCCAAAAGTATCTCAACCCTCAGCCATGTCGAGGTCTATACTATGAATGGTATTCTGGGCTTCTGGACCCAAAGGGAGGGGCCTAACGAATTTAAACCACCAATGCTATTTCCATGGGTTTAGGGGCTTCTAGGAAAAAGGGGCGTGGCCAAAAGTATCTCAACCCTCAGCCATGTCGAGTTCTATACTATGAATGGTATCCTGGGCTTCTGGACCCAAAGGGGCGGGGCCTAACGAATTTAAACCCCCAATGCTATTTCAATGGGTTTAGGGGCTTCTAGGCAAAAGGGGCGTGGCCAAAAGTAGGTCAACCCTCAGCCATGTCGAGATCTAAACTATGAATGGTATTTTGTGCTTCTGGACCCAAAGGGGCGGGGCCTAACGAATTTAAACCCCCAATGCTATTTTAATGGGTTTAGGGGCTTTTAGGCAAAAGGGGCGTGGCCAAAAGTATCTCAACCCTCAGCCATGTCGAGGTCTATACTATGAATGGTATTCTGGGCTTCTGGACCCAAAGGGGCGGGGCCTAACGAATTTAAACCCCCAATGCTATTTCAATAGGTTTAGGGGCTTCTAGGCAAAAGGGGCGTGGCCAAAAGTAGCTCAACCCTCAGCCATGTCGAGGTCTATACTATGAATGGTATTCTGGGCTTCTGGACCCAAAGGGGCGGGGCCTAACGAATTTAAACCCCCAATGCTATTTCAATAGGTTTAGGGGCTTCTAGGCAAAAGGGGCGTGGCCAAAAGTAGCTCAACCCTCAGCCATGTCGAGGTCTATACTATGAATGGTATTCTGGGCTTCTGGACCCAAAGGGGCGGGGCCTAACGATTTTAAACCCCCAATGCTATTTCAATGGGTTTAGGGGCTTCTAGGCAAAAGGGGCGTGGCCAAAAGTATCTCAACCCTCAGCCATGTCGAGGTCTATACTATGAATGGTATTCTGGGCTTCTGGACCCAAAGGGGCGGGGCCTAACGAATTTAAACCCCCAATGCTATTTCAATAGGTTTAGGGGCTTCTAGGCAAAAGGGGCGTGGCCAAAAGTAGCTCAACCCTCAGCCATGTCGAGGTCTATACTATGAATGGTATTCTGGGCTTCTGGACCCAAAGGGGCGGGGCCTAACGATTTTAAACCCCCAATGCTATTTCAATGGGTTTAGGGGCTTCTAGGCAAAAGGGGCGTGGCCAAAAGTATGTCAACCCTCAGCCATGTCGAGGTCTATACTATGAATGGTATTCTGGGCTTCTGGACCCAAAGGGGCGGGGCCTAACGAATTTAAACCCCCAATGCTATTTCAATGGGTTTAGGGGCTTCTAGGCAAAAGGGGCGTGGCCAAAAGTATCTCAACCCTCAGCCATGTCGAGTTCTATACTATAAATGGTATTCTGGGCTTCTGGACCCAAAGGGGCGGGGCCTAACGATTTTAAACCCCCAATGTTATTTCAATGGGTTTAGGGGCTTCTAGGCAAAAGGGGCGTGGCCAAAAGTATGTCAACCCTCAGCCATGTCGAGATCTATACTATGAATGGTATTCTGGGCTTCTGGACCCAAAGGAGAGGGCTTAACGAATTTAAACCCCCAATGCTATTTCAATAGGTTTAGGGGCTTCTAGGCAAAAGGGGCGTGGCCAAAAGTAGCTCAACCCTCAGCCATGTCGAGGTCTATACTATGAATGGTATTATGGGCTTCTGGACCCAAAGGGGCGGGGCCTAACGAATTTAAACCCCCAATGCTATTTCAATAGGTTTAGGGGCTTCTAGGCAAAAGGGGCGTGGCCAAAAGTAGCTCAACCCTCAGCCATGTCGAGGTCTATACTATGAATGGTATTCTGGGCTTCTGGACCCAAAGGGGCGGGGCCTAACGAATTTAAACCCCCAATGCTATTTCAATAGGTTTAGGGGCTTCTAGGCAAAAGGGGCGTGGCCAAAAGTAGCTCAACCCTCAGCCATGTCGAGGTCTATACTATGAATGGTATTCTGGGCTTCTGGACCCAAAGGGGCGGGGCCTAACGATTTTAAACCCCCAATGCTATTTCAATGGGTTTAGGGGCTTCTAGGCAAAAGGGGCGTGGCCAAAAGTAGCTCAACCTTCAGCCATGTCGAGGTCTATACTATGAATGGTATTCTGGGCTTCTGGACCCAAAGGGGCGGGGCCTAACGATTTTAAACCCCCAATGCTATTTCAATGGGTTTAGGGGCTTCTAGGCAAAAGGGGCGTGGTCAAAAGTAGGTCAACCCTCAGCCATGTCGAGGTCTATACTATGAATGGTATTCTGGGCTTCTGGAAACAAAGAGGCGGGGCCTAACGAATGTAAACCCCAAATGCTATTTCAATGGGTTTAGGGGCTTCTAGGCAAAAGGGGCGTGGCCAAAAGTATGTCAACCCTCAGCCATGTCGAAGTCTATACTATGAATGGTATTCTGGGCTTCTGGACCCAAAGGGGCGGGGCCTAACGAATTTAAACCCCCAATGCTATTTCAATGGGTTTAGGGGCTTTTAGGCAAAAGGTGCGTGGCCAAAAGAATCTCAACCCTCAGCCATGTCGAGTTCTATACTATGAATGGTATTCTGGGCTTCTGGACCCAAAGGGGCGGTGCCTAACGATTTTAAACCCCCAAAGCTATTTCAATGGGTTTAGGGGCTTCTAGGCAAAAGGGGCGTGGCAAAAAGTATGTCAACCCTCAGCCATGTCTAGGTCTATACTATGAATGGTATTCTGGGCTTCTGGACCCAAAGGGGCGGGGCCTAACGAATTAAAACCCCCAATGCTATTTCAATGGGTTTAGGGGCTTTTAGGCAAAAGGGGCGTGGCCAAAAGTATCTCAACCCTCAGCCATGTCGAGGTCTATACTATGAATGGTATTCTGGGCTTCTGGACCCAAAGGGGCGGGGCCTAACGAATTTAAACCCCCAATGCTATTTCAATGGGTTTAGGGGCTTTTAGGCAAAAGGGGCGTGGCCAAAAGTATCTCAACCCTCAGCCATGTCGAGGTCTATACTATGAATGGTATTCTGGGCTTCTGGACCCAAAGGGAGGGGCCTAACGAATTTAAACCACCAATGCTATTTCCATGGGTTTAGGGGCTTCTAGGAAAAAGGGGCGTGGCCAAAAGTATCTCAACCCTCAGCCATGTCGAGTTCTATACTATGAATGGTATCCTGGGCTTCTGGACCCAAAGGGGCGGGGCCTAACGAATTTAAACCCCCAATGCTATTTCAATGGGTTTAGGGGCTTCTAGGCAAAAGGGGCGTGGCCAAAAGTAGGTCAACCCTCAGCCATGTCGAGATCTAAACTATGAATGGTATTTTGTGCTTCTGGACCCAAAGGGGCGGGGCCTAACGAATTTAAACCCCCAATGCTATTTTAATGGGTTTAGGGGCTTTTAGGCAAAAGGGGCGTGGCCAAAAGTATCTCAACCCTCAGCCATGTCGAGGTCTATACTATGAATGGTATTCTGGGCTTCTGGACCCAAAGGGGCGGGGCCTAACGAATTTAAACCCCCAATGCTATTTCAATAGGTTTAGGGGCTTCTAGGCAAAAGGGGCGTGGCCAAAAGTAGCTCAACCCTCAGCCATGTCGAGGTCTATACTATGAATGGTATTCTGGGCTTCTGGACCCAAAGGGGCGGGGCCTAACGAATTTAAACCCCCAATGCTATTTCAATAGGTTTAGGGGCTTCTAGGCAAAAGGGGCGTGGCCAAAAGTAGCTCAACCCTCAGCCATGTCGAGGTCTATACTATGAATGGTATTCTGGGCTTCTGGACCCAAAGGGGCGGGGCCTAACGATTTTAAACCCCCAATGCTATTTCAATGGGTTTAGGGGCTTCTAGGCAAAAGGGGCGTGGCCAAAAGTATCTCAACCCTCAGCCATGTCGAGGTCTATACTATGAATGGTATTCTGGGCTTCTGGACCCAAAGGGGCGGGGCCTAACGAATTTAAACCCCCAATGCTATTTCAATAGGTTTAGGGGCTTCTAGGCAAAAGGGGCGTGGCCAAAAGTAGCTCAACCCTCAGCCATGTCGAGGTCTATACTATGAATGGTATTCTGGGCTTCTGGACCCAAAGGGGCGGGGCCTAACGATTTTAAACCCCCAATGCTATTTCAATGGGTTTAGGGGCTTCTAGGCAAAAGGGGCGTGGCCAAAAGTAGCTCAACCTTCAGCCATGTCGAGGTCTATACTATGAATGGTATTCTGGGCTTCTGGACCCAAAGGGGCGGGGCCTAACGATTTTAAACCCCCAATGCTATTTCAATGGGTTTAGGGGCTTCTAGGCAAAAGGGGCGTGGCCAAAAGTATGTCAACCCTCAGCCATGTCGAGGTCTATACTATGAATGGTATTCTGGGCTTCTGGACCCAAAGGGGCGGGGCCTAACGAATTTAAACCCCCAATGCTATTTCAATAGGTTTAGGGGCTTCTAGGCAAAAGGGGCGTGGCCAAAAGTAGCTCAACCCTCAGCCATGTCGAGGTCTATACTATGAATGGTATTCTGGGCTTCTGGACCCAAAGGGGCGGGGCCTAACGAATTTAAACCCCCAATGCTATTTCAATAGGTTTAGGGGCTTCTAGGCAAAAGGGGCGTGGCCAAAAGTAGCTCAACCCTCAGCCATGTCGAGGTCTATACTATGAATGGTATTCTGGGCTTCTGGACCCAAAGGGGCGGGGCCTAACGATTTTAAACCCCCAATGCTATTTCAATGGGTTTAGGGGCTTCTAGGCAAAAGGGGCGTGGCCAAAAGTATCTCAACCCTCAGCCATGTCGAGGTCTATACTATGAATGGTATTCTGGGCTTCTGGACCCAAAGGGGCGGGGCCTAACGAATTTAAACCCCCAATGCTATTTCAATGGGTTTAGGGGCTTTTAGGCAAAAGGGGCGTGGCCAAAAGTATCTCAACCCTCAGCCATGTCGAGGTCTATACTATGAATGGTATTCTGGGCTTCTGGACCCAAAGGGAGGGGCCTAACGAATTTAAACCACCAATGCTATTTCCATGGGTTTAGGGGCTTCTAGGAAAAAGGGGCGTGGCCAAAAGTATCTCAACCCTCAGCCATGTCGAGTTCTATACTATGAATGGTATCCTGGGCTTCTGGACCCAAAGGGGCGGGGCCTAACGAATTTAAACCCCCAATGCTATTTCAATGGGTTTAGGGGCTTCTAGGCAAAAGGGGCGTGGCCAAAAGTAGGTCAACCCTCAGCCATGTCGAGATCTAAACTATGAATGGTATTTTGTGCTTCTGGACCCAAAGGGGCGGGGCCTAACGAATTTAAACCCCCAATGCTATTTTAATGGGTTTAGGGGCTTTTAGGCAAAAGGGGCGTGGCCAAAAGTATCTCAACCCTCAGCCATGTCGAGGTCTATACTATGAATGGTATTCTGGGCTTCTGGAAACAAAGAGGCGGGGCCTAACGAATGTAAACCCCAAATGCTATTTCAATGGGTTTAGGGGCTTCTAGGCAAAAGGGGCGTGGCCAAAAGTATGTCAACCCTCAGCCATGTCGAAGTCTATACTATGAATGGTATTCTGGGCTTCTGGACCCAAAGGGGCGGGGCCTAACGAATTTAAACCCCCAATGCTATTTCAATGGGTTTAGGGGCTTTTAGGCAAAAGGTGCGTGGCCAAAAGAATCTCAACCCTCAGCCATGTCGAGTTCTATACTATGAATGGTATTCTGGGCTTCTGGACCCAAAGGGGCGGGGCCTAACGAATTTAAACCCCCAATGCTATTTCAATGGGTTTAGGGGCTTCTAGGCAAAAGGGGCGTGGCCAAAAGTAGCTCAACCCTCAGCCATGTCGAGGTCTATACTATGAACGGTATTCTGGGCTTCTGGACCCAAAGGGGCGGTGCCTAACGATTTTAAACCCCCAAAGCTATTTCAATGGGTTTAGGGGCTTCTAGGCAAAAGGGGCGTGGCAAAAAGTATGTCAACCCTCAGCCATGTCTAGGTCTATACTATGAATGGTATTCTGGGCTTCTGGACCCAAAGGGGCGGGGCCTAACGAATTAAAACCCCCAATGCTATTTCAATGGGTTTAGGGGCTTTTAGGCAAAAGGGGCGTGGCCAAAAGTATCTCAACCCTCAGCCATGTCGAGGTCTATACTATGAATGGTATTCTGGGCTTCTGGACCCAAAGGGGCGGGGCCTAACGAATTTAAACCCCCAATGCTATTTCAATGGGTTTAGGGGCTTTTAGGCAAAAGGGGCGTGGCCAAAAGTATCTCAACCCTCAGCCATGTCGAGGTCTATACTATGAATGGTATTCTGGGCTTCTGGACCCAAAGGGAGGGGCCTAACGAATTTAAACCACCAATGCTATTTCCATGGGTTTAGGGGCTTCTAGGAAAAAGGGGCGTGGCCAAAAGTATCTCAACCCTCAGCCATGTCGAGTTCTATACTATGAATGGTATCCTGGGCTTCTGGACCCAAAGGGGCGGGGCCTAACGAATTTAAACCCCCAATGCTATTTCAATGGGTTTAGGGGCTTCTAGGCAAAAGGGGCGTGGCCAAAAGTAGGTCAACCCTCAGCCATGTCGAGATCTAAACTATGAATGGTATTTTGTGCTTCTGGACCCAAAGGGGCGGGGCCTAACGAATTTAAACCCCCAATGCTATTTTAATGGGTTTAGGGGCTTTTAGGCAAAAGGGGCGTGGCCAAAAGTATCTCAACCCTCAGCCATGTCGAGGTCTATACTATGAATGGTATTCTGGGCTTCTGGACCCAAAGGGGCGGGGCCTAACGAATTTAAACCCCCAATGCTATTTCAATAGGTTTAGGGGCTTCTAGGCAAAAGGGGCGTGGCCAAAAGTAGCTCAACCCTCAGCCATGTCGAGGTCTATACTATGAATGGTATTCTGGGCTTCTGGACCCAAAGGGGCGGGGCCTAACGATTTTAAACCCCCAATGCTATTTCAATGGGTTTAGGGGCTTCTAGGCAAAAGGGGCGTGGCCAAAAGTAGCTCAACCTTCAGCCATGTCGAGGTCTATACTATGAATGGTATTCTGGGCTTCTGGACCCAAAGGGGCGGGGCCTAACGATTTTAAACCCCCAATGCTATTTCAATGGGTTTAGGGGCTTCTAGGCAAAAGGGGCGTGGCCAAAAGTATGTCAACCCTCAGCCATGTCGAGTTCTATACTATGAATGGTATTCTGGGCTTCTGGACCCAAAGGGGCGGGGCCTAACGAATTTAAACCCCCAATGCTATTTCAATGGGTTTAGGGGCTTCTAGGCAAAAGGGGCGTGGCCAAAAGTATCTCAACCCTCAGCCATGTCGAGTTCTATACTATAAATGGTATTCTGGGCTTCTGGACCCAAAGGGGCGGGGCCTAACGATTTTAAACCCCCAATGTTATTTCAATGGGTTTAGGGGCTTCTAGGCAAAAGGGGCGTGGCCAAAAGTATGTCAACCCTCAGCCATGTCGAGATCTATACTATGAATGGTATTCTGGGCTTCTGGACCCAAAGGAGAGGGCTTAACGAATTTAAACCCCCAATGCTATTTCAATAGGTTTAGGGGCTTCTGGGCAAAAGGGGCGTGGCCAAAAGTAGCTCAACCCTCAGCCATGTCGAGGTCTATACTATGAATGGTATTATGGGCTTCTGGACCCAAAGGGGCGGGGCCTAATGAATTTAAACCCCCAATGCTATTTCAATGGGTTTAGGGGCTTCTAGGCAAAAGGGGCGTGGTCAAAAGTAGGTCAACCCTCAGCCATGTCGAGGTCTATACTATGAATGGTATTCTGGGCTTCTGGAAACAAAGAGGCGGGGCCTAACGAATGTAAACCCCAAATGCTATTTCAATGGGTTTAGGGGCTTCTAGGCAAAAGGGGCGTGGCCAAAAGTATGTCAACCCTCAGCCATGTCGAGTTCTATACTATGAATGGTATTCTGGGCTTCTGGACCCAAAGGGGCGGGCCTAACGAATTTAAACCCCCAATGCTATTTCAATGGGTTTAGGGGCTTTTAGGCAAAAGGGGCGTGGCCAAAAGAATCTCAACCCTCAGCCATGTCGAGGTCTATACTATGAATGGTATTCTGGGCTTCTGGACCCAAAGGGGCGGGGCCTAACGAATTTAAACCCCCAATGCTATTTCAATGGGTTTAGGGGCTTCTAGGCAAAAGGGGCGTGGCCAAAAGTAGCTCAACCCTCAGCCATGTCGAGGTCTATACTATGAATGGTATTCTGGGCTTCTGGACCCAAAGGGGCGGTGCCTAACGATTTTAAACCCCCAAAGCTATTTCAATGGGTTTAGGGGCTTCTAGGCAAAAGGGGCGTGGCAAAAAGTATGTCAACCCTCAGCCATGTCAAGGTCTATACTATGAATGGTATTCTGGGCTTCTGGACCCAAAGGGGTGGGGCCTAACGAATGTAAACCCCCAATGCTATTTCAATAGGTTTAGGGATATCTAGGCAAAAGGGGCGTAACCAAAAGTAGCTCAACCCTCAGCCATGTCGAGGTCTATACTATGAATGGTATTCTGGGCTTCTGGACCCAAAGGGGCGGGGCCTAACGAATTTAAACCCCCAATGCTATTTCAATGGGTTTAGGGGCTTCTAGGCAAAAGGGGCGTGGCCAAAAGTAGCTCAACCCTCAGCCATGTCGAGGTCTATACTATGAATGGTATTATGGGCTTCTGGACCAAAAGGGGCGGGGCCTAACGAATTTAAACCACCAATGCTATTTCAATGGGTTTAGGGGCTTTTAGGCAAAAAGGGGCGTGGTCAAAAGTATCTCAACCCTCAGCCATGTCGAGGTCTATACTATGAATGGTATTCTGGGCTTCTGGACCCAAAGGGGCGGGGCCTAACGAATTTAAACCACCAATGCTATTTCAATGGGTTTAGGGGCTTCTAGGAAAAAGGGGCATGGCCAAACGTATCTCAACCCTCAGCCATGTCGAGTTCTATACTATGAATGGTATTCTGGGCTTCTGGACCCAAAGGGGCGGGTCCTAACGAATTTAAACCACCAATGCTATTTCAATGGGTTTAGGGGCTTTTAGGCAAAAAGGGGCGTGGTCAAAAGTATCTCAACCCTCAGCCATGTCGAGATCTATACTATGAATGGTATTCTGGGCTTCTGGACCCAAAGGGGCGGGGCCTAACGATTTTAAACCCCCAATGCTATTTCAATGGGTTTAGGGGCTTCTAGGCAAAAGGGGCGTGGCCAAAAGTATGTCAACCCTCAGCCATGTCGAGATCTATACTATGAATGGTATTCTGGGCTTCTGGAAACAAAGGGGCGGGGCCTAACGAATTTAAACCCCCAATGCTATTTCAATGGGTTTAGGGGCTTCTTGCCAAAAGGGGCGTGGCCAAAAGTATCTCAACCCTCAGCCATGTCGAGTTCTATACTATGAATGGTATTCTGGGCTTCTGGACCCAAAGGGGCGGGGCCTAACGAATTTAAACCACCAATGCTATTTCAATGGGTTTAGGGGCTTTTAGGCAAAAAGGGGCGTGGTCAAAAGTATCTCAACCCTCAGCCATGTCGAGGTCTATACTATGAATGGTATTCTGGGCTTCTGGACCCAAAGGGGCGGGGCCTAACGAATTTAAACCACCAATGCTATTTCAATGGGTTTAGGGGCTTCTAGGAAAAAGGGGCGTGGCCAAAAGTATCTCAACCCTCAGCCATGTCCAGTTCTATACTATGAATGGTATTCTGGGCTTCTGGACCCAAAGGGGCGGGGCCTAACGAATTTAAACCCCCAATGCTATTTCAATGGGTTAAGGGGCTTCTAGGCAAAAGGGGCGTGGCCAAAAGAAGGTCAACCCTCAGCCATGTCGAGGTCTATACTATGAATGGTATTCTGGGCTTCTGGAAACAAAGGGGCGGGGCCTAACGAATTTAAACCCCCAATGCTATTTCAATGGGTTTAGGGGCTTTTAGGCAAAAGGGGCGTGGCCAAAAGTATGTCAACCCTCAGCCATGTCGAGCTCTATACTATGAATGGTATTCTGGGCTTCTGGACCCAAAGGGGCGGGGCCTAACGATCTTAAACCTCCAATGCTATTTCAATGGGTTTAGGGGCTTCTAGGAAAAAGGGGCGTGGCCAAAAGTATCTCAACCCTCAGCCATGTCGAGTTCTATACTATGAATGGTATTCTGGGCTTCTGGACCCAAAGGGGCGGGGCCTAACGATTTTAAACCCCCAATGCTATTTCAATGGGTTTAGGGGCTTCTAGGCAAAAGGGGCGTGGCCAAAAGTATGTCAACCCTCAGCCATGTCGAGATCTATACTATGAATGGTATTCTGGGCTCCTGGAAACAAAGGGGCGGGGCCTAACGAATTTAAACCCCCAATGCTATTTCAATGGGTTTAGGGGCTTCTTGCCAAAAGGGGCGTGGCCAAAAGTATCTCAACCCTCAGCCATGTCGAGTTCTATACTATGAATGGTATTCTGGGCTTCTGGACCCAAAGGGGCGGGGCCTAACGAATTTAAACCACCAATGCTATTTCAATGGGTTTAGGGGCTTTTAGGCAAAAAGGGGCGTGGTCAAAAGTATCTCAACCCTCAGCCATGTCGAGGTCTATACTATGAATGGTATTCTGGGCTTCCGGACCCAAAGGGGCGGGGCCTAACGAATTTAAACCACCAATGCTATTTCAATGGGTTTAGGGGCTTCTAGGAAAAAGGGGCGTGGCCAAAAGTATCTCAACCCTCAGCCATGTCGAGTTCTATACTATGAATGGTATCCTGGGCTTCTGGACCCAAAGGGGCGGGGCCTAACGAATTTAAACCCCCAATGCTATTTCAATGGGTTTAGGGGCTTCTAGGCAAAAGGGGCGTGGCCAAAAGTAGGTCAACCCTCAGCCATGTCGAGATCTAAACTATGAATGGTATTTTGTGCTTCTGGACCCAAAGGGGCGGGGCCTAACGAATTTAAACCCCCAATGCTATTTTAATGGGTTTAGGGGCTTTTAGGCAAAAGGGGCGTGGCCAAAAGTATGTCAACCCTCAGCCATGTCGAGCTCTATACTATGAATGGTATTCTGGGCTTCTGGACCCAAAGGGGCGGGGCCTAACGATCTTAAACCTCCAATGCTATTTCAATGGGTTTAGGGGCTTTTAGGCAAAAGGGGCGTGGCCAAAAGTATGTCAACCCTCAGCCATGTCGAGGTCTATACTATGAATGGTATTCTGGGCTTCTGGACCCAAAGGGGTGGGGCCTAACGAATTTAAACCCCCAATGCTATTTCAATGGGTTTAGGGGCTTCTTGGCAAAAGGGGCGTGGCCAAAAGTATGTCAAACCTCAGCCATGTCGAGGTCTATACTATGAATGGTATTCTGGGCTTCTGGACCCAAAGGGGCGGGGCCTAACGAATTTAAACCCCCAATGCTATTTCAATAGGTTTAGGGATATCTAGGCAAAAGGGGCGTGGCCAAAAGTAGCTCAACCCTCAGCCATGTCGAGGTCTATACTATGAATGGTATTCTGGGCTTCTGGACCCAAAGGGGCGGGGCCTAACGAATTTAAACCCCCAATGCTATTTCAATAGGTTTAGGGGCTTCTAGGCAAAAGGGGCGTGGTCAAAAGTAGTTCAACCCTTAGCCATGTCGAAGTCTATACTATGAATGATATTATTGGCTTCTGGACCCAAAGGGGCGGGGCCTAACGAATTTAAACCCCCAATGCTATTTCAATGGGTTTAGGGGCTTCTAGGCAAAAGGGGCGTGGCCAAAAGTATCTCAACCCTCAGCCATGTCGAGGTCTATACTATGAATGGTATTCTGGGCTTCTGGACCCAAAGGGGCGGGGCCTAACGAATTTAAACCACCAATGCTATTTCAATGGGTTTAGGGGCTTCTAGGAAAAAAGGGGCGTGGCCAAAAGTATCTCAACCCTCAGCCATGTCCAGTTCTATACTATGAATGGTATTCTGGGCTTCTGGACCCAAAGGGGCGGGGCCTAACTAATTTAAACCCCCAATGCTATTTCAATGGGTTAAGGGGCTTCTAGGCAAAAGGGGCGTGGCCAAAAGTAGGTCAACCCTCAGCCATGTCGAGGTCTATACTATGAATGGTATTCTGGGCTTCTGGAAACAAAGGGGCGGGGCCTAACGATTTTAAACCCCCAATGCTATTTCAATGGGTTTAGGGGCTTTTAGGCAAAAGGGGCGTGGCCAAAAGTATGTCAACCCTCAGCCATGTCGAGCTCTATACTATGAATGGTATTCTGGGCTTCTGGACCCAAAGGGGCGGGGCCTAACGAATTTAAACCCCCAATGCTATTTCAATGGGTTTAGGGGCTTTTAGGCAAAAAGGGGCGTGGCCAAAATAATCTCAACCCTCAGCCATGTCGAGCTCTATACTATGAATGGAATTCTGGGCTTCTGGACCCAAAGGGGCGGGGCCTAACGAATTTAAACCCCCAATGCTATTTCAATGGGTTTAGGGGCTTTTAGGCAAAAGGGGCGTGGCCAAAAGAATCTCAACCCTCAGCCATGTCGAGGTCTATACTATGAATGGTATTCTGGGCTTCTGGACCCAAAGGGGCGGGGCCTAACGAATTTAAACCACCAATGCTATTTCAATGGGTTTAGGGGCTTCTAGGACAAAGGGGCGTGGCCAAAAGTATCTCAACCCTCAGCCATATAGAGTTCTATACTATGAATGGTATTCTGGGCTTCTGGACCCAAAGGGGCGGGGCCTAACGATCTTAAACCTCCAATGCTAATTCAATGGGTTTAGGGGCTTCTTGGCAAAAGGGGCGTGGTCAAAAGTATGTCAACCCTCAGCCATGTCGAGGTCTATACTATGAATGGTATTCTGGGCTTCTGGACCCAAAGGGGTGGGGCCTAACGATTTTAAACCCCCAATGCTATTTCAATGGGTTTAGGGGCTTCTTGGCAAAAGGGGCGTGGCCAAAAGTATGTCAACCCTCAGCCATGTCGAGGTCTATACTATGAATGGTATTCTGGGCTTCTGGACCCAAAGGGGCGGGGCCTAACGAATTTAAACCCCCAATGCTATTTCAATAGGTTTAGGGATATCTAGGCAAAAGGGGCGTGGCCAAAAGTAGCTCAACCGTCAGCCATGTCGAGGTCTATACTATGAATGGTATTCTGGGCTTCTGGACCCAAAGGGGCGGGGCCTAACGAATTTAAACCACCAATGCTATTTCAATGGGTTTAGGGGCTTCTAGGAAAAAGGGGCATGGCCAAACGTATCTCAACCCTCAGCCATGTCGAGTTCTATACTATGAATGGTATTCTGGGCTTCTGGACCCAAAGGGGCGGGTCCTAACGAATTTAAACCACCAATGCTATTTCAATGGGTTTAGGGGCTTTTAGGCAAAAAGGGGCGTGGTCAAAAGTATCTCAACCCTCAGCCATGTCGAGATCTATACTATGAATGGTATTCTGGGCTTCTGGACCCAAAGGGGCGGGGCCTAACGATTTTAAACCCCCAATGCTATTTCAATGGGTTTAGGGGCTTCTAGGCAAAAGGGGCGTGGCCAAAAGTATGTCAACCCTCAGCCATGTCGAGATCTATACTATGAATGGTATTCTGGGCTTCTGGAAACAAAGGGGCGGGGCCTAACGAATTTAAACCCCCAATGCTATTTCAATGGGTTTAGGGGCTTCTTGCCAAAAGGGGCGTGGCCAAAAGTATCTCAACCCTCAGCCATGTCGAGTTCTATACTATGAATGGTATTCTGGGCTTCTGGACCCAAAGGGGCGGGGCCTAACGAATTTAAACCACCAATGCTATTTCAATGGGTTTAGGGGCTTTTAGGCAAAAAGGGGCGTGGTCAAAAGTATCTCAACCCTCAGCCATGTCGAGGTCTATACTATGAATGGTATTCTGGGCTTCTGGACCCAAAGGGGCGGGGCCTAACGAATTTAAACCACCAATGCTATTTCAATGGGTTTAGGGGCTTCTAGGAAAAAGGGGCGTGGCCAAAAGTATCTCAACCCTCAGCCATGTCGAGTTCTATACTATGAATGGTATTCTGGGCTTCTGGACCCAAAGGGGCGGGGCCTAACGAATTTAAACCCCCAATGCTATTTCAATGGGTTAAGGGGCTTCTAGGCAAAAGGGGCGTGGCCAAAAGAAGGTCAACCCTCAGCCATGTCGAGGTCTATACTATGAATGGTATTCTGGGCTTCTGGAAACAAAGGGGCGGGGCCTAACGAATTTAAACCCCCAATGCTATTTCAATGGGTTTAGGGGCTTTTAGGCAAAAGGGGCGTGGCCAAAAGTATGTCAACCCTCAGCCATGTCGAGCTCTATACTATGAATGGTATTCTGGGCTTCTGGACCCAAAGGGGCGGGGCCTAACGATCTTAAACCTCCAATGCTATTTCAATGGGTTTAGGGGCTTCTAGGAAAAAGGGGCGTGGCCAAAAGTATCTCAACCCTCAGCCATGTCGAGTTCTATACTATGAATGGTATTCTGGGCTTCTGGACCCAAAGGGGCGGGGCCTAACGATTTTAAACCCCCAATGCTATTTCAATGGGTTTAGGGGCTTCTAGGCAAAAGGGGCGTGGCCAAAAGTATGTCAACCCTCAGCCATGTCGAGATCTATACTATGAATGGTATTCTGGGCTTCTGGACCCAAAGGGGCGGGGCCTAACGATTTTAAACCCCCAATGCTATTTCAATGGGTTTAGGGCTTCTAGGCAAAAGGGGCGTGGCCAAAAGTATGTCAACCCTCAGCCATGTCGAGATCTATACTATGAATGGTATTCTGGGCTCCTGGAAACAAAGGGGCGGGGCCTAACGAATTTAAACCCCCAATGCTATTTCAATGGGTTTAGGGGCTTCTTGCCAAAAGGGGCGTGGCCAAAAGTATCTCAACCCTCAGCCATGTCGAGTTCTATACTATGAATGGTATTCTGGGCTTCTGGACCCAAAGGGGCGGGGCCTAACGAATTTAAACCACCAATGCTATTTCAATGGGTTTAGGGGCTTTTAGGCAAAAAGGGGCGTGGTCAAAAGTATCTCAACCCTCAGCCATGTCGAGGTCTATACTATGAATGGTATTCTGGGCTTCTGGACCCAAAGGGGCGGGGCCTAACGAATTTAAACCACCAATGCTATTTCAATGGGTTTAGGGGCTTCTAGGCAAAAGGGGCGTGGCCAAAAGTATGTCAACCCTCAGCCATGTCGAGATCTATACTATGAATGGTATTCTGGGCTTCTGGACCCAAAGGGGCGGGGCCTAACGATTTTAAACCCCCAATGCTATTTCAATGGGTTTAGGGCTTCTAGGCAAAAGGGGCGTGGCCAAAAGTATGTCAACCCTCAGCCATGTCGAGATCTATACTATGAATGGTATTCTGGGCTCCTGGAAACAAAGGGGCGGGGCCTAACGAATTTAAACCCCCAATGCTATTTCAATGGGTTTAGGGGCTTCTTGCCAAAAGGGGCGTGGCCAAAAGTATCTCAACCCTCAGCCATGTCGAGTTCTATACTATGAATGGTATTCTGGGCTTCTGGACCCAAAGGGGCGGGGCCTAACGAATTTAAACCACCAATGCTATTTCAATGGGTTTAGGGGCTTTTAGGCAAAAAGGGGCGTGGTCAAAAGTATCTCAACCCTCAGCCATGTCGAGGTCTATACTATGAATGGTATTCTGGGCTTCTGGACCCAAAGGGGCGGGGCCTAACGAATTTAAACCACCAATGCTATTTCAATGGGTTTAGGGGCTTCTAGGAAAAAGGGGCGTGGCCAAAAGTATCTCAACCCTCAGCCATGTCCAGTTCTATACTATGAATGGTATTCTGGGCTTCTGGACCCAAAGGGGCGGGGCCTAACGAATTTAAACCCCCAATGCTATTTCAATGGGTTAAGGGGCTTCTAGGCAAAAGGGGCGTGGCCAAAAGAAGGTCAACCCTCAGCCATGTCGAGCTCTATACTATGAATGGAATTCTGGGCTTCTGGACCCAAAGGGGCGGGGCCTAACGAATTTAAACCCCCAATGCTATTTCAATGGGTTTAGGGGCTTTTAGGCAAAAGGGGCGTGGCCAAAAGTATGTCAACCCTCAGCCATGTCGAGCTCTATACTATGAATGGAATTCTGGGCTTCTGGACCCAAAGGGGCGGGGCCTAACGAATTTAAACCCCCAATGCTATTTCAATGGGTTTAGGGGCTTTTAGGCAAAAGGGGCGTGGCCAAAAGAATCTCAACCCTCAGCCATGTCGAGGTCTATACTATGAATGGTATTCTGGGCTTCTGGACCCAAAGGGGCGGGGCCTAACGAATTTAAACCACCAATGCTATTTCAATGGGTTTAGGGGCTTCTAGGACAAAGGGGCGTGGCCAAAAGTATCTCAACCCTCAGCCATATCGAGTTCTATACTATGAATGGTATTCTGGGCTTCTGGACCCAAAGGGGCGGGGCCTAACGATCTTAAACCTCCAATGCTAATTCAATGGGTTTAGGGGCTTCTTGGCAAAAGGGGCGTGGTCAAAAGTATGTCAACCCTCAGCCATGTCGAGGTCTATACTATGAATGGTATTCTGGGCTTCTGGACCCAAAGGGGTGGGGCCTAACGATTTTAAACCCCCAATGCTATTTCAATGGGTTTAGGGGCTTCTTAGCAAAAGGGGCGTGGCCAAAAGTATGTCAACCCTCAGCCATGTCGAGGTCTATACTATGAATGGTATTCTGGGCTTCTGGACCCAAAGGGGCGGGGCCTAACGAATTTAAACCCCCAATGCTATTTCAATAGGTTTAGGGATATCTAGGCAAAAGGGGCGTGGCCAAAAGTAGCTCAACCGTCAGCCATGTCGAGGTCTATACTATGAATGGTATTCTGGGCTTCTGGACCCAAAGGGGCGGGGCCTAACGAATTTAAACCCCCAATGCTATTTCAATGGGTTTAGGGGCTTCTAGGCAAAAGGGGCGTGGCCAAAAGTATCTCAACCCTCAGCCATGTCGAGGTCTATACTATGAATGGTATTCTGGGCTTCTGGACCCAAAGGGGCGGGGCCTAACGAATTTAAACCACCAATGCTATTTCAATGGGTTTAGGGGCTTTTAGGCAAAAGGGGGCGTGGTCAAAAGTATCTCAACCCTCAGCCATGTCGAGGTCTATACTATGAATTGTATTCTGGGCTTCTGGACCCAAAGGGGCGGGGCCTAACGAATTTAAACCACCAATGCTATTTCAATGGGTTTAGGGGCTTCTAGGAAAAAGGGGCGTGGCCAAAAGTATCTCAACCCTCAGCCATGTCCAGTTCTATACTATGAATGGTATTCTGGGCTTCTGGACCCAAAGGGGTGGGGCCTAACTAATTTAAACCCCCCATGCTATTTCAATGGGTTAAGGGGCTTCTAGGCAAAAGGGGCGTGGCCAAAAGTAGGTCAACCCTCAGCCATGTCGAGCTCTATACTATGAATGGTATTATGGGCTTCTGGACCCAAAGGGGCGGGGTTAACGAATTTAAACCCCCAATGCTATTTCAATGGGTTTAGGGGCTTTTAGGCAAAAGGGGCGTGGCCAAAAGAATCTCAACCCTCAGCCATGTCGAGCTCTATACTATGAATGGTATTCTGGGCTTCTGGACCCAAAGGGGCGGGGCCTAACGAATTTAAACCACCAATGCTATTTCAATGGGTTTAGGGGCTTCTTGGCAAAAGGGGCGTGGCCAAAAGTATGTCAACCCTCAGCCATGTCGAGGTCTATACTATGAATGGTATTCTGGGCTTCTGGACCCAAAGGGGCGGGGCCTAACGAATTTAAACCCCCAATGCTATTTCAATAGGTTTAGGGATATCTAGGCAAAAGGGGCGTGGCCAAAAGTAGCTCAACCCTCAGCCATGTCGAGGTCTATACGATGAATGGTATTCTGGGCTTCTGGACCCAAAGGGGCGGGGCCTAACGAATTTAAACCCCCAATGCTATTTCAAAGGGTTTAGGGGCTTCTAGGCAAAAGGGGCGTGGCCAAAAGTATCTCAACCCTCAGCCATGTCGAGGTCTATACTATGAATGGTATTCTGGGCTTCTGGACCCAAAGGGGCGGGGCCTAACGAATTTAAACCCCCAATGCTATTTCAATAGGTTTAGGGATATCTAGGCAAAAGGGGCGTGGCCAAAAGTATCTCAACCCTCAGCCATGTCGAGGTCTATACTATGAATGGTATTCTGGGCTTCTGGACCCAAAGAGGCGGGGCCTAACGAATTTAAACCACCAATGCTATTTCAATGGGTTTAGGGGCTTCTAGGAAAAAGGGGCGTGGCCAAAAGTATCTCAACCCTCAGCCATGTCCAGTTCTATACTATGAATGGTATTCTGGGCTTCTGGACCCAAAGGGGCGGGGCCTAACGAATTTAAACCCCCAATGCTATTTCAATGGGTTAAGGGGCTTCTAGGCAAAAGGGGCGTGGCCAAAAGTAGGTCAACCCTCAGCCATGTCGAGGTCTATACTATGAATGGTAATCTGGGCTTCTGGACCCAAAGGGGCGGGGCCTAACGAATTTAAACCCCCAATGCTATTTCAATGGGTTTAGGGGCTTCTTGCCAAAAGGGGCGTGGCCAAAAGTATGTCAACCCTCAGCCATGTCGAGGTCTATACTATGAATGGTATTATGGGCTTCTGGACCCAAAGGGGCGGGGCCTAACGAATTTAAACCCCCAATGCTATTTCAATGGGTTTAGGGGCTTCTAGGCAAAAGGGGCGTGGCCAAAAGTATCTCAACCCTCAGCCATGTCGAGGTCTATACTATGAATGGTATTCTGGGCTTCTGGACCCAAAGGGGCGGGGCCTAACGAATTTAAACCACCAATGCTATTTCAATGGGTTTAGGGGCTTTTAGGCAAAAAGGGGCGTGGTCAAAAGTATCTCAACCCTCAGCCATGTCGAGGTCTATACTATGAATGGTATTCTGGGCTTCTGGACCCAAAGGGGCGGGGCCTAACGAATTTAAACCACCAATGCTATTTCAATGGGTTTAGGGGCTTCTAGGAAAAAGGGGCGTGGCCAAAAGTATATCAACCCTCAGCCATGTCCAGTTCTATACTATGAATGGTATTCTGGGCTTCTGGACCCAAAGGGGCGGGGCCTAACGAATTTAAACCCCCAATGCTATTTCAATGGGTTTAGGGGCTTCTAGGCAAAAGGGGCGTGGCCAAAAGTAGGTCAACCCTCAGCCATGTCGAGGTCTATACTATGAATGGTATTCTGGGCTTCTGGACCCAAAGGGGCGGGGCCTAACGAATTTAAACCTCCAATGCTATTTCAATGGGTTTAGGGGCTTCTAGGCAAAAGGGGCGTGGCCAAAAGTAGGTCAACCCTCAGCCATGTCGAGGTCTATACTATGAATGGTATTCTGGGCTTCTGGACCCAAAGGGGCGGGGTCTAACGAATGTAAACCCCCAATGCTATTTCAATGGGTTTAGGGGCTTTTAGGCAAAAGGGGCGTGGCCAAAAGAATCTCAACCCTCAGCCATGTCGAGGTCTATACTATGAATGGTATTCTGGGCTTCTGGACCCAAAGTGGCGGGGCCTAACAAAATTAAACCCCCAATGCTATTTCAATAGGTTTAGGGGCTTCTAGGCAAAAGGGGCGTGGCCAAAAGTAGCTAAACCCTCAGCCATGTCGAGGTCTATACTATGAATGGTATTCTGGGCTTCTGGACCCAAAGGGGCGGGGCCTAACGATTTTAAACCCCCAAAGCTATTTCAATGGGTTTAGGGGCTTCTAGGCAAAAGGGGCGTGGCCAAAAGTATGTCAACCCTCAGCCATGTCGAGGTCTATACTATGAATGGTATTCTGGGCTTCTGGACCCAAAGGGGCGGGGCCTAACGAATTTAAACCACCAATGCTATTTCAATGGGTTTAGGGGCTTCTAGGAAAAAGGGGCGTGGCCAAAAGTATCTCAACCCTCAGCCATGTCCAGTTCTATACTATGAATGGTATTCTGGGCTTCTGGACCCAAAGGGGCGGGGCCTAACGAATTTAAACCCCCAATGCTATTTCAATGGGTTTAGGGGCTTCTAGGCAAAAGGAGCGTGGCCAAAAGTAGGTCAACCCTCAGCCATGTCGAGGTCTATACTATGAATGGTATTCTGGGCTTCTGGACCCAAAGGGGCGGGGTCTAACGAATTTAAACCACCAATGCTATTTCAATGGGTTTAGGGGCTTTTAGGCAAAAAGGGGCGTGGTCAAAAGTATCTCACCCCTCAGCCATGTCGAGGTCTATACTATGAATGGTATTCTGGGCTTCTGGACCCAAAGGGGCGGGGCCTAACGAATTTAAACCACCAATGCTATTTCAAAGGGTTTAGGGGCTTCTAGGAAAAAGGGGCGTGGCCAAAAGTATCTCAACCCTCAGCCATGTCCAGTTCTATACTATGAATGGTATTCTGGGCTTCTGGACCCAAAGGGGCGGGGCCTAACGAATTTAAACCCCCAATGCTATTTCAATGGGTTTAGGGGCTTCTAGGCAAAAGGGGCGTGGCCAAAAGTAGGTCAACCCTCAGCCATGTCGAGGTCTATACTATGAATGGTATTCTGGGCTTCTGGAAACAAAGGGGCGGGGCCTAACGAATTAAACCCCCAATGCTATTTCAATGGGTTTAGGGGCTTTTAGGCAAAAGGGGCGTGGCCAAAAGTATGTCAACCCTCAGCCATGTCGAGGTCTATACTATGAATGGTATTCTGGGCTTCTGGACCCAAAGGGGCGGGGCCTAACGAATTTAAACCCCCAATGCTATTTCAATGGGTTTAGGGGCTTTTAGGCAAAAGGGGCGTGGCCAAAAGTATCTAAACCCTCAGCCATGTCCAGTTCTATACTATGAATGGTATTCTGGGCTTCTGGACCCAAAGGGGCGGGGCCTAACAAATTTAAACCCCCAATGCTATGTCAATGGGTTTAGGGGCTTCTAGGCAAAAGGGGCGTGGCCAAAAGTAGGTCAACCCTCAGCCATGTCGAGGTCTATACTATGAATGGTATTCTGGGCTTCTGGACCCAAAGGGGCGGGGCCTAACGAATTTAAACCCCCAATGCTATTTCAATGGGTTTAGGGGCTTTTAGGCAAAAGGGGCGTGGCCAAAAGTATCTAAACCCTCAGCCATGTCCAGTTCTATACTATGAATGGTATTCTGGGCTTCTGGACCCAAAGGGGCGGGGCCTAACGAATTTAAACCCCCAATGCTATTTCAATGGGTTTAGGGGCTTCTAGGCAAAAGGGGCGTGGCCAAAAGTAGGTTAACCCTCAGCCATGTCGAGGTCTATACTATGAATGGTATTCTGGGCTTCTGGACCCAAAGGGGCGGGGCCTAACGAATTTAAACCCCCAATGCTATTTCAATGGGTTTAGGGGCTTTTACGCAAAAGGGGCGTGGCCAAAAGAATCTCAACCCTCAGCCATGTCGAGGTCTATACTATGAATGGTATTCTGGGCTTCTGGACCCAAAGTAGCGGGGCCTAACGAATTTAAACCCCCAATGCTATTTCAATAGGTTTAGGGGCTTCTAGGAAAAAGGGGCGTGGCCAAAAGTAGCTAAACCCTCAGCCATGTCAAGGTCTATACTATGAATGGTATTCTGGGCTTCTGGAAACAAAGGGGCGGGGCCCAACAAATTTAAACCACCAATGCTATTTCAATGGGTTTAGGGGCTTTTAGGCAAAAGGGGCGTGGCCAAAAGTATGTCAACCCTCAGCCATGTCGAGGTCTATACTATGAATGGTATTCTGGGCTTCTGGACCCAAAGGGGTGGGGCCTAACGAATTTAAACCCCCAATGCTATTTCAATGGGTTTAGGGGCTTCTTGGCAAAAGGGGCGTGGCCAAAAGTATGTCAAACCTCAGCCATGTCGAGCTCTATACTATGAATGGTATTCTGGGCTTCTGGACCCAAAGGGGCGGGGCCTAACGAATTTAAACCCCCAATGCTATTTCAATAGGTTTAGGGATATCTAGGCAAAAGGGGCGTGGCCAAAAGTAGCTCAACCCTCAGCCATGTCGAGGTCTATACTATGAATGGTATTCTGGGCTTCTGGACCCAAAGGGGCGGGGCCTAACGAATTTAAACCCCCAATGCTATTTCAATAGGTTTAGGGGCTTCTAGGTAAAAGGGGCGTGGCCAAAAGTAGTTCAACCCTTAGCCATGTCGAAGTCTATACTATGAATGATATTATGGGCTTCTGGACCCAAAGGGGCGGGGCCTAACGAATTTAAACCCCCAATGCTATTTCAATGGGTTTAGGGGCTTCTAGGCAAAAGGGGCGTGGCCAAAAGTATCTCAACCCTCAGCCATGTCGAGGTCTATACTATGAATGGTATTCTGGGCTTCTGGACCCAAAGGGGCGGGGCCTAACGAATTTAAACCACCAATGCTATTTCAATGGGTTTAGGGGCTTCTAGGAAAAAGGGGCGTGGCCAAAAGTATCTCAACCCTCAGCCATGTCCAGTTCTATACTATGAATGGTATTCTGGGCTTCTGGACCCAAAGGGGCGGGGCCTAACTAATTTAAACCCCCAATGCTATTTCAATGGGTTATGGGGCTTCTAGGCAAAAGGGGCGTGGCCAAAAGTAGGTCAACCCTCAGCCATGTCGAGGTCTATACTATGAATGGTATTCTGGGCTTCTGGAAACAAAGGGGCGGGGCCTAACGATTTTAAACCCCCAATGCTATTTCAATGGGTTTAGGGGCTTTTAGGCAAAAGGGGCGTGGCCAAAAGTATGTCAACCCTCAGCCATGTCGAGCTCTATACTATGAATGGTATTCTGGGCTTCTGGACCCAAAGGGGCGGGGCCTAACGAATTTAAACCCCCAATGCTATTTCAATGGGTTTAGGGGCTTTTAGGCAAAAAGGGGCGTGACCAAAATAATCTCAACCCTCAGCCATGTCGAGCTCTATACTATGAATGGAATTCTGGGCTTCTGGACCCAAAGGGGCGGGGCCTAACGAATTTAAACCCCCAATGCTATTTCAATGGGTTTAGGGGCTTTTAGGCAAAAGGGGCGTGGCCAAAAGAATCTCAACCCTCAGCCATGTCGAGGTCTATACTATGAATGGTATTCTGGGCTTCTGGACCCAAAGGGGCGGGGCCTAACGAATTTAAACCACCAATGCTATTTCAATGGGTTTAGGGGCTTCTAGGACAAAGGGGCGTGGCCAAAAGTATCTCAACCCTCAGCCATATCGAGTTCTATACTATGAATGGTATTCTGGGCTTCTGGACCCAAAGGGGCGGGGCCTAACGATCTTAAACCTCCAATGCTAATTCAATGGGTTTAGGGGCTTCTTGGCAAAAGGGGCGTGGTCAAAAGTATGTCAACCCTCAGCCATGTCGAGGTCTATACTATGAATGGTATTCTGGGCTTCTGGACCCAAAGGGGTGGGGCCTAACGATTTTAAACCCCCAATGCTATTTCAATGGGTTTAGGGGCTTTTAGGCAAAAGGGGCGTGGCCAAAAGTATGTCAACCCTCAGCCATGTCGAGGTCTATACTATGAATGGTATTCTGGGCTTCTGGACCCAAAGGGGTGGGGCCTAACGAATTTAAACCCCCAATGCTATTTCAATGGGTTTAGGGGCTTCTTGGCAAAAGGGGCGTGGCCAAAAGTATGTCAAACCTCAGCCATGTCGAGCTCTATACTATGAATGGTATTCTGGGCTTCTGGACCCAAAGGGGCGGGGCCTAACGAATTTAAACCCCCAATGCTATTTCAATAGGTTTAGGGATATCTAGGCAAAAGGGGCGTGGCCAAAAGTAGCTCAACCCTCAGCCATGTCGAGGTCTATACTATGAATGGTATTCTGGGCTTCTGGACCCAAAGGGGCGGGGCCTAACGAATTTAAACCCCCAATGCTATTTCAATAGGTTTAGGGGCTTCTAGGTAAAAGGGGCGTGGCCAAAAGTAGTTCAACCCTTAGCCATGTCGAAGTCTATACTATGAATGATATTATGGGCTTCTGGACCCAAAGGGGCGGGGCCTAACGAATTTAAACCCCCAATGCTATTTCAATGGGTTTAGGGGCTTCTAGGCAAAAGGGGCGTGGCCAAAAGTATCTCAACCCTCAGCCATGTCGAGGTCTATACTATGAATGGTATTCTGGGCTTCTGGACCCAAAGGGGCGGGGCCTAACGAATTTAAACCACCAATGCTATTTCAATGGGTTTAGGGGCTTCTAGGAAAAAGGGGCGTGGCCAAAAGTATCTCAACCCTCAGCCATGTCCAGTTCTATACTATGAATGGTATTCTGGGCTTCTGGACCCAAAGGGGCGGGGCCTAACTAATTTAAACCCCCAATGCTATTTCAATGGGTTATGGGGCTTCTAGGCAAAAGGGGCGTGGCCAAAAGTAGGTCAACCCTCAGCCATGTCGAGGTCTATACTATGAATGGTATTCTGGGCTTCTGGAAACAAAGGGGCGGGGCCTAACGATTTTAAACCCCCAATGCTATTTCAATGGGTTTAGGGGCTTTTAGGCAAAAGGGGCGTGGCCAAAAGTATGTCAACCCTCAGCCATGTCGAGCTCTATACTATGAATGGTATTCTGGGCTTCTGGACCCAAAGGGGCGGGGCCTAACGAATTTAAACCCCCAATGCTATTTCAATGGGTTTAGGGGCTTTTAGGCAAAAAGGGGCGTGACCAAAATAATCTCAACCCTCAGCCATGTCGAGCTCTATACTATGAATGGAATTCTGGGCTTCTGGACCCAAAGGGGCGGGGCCTAACGAATTTAAACCCCCAATGCTATTTCAATGGGTTTAGGGGCTTTTAGGCAAAAGGGGCGTGGCCAAAAGAATCTCAACCCTCAGCCATGTCGAGGTCTATACTATGAATGGTATTCTGGGCTTCTGGACCCAAAGGGGCGGGGCCTAACGAATTTAAACCACCAATGCTATTTCAATGGGTTTAGGGGCTTCTAGGACAAAGGGGCGTGGCCAAAAGTATCTCAACCCTCAGCCATATCGAGTTCTATACTATGAATGGTATTCTGGGCTTCTGGACCCAAAGGGGCGGGGCCTAACGATCTTAAACCTCCAATGCTAATTCAATGGGTTTAGGGGCTTCTTGGCAAAAGGGGCGTGGTCAAAAGTATGTCAACCCTCAGCCATGTCGAGGTCTATACTATGAATGGTATTCTGGGCTTCTGGACCCAAAGGGGTGGGGCCTAACGATTTTAAACCCCCAATGCTATTTCAATGGGTTTAGGGGCTTCTTGGCAAAAGGGGCGTGGCCAAAAGTATGTCAACCCTCAGCCATGTCGAGGTCTATACTATGAATGGTATTCTGGGCTTCTGGACCCAAAGGGGCGGGGCCTAACGAATTTAAACCCCCAATGCTATTTCAATAGGTTTAGGGATATCTAGGCAAAAGGGGCGTGGCCAAAAGTAGCTCAACCGTCAGCCATGTCGAGGTCTATACTATGAATGGTATTCTGGGCTTCTGGACCCAAAGGGGCGGGGCCTAACGAATTTAAACCCCCAATGCTATTTCAATGGGTTTAGGGGCTTCTAGGCAAAAGGGGCGTGGCCAAAAGTATCTCAACCCTCAGCCATGTCGAGGTCTATACTATGAATGGTATTCTGGGCTTCTGGACCCAAAGGGGCGGGGCCTAACGAATTTAAACCACCAATGCTATTTCAATGGGTTTAGGGGCTTCTAGGAAAAAGGGGCGTGGCCAAAAGTATCTCAACCCTCAGCCATGTCCAGTTCTATACTATGAATGGTATTCTGGGCTTCTGGACCCAAAGGGGCGGGGCCTAACTAATTTAAACCCCCAATGCTATTTCAATGGGTTAAGGGGCTTCTAGGCAAAAGGGGCGTGGCCAAAAGTAGGTCAACCCTCAGCCATGTCGAGGTCTATACTATGAATGGTATTCTGGGCTTCTGGAAACAAAGGGGCGGGGCCTAACGATTTTAAACCCCCAATGCTATTTCAATGGGTTTAGGGGCTTTTAGGCAAAAGGGGCGTGGCCAAAAGTATGTCAACCCTCAGCCATGTCGAGCTCTATACTATGAATGGTATTCTGGGCTTCTGGACCCAAAGGGGCGGGGCCTAACGAATTTAAACCCCCAATGCTATTTCAATGGGTTTAGGGGCTTTTATGCAAAAAGGGGCGTGGCCAAAATAATCTCAACCCTCAGCCATGTCGAGCTCTATACTATGAATGGAATTCTGGGCTTCTGGACCCAAAGGGGCGGGGCCTAACGAATTTAAACCCCCAATGCTATTTCAATGGGTTTAGGGGCTTTTAGGCAAAAGGGGCGTGGCCAAAAAAATCTCAACCCTCAGCCATGTCGAGGTCTATACTATGAATGGTATTCTGGGCTTCTGGACCCAAAGGGGCGGGGCCTAACGAATTTAAACCACCAATGCTATTTCAATGGGTTTAGGGGCTTCTAGGACAAAGGGGCGTGGCCAAAAGTATCTCAACCCTCAGCCATATCGAGTTCTATACTATGAATGGTATTCTGGGCTTCTGGACCCAAAGGGGCGGGGCCTAACGATCTTAAACCTCCAATGCTAATTCAATGGGTTTAGGGGCTTCTTGGCAAAAGGGGCGTGGTCAAAAGTATGTCAACCCTCAGCCATGTCGAGGTCTATACTATGAATGGTATTCTGGGCTTCTGGACCCAAAGGGGTGGGGCCTAACGATTTTAAACCCCCAATGCTATTTCAATGGGTTTAGGGGCTTCTTGGCAAAAGGGGCGTGGCCAAAAGTATGTCAACCCTCAGCCATGTCGAGGTCTATACTATGAATGGTATTCTGGGCTTCTGGACCCAAAGGGGCGGGGCCTAACGAATTTAAACCCCCAATGCTATTTCAATAGGTTTAGGGATATCTAGGCAAAAGGGGCGTGGCCAAAAGTAGCTCAACCATCAGCCATGTCGAGGTCTATACTATGAATGGTATTCTGGGCTTCTGGACCCAAAGGGGCGGGGCCTAACGAATTTAAACCCCCAATGCTATTTAAATGGGTTTAGGGGCTTCTAGGCAAAAGGGGCGTGGCCAAAAGTATCTCAACCCTCAGCCATGTCGAGGTCTATACTATGAATGGTATTCTGGGCTTCTGGACCCAAAGGGGCGGGGCCTAACGAATTTAAACCACCAATGCTATTTCAATGGGTTTAGGGGCTTTTAGGCAAAAGGGGGCGTGGTCAAAAGTATCTCAACCCTCAGCCATGTCGAGGTCTATACTATGAATTGTATTCTGGGCTTCTGGACCCAAAGGGGCGGGGCCTAACGAATTTAAACCACCAATGCTATTTCAATGGGTTTAGGGGCTTCTAGGAAAAAGGGGCGTGGCCAAAAGTATCTCAACCCTCAGCCATGTCCAGTTCTATACTATGAATGGTATTCTGGGCTTCTGGACCCAAAGGGGTGGGGCCTAACTAATTTAAACCCCCCATGCTATTTCAATGGGTTAAGGGGCTTCTAGGCAAAAGGGGCGTGGCCAAAAGTAGGTCAACCCTCAGCCATGTCGAGCTCTATACTATGAATGGTATTATGGGCTTCTGGACCCAAAGGGGCGGGGTTAACGAATTTAAACCCCCAATGCTATTTCAATGGGTTTAGGGGCTTTTAGGCAAAAGGGGCGTGGCCAAAAGAATCTCAACCCTCAGCCATGTCGAGCTCTATACTATGAATGGTATTCTGGGCTTCTGGACCCAAAGGGGCGGGGCCTAACGAATTTAAACCACCAATGCTATTTCAATGGGTTTAGGGGCTTCTTGGCAAAAGGGGCGTGGCCAAAAGTATGTCAACCCTCAGCCATGTCGAGGTCTATACTATGAATGGTATTCTGGGCTTCTGGACCCAAAGGGGCGGGGCCTAACGAATTTAAACCCCCAATGCTATTTCAATAGGTTTAGGGATATCTAGGCAAAAGGGGCGTGGCCAAAAGTAGCTCAACCCTCAGCCATGTCGAGGTCTATACGATGAATGGTATTCTGGGCTTCTGGACCCAAAGGGGCGGGGCCTAACGAATTTAAACCCCCAATGCTATTTCAAAGGGTTTAGGGGCTTCTAGGCAAAAGGGGCGTGGCCAAAAGTATCTCAACCCTCAGCCATGTCGAGGTCTATACTATGAATGGTATTCTGGGCTTCTGGACCCAAAGGGGCGGGGCCTAACGAATTTAAACCCCCAATGCTATTTCAATAGGTTTAGGGATATCTAGGCAAAAGGGGCGTGGCCAAAAGTATCTCAACCCTCAGCCATGTCGAGGTCTATACTATGAATGGTATTCTGGGCTTCTGGACCCAAAGAGGCGGGGCCTAACGAATTTAAACCACCAATGCTATTTCAATGGGTTTAGGGGCTTCTAGGAAAAAGGGGCGTGGCCAAAAGTATCTCAACCCTCAGCCATGTCCAGTTCTATACTATGAATGGTATTCTGGGCTTCTGGACCCAAAGGGGCGGGGCCTAACGAATTTAAACCCCCAATGCTATTTCAATGGGTTAAGGGGCTTCTAGGCAAAAGGGGCGTGGCCAAAAGTAGGTCAACCCTCAGCCATGTCGAGGTCTATACTATGAATGGTAATCTGGGCTTCTGGACCCAAAGGGGCGGGGCCTAACGAATTTAAACCCCCAATGCTATTTCAATGGGTTTAGGGGCTTCTTGCCAAAAGGGGCGTGGCCAAAAGTATGTCAACCCTCAGCCATGTCGAGGTCTATACTATGAATGGTATTATGGGCTTCTGGACCCAAAGGGGCGGGGCCTAACGAATTTAAACCCCCAATGCTATTTCAATGGGTTTAGGGGCTTCTAGGCAAAAGGGGCGTGGCCAAAAGTATCTCAACCCTCAGCCATGTCGAGGTCTATACTATGAATGGTATTCTGGGCTTCTGGACCCAAAGGGGCGGGGCCTAACGAATTTAAACCACCAATGCTATTTCAATGGGTTTAGGGGCTTTTAGGCAAAAAGGGGCGTGGTCAAAAGTATCTCAACCCTCAGCCATGTCGAGGTCTATACTATGAATGGTATTCTGGGCTTCTGGACTCAAAGGGGCGGGGCCTAACGAATTTAAACCACCAATGCTATTTCAATGGGTTTAGGGGCTTCTAGGAAAAAGGGGCGTGGCCAAAAGTATATCAACCCTCAGCCATGTCCAGTTCTATACTATGAATGGTATTCTGGGCTTCTGGACCCAAAGGGGCGGGGCCTAACGAATTTAAACCCCCAATGCTATTTCAATGGGTTTAGGGGCTTCTAGGCAAAAGGGGCGTGGCCAAAAGTAGGTCAACCCTCAGCCATGTCGAGGTCTATACTATGAATGGTATTCTGGGCTTCTGGACCCAAAGGGGCGGGGCCTAACGAATTTAAACCTCCAATGCTATTTCAATGGGTTTAGGGGCTTCTAGGCAAAAGGGGCGTGGCCAAAAGTAGGTCAACCCTCAGCCATGTCGAGGTCTATACTATGAATGGTATTCTGGGCTTCTGGACCCAAAGGGGCGGGGTCTAACGAATGTAAACCCCCAATGCTATTTCAATGGGTTTAGGGGCTTTTAGGCAAAAGGGGCGTGGCCAAAAGAATCTCAACCCTCAGCCATGTCGAGGTCTATACTATGAATGGTATTCTGGGCTTCTGGACCCAAAGTGGCGGGGCCTAACAAAATTAAACCCCCAATGCTATTTCAATAGGTTTAGGGGCTTCTAGGCAAAAGGGGCGTGGCCAAAAGTAGCTAAACCCTCAGCCATGTCGAGGTCTATACTATGAATGGTATTCTGGGCTTCTGGACCCAAAGGGGCGGGGCCTAACGATTTTAAACCCCCAAAGCTATTTCAATGGGTTTAGGGGCTTCTAGGCAAAAGGGGCGTGGCCAAAAGTATGTCAACCCTCAGCCATGTCGAGGTCTATACTATGAATGGTATTCTGGGCTTCTGGACCCAAAGGGGCGGGGCCTAACGAATTTAAACCACCAATGCTATTTCAATGGGTTTAGGGGCTTCTAGGAAAAAGGGGCGTAGCCAAAAGTATCTCAACCCTCAGCCATGTCCAGTTCTATACTATGAATGGTATTCTGGGCTTCTGGACCCAAAGGGGCGGGGCCTAACGAATTTAAACCCCCAATGCTATTTCAATGGGTTTAGGGGCTTCTAGGCAAAAGGAGCGTGGCCAAAAGTAGGTCAACCCTCAGCCATGTCGAGGTCTATACTATGAATGGTATTCTGGGCTTCTGGACCCAAAGGGGCGGGGTCTAACGAATTTAAACCACCAATGCTATTTCAATGGGTTTAGGGGCTTTTAGGCAAAAAGGGGCGTGGTCAAAAGTATCTCAACCCTCAGCCATGTCGAGGTCTATACTATGAATGGTATTCTGGGCTTCTGGACCCAAAGGGGCGGGGCCTAACGAATTTAAACCACCAATGCTATTTCAAAGGGTTTAGGGGCTTCTAGGCAAAAGGGGCGTGGCCAAAAGTAGGTTAACCCTCAGCCATGTCGAGGTCTATACTATGAATGGTATTCTGGGCTTCTGGACCCAAAGGGGCGGGGCCTAACGAATTTAAACCCCCAATGCTATTTCAATGGGTTTAGGGGCTTCTAGGAAAAAGGGGCGTGGCCAAAAGTATCTCAACCCTCAGCCATGTCCATTTCTATACTATGAATGGTATTCTGGGCTTCTGGACCCAAAGGGGCGGGGCCTAACGAATTTAAACCCCCAATGCTATTTCAATGGGTTTAGGGGCTTCTAGGCAAAAGGAGCGTGGCCAAAAGTAGGTCAACCCTCAGCCATGTCGAGGTCTATACTATGAATGGTATTCTGGGCTTCTGGACCCAAAGGGGCGGGGTCTAACGAATTTAAACCACCAATGCTATTTCAATGGGTTTAGGGGCTTTTAGGCAAAAAGGGGCGTGGTCAAAAGTATCTAAACCCTCAGCCATGTCCAGTTCTATACTATGAATGGTATTCTGGGCTTCTGGACCCAAAGGGGCGGGGCCTAACGAATTTAAACCCCCAATGCTATTTCAATGGGTTTAGGGGCTTCTAGGCAAAAGGGGCGTGGCCAAAAGTAGGTTAACCCTCAGCCATGTCGAGGTCTATACTATGAATGGTATTCTGGGCTTCTGGACCCAAAGGGGCGGGGCCTAACGAATTTAAACCCCCAATGCTATTTCAATGGGTTTAGGGGCTTTTACGCAAAAGGGGCGTGGCCAAAAGAATCTCAACCCTCAGCCATGTCGAGGTCTATACTATGAATGGTATTCTGGGCTTCTGGACCCAAAGTAGCGGGGCCTAACGAATTTAAACCCCCAATGCTATTTCAATAGGTTTAGGGGCTTCTAGGAAAAAGGGGCGTGGCCAAAAGTAGCTAAACCCTCAGCCATGTCAAGGTCTATACTATGAATGGTATTCTGGGCTTCTGGAAACAAAGGGGCGGGGCCCAACAAATTTAAACCACCAATGCTATTTCAATGGGTTTAGGGGCTTTTAGGCAAAAGGGGCGTGGCCAAAAGTATGTCAACCCTCAGCCATGTCGAGGTCTATACTATGAATGGTATTCTGGGCTTCTGGACCCAAAGGGGTGGGGCCTAACGAATTTAAACCCCCAATGCTATTTCAATGGGTTTAGGGGCTTCTTGGCAAAAGGGGCGTGGCCAAAAGTATGTCAAACCTCAGCCATGTCGAGCTCTATACTATGAATGGTATTCTGGGCTTCTGGACCCAAAGGGGCGGGGCCTAACGAATTTAAACCCCCAATGCTATTTCAATAGGTTTAGGGATATCTAGGCAAAAGGGGCGTGGCCAAAAGTAGCTCAACCCTCAGCCATGTCGAGGTCTATACTATGAATGGTATTCTGGGCTTCTGGACCCAAAGGGGCGGGGCCTAACGAATTTAAACCCCCAATGCTATTTCAATAGGTTTAGGGGCTTCTAGGTAAAAGGGGCGTGGCCAAAAGTAGTTCAACCCTTAGCCATGTCGAAGTCTATACTATGAATGATATTATGGGCTTCTGGACCCAAAGGGGCGGGGCCTAACGAATTTAAACCCCCAATGCTATTTCAATGGGTTTAGGGGCTTCTAGGCAAAAGGGGCGTGGCCAAAAGTATCTCAACCCTCAGCCATGTCGAGGTCTATACTATGAATGGTATTCTGGGCTTCTGGACCCAAAGGGGCGGGGCCTAACGAATTTAAACCACCAATGCTATTTCAATGGGTTTAGGGGCTTCTAGGAAAAAGGGGCGTGGCCAAAAGTATCTCAACCCTCAGCCATGTCCAGTTCTATACTATGAATGGTATTCTGGGCTTCTGGACCCAAAGGGGCGGGGCCTAACTAATTTAAACCCCCAATGCTATTTCAATGGGTTAAGGGGCTTCTAGGCAAAAGGGGCGTGGCCAAAAGTAGGTCAACCCTCAGCCATGTCGAGGTCTATACTATGAATGGTATTCTGGGCTTCTGGAAACAAAGGGGCGGGGCCTAACGATTTTAAACCCCCAATGCTATTTCAATGGGTTTAGGGGCTTTTAGGCAAAAGGGGCGTGGCCAAAAGTAGGTTAACCCTCAGCCATGTCGAGGTCTATACTATGAATGGTATTCTGGGCTTCTGGACCCAAAGGGGCGGGGCCTAACGAATTTAAACCCCCAATGCTATTTCAATGGGTTTAGGGGCTTTTACGCAAAAGGGGCGTGGCCAAAAGAATCTCAACCCTCAGCCATGTCGAGGTCTATACTATGAATGGTATTCTGGGCTTCTGGACCCAAAGTAGCGGGGCCTAACGAATTTAAACCCCCAATGCTATTTCAATAGGTTTAGGGGCTTCTAGGAAAAAGGGGCGTGGCCAAAAGTAGCTAAACCCTCAGCCATGTCAAGGTCTATACTATGAATGGTATTCTGGGCTTCTGGAAACAAAGGGGCGGGGCCCAACAAATTTAAACCACCAATGCTATTTCAATGGGTTTAGGGGCTTTTAGGCAAAAGGGGCGTGGCCAAAAGTATGTCAACCCTCAGCCATGTCGAGGTCTATACTATGAATGGTATTCTGGGCTTCTGGACCCAAAGGGGTGGGGCCTAACGAATTTAAACCCCCAATGCTATTTCAATGGGTTTAGGGGCTTCTTGGCAAAAGGGGCGTGGCCAAAAGTATGTCAAACCTCAGCCATGTCGAGCTCTATACTATGAATGGTATTCTGGGCTTCTGGACCCAAAGGGGCGGGGCCTAACGAATTTAAACCCCCAATGCTATTTCAATAGGTTTAGGGATATCTAGGCAAAAGGGGCGTGGCCAAAAGTAGCTCAACCCTCAGCCATGTCGAGGTCTATACTATGAATGGTATTCTGGGCTTCTGGACCCAAAGGGGCGGGGCCTAACGAATTTAAACCCCCAATGCTATTTCAATAGGTTTAGGGGCTTCTAGGTAAAAGGGGCGTGGCCAAAAGTAGTTCAACCCTTAGCCATGTCGAAGTCTATACTATGAATGATATTATGGGCTTCTGGACCCAAAGGGGCGGGGCCTAACGAATTTAAACCCCCAATGCTATTTCAATGGGTTTAGGGGCTTCTAGGCAAAAGGGGCGTGGCCAAAAGTATCTCAACCCTCAGCCATGTCGAGGTCTATACTATGAATGGTATTCTGGGC